>NC_084665.1:56556058-56859088 GCF_028389875.1 Rhea pennata
CCTTTTATGATCAGTTTAGGTGAAAAAAATAGAAGTCTTCCCCACTCAAACTAATGTCTGTGAAGATCAGGTTTGGGTGTTTCCTTGAGAAAGAGGAAATGTGAAGCAGTATGCTTTGATAGGTCACATCTGCTGAAGCTAAGAAGCAGTGTGTATGATGTAGTGAACATCTGTCATTCAACACTTCATTTGTGACGGGTCATACTGCTACATTCAGCCCTTCTGCAGCAAGGACTTGGTTTAAAACCCTCGTATTACTTCATATTAATACGTATTACATGTTACATTATATTATTAGTACATCAAAAAGTTGTCTAGTAAAAAGAAGTGCTGATAAAAGTTTTTTCTGAATTACATTATAAAGGCATTTAATCTTTCTTTTTTGTCAGAAAAAGGTGTTAATATTTTAGTTTTTATGAATTTGATCTGGGAGAAGCAAGGCTGTGGACTTAGCAAATGAGGAGGATAGATAACTTCGCAGCCTAGTTTTAGGATTCTTTTTCATTCTATTTTTATAGATACAACTTACTCATTATAGAAAAAAGCCCCCCAAAATTATAATAGCTCCAGCAGGATATGTGCTATAAAAAAACTCTCTTTCTGTGGCACTTCAGTTCATGACAGAAACAGCTTTTAACTACCTTTCCTCTCTGTTGGGAATGTTTCTGTGAAGGCTGCCTCTGGGAGAGTATTACGGCCGCAGCTGTGATCAGTAGCTTCTGCTGCCGTGGCTATTATGTAAGTAAAAATCTCCTTCAAAGCAAAAAGCATCTTTTTGATGAAGAACTTAATATTTTGAGCTCTCAGCATGACACATGAAGTCTCAGTTGCCTGTGGAAAGGTTGAGGTGGCAACTCTAAAGAAGAGTTTGAATTGCCATCTGGTCCAGAAAAAGGAACAAGCAAAGCACATAAAGCTCACCTAGCTGCCTGTGCTCCATCGTTTCTGTATACACTGAAGATGATGGCCAGGAGCTGCTAAGGATATGCTTATGTTTTAAAGGGATATATGTTCTTTCCAGGCAGATTTTCCTGCCTGCTGACCATCTAACATATCTCTATGTTTCTGAGGACCTTGGGCTACACAATGCTAACGTTTTCTCCTGAACTTGAGGAAGAGCCTCAGTGATACCTGCTCCTCTGTATTTTCTTCTGCTATAATTCACAGAAATTAGCCCACATAGCTTTATACTTGAAATAACATAGTGTCTAATTTGAAGTTTTTCTTCAAATAATTAATTCAACTCATTTCTGTGAATTAACTATATCTGTAGCACTTTGGCAATTTCTTTATTATTTTCTTCTGCTACCTTCTAGGTTTTCATCCTTCTTTTTATCACCTCAAGTATGGCAAATATAGGGGCAATCTCCTTACTAAATAGAAAGAAGTTTCTAAGACATGTGAAATCCACTGGATTAAAAGAACTGAAAACAAGGAAATGCCTCCTAGTCTCAACATAGCAAGGCACATGCAGATAAGCACACATCCCTGTTTAATAAAGTACTTTAAGAAGATGCTTGAATATTACTAACTTCAGTGGGACATAGTACATATATTACACTCAGAAGCAAGAGCTGACTGAGCAGAATTGGCCACATGGGGCTTTCAAGCCCTTCTATGTTGCTGTTCATCAGGTTCTGATGGTATAATTTAAAGGAATTTAAATTTAAATACAATTAAAGTCTTTACATTGCCAAGTAGTTTGGAAACTGAAGAACCTGCAGATGAAAGGACCTTTGTGCCATTCCCACTCCTCTAGTGTGCAATAAAAAATACAAAGTAAGAAAGTTCTGTTGACAACCAGACTGGCCTGTGGAAGAATTAAATCTTGTAGGGAAGACTGATATTAAGACAAAGTGATAATGGCTATAATTTTTGTGATGAGTGTGGAGTACACAGCTACCTGAACAGCTCATAAAAATAACCTGCTGTTACTAAGACTGAAGGACAGAAAGGACAAATCTCTCCTTATGCCAGCACAGTAAAGATGTCTAGCTATGACTTGTCCTCCATCAGAGGAGTCCTAGCAAATGAGTGCAATGCAGTATGTGCACACTTTTTTCTGAACAGAAACAGTACAAATCTCTAACCAACATTGCTGTTGACTTTATCAAAGGTGTTAGCTAACTTGAGAAGATGACCTTTCTCTTCTGATGACGAGCACTTGGGAACATGCACTAGAAGTTAACTTGACTTTACTTTTAGAGCTTTATTTGATACTATTGCTTCTGTCTTTTGCCTTTTGTAAGGGAAAGTGCTGTTTTCTTACATTCTCAGCTCTACTGAGAGCTGAGAGTAAAACAGAGAGCAACGAGCAAACTTCTGCAGTAAGAACATAACATGAACATTATCTTGCCAGTAGTTTGCTGACTACTTTTAAGTAAAAAAAATGTGATATCTAAGAGTATGATCAACTTTTTACTTTAACTTTATGAATATTCATTATCTTACATTTTCACTAATTGCTCTAGAACAGGAGAAAATGTTAATTTTTAATCAATATTACAGCATCCTTGAGAACATTTTACAAATTAGGAGTTCACTTAAGTCTCAACATATGTTGTTAATGTTGGTTGTTACATGTTAATTAGTTTGGATTTTTTTTTAATCAGAAGAAGTACTGGAAGTGCTAGCTATTGAACTGGTGTTGAGTAGAAATTTTCTGTACAGAGGTCAGGTAAGAGCTCCTGTGTATAAGAAGCAGTTTGTAGTTACTTGCTGTTTAAGTTTCTTCTATGAAAACAGTTGATAAGGAAATTAACTCATTTTCCTTATGTGGGTTAACCATCTGTATGTGTAATGCTCAGGAATTTATTCTGATTAGTGATTTTACCATTTTAAGGCACCATATTGATGGGTTTTTTGAAGGTTAAGTATTTTAAAGCACACAGATTTATTCATGCAGACTATCAATTACTTTCATACCCTTTGAATTAGCATTAAAGTTAAGGGTCTTTGAACTGAAAGGATTTCATTAATTGCAGGCAAAAGATATGGGGTCCATAATTCCTTAGGATGGAAGTGTCACAAATGTTGAAATGTGGCAGAGAGAGTCATTAGCAGAGTGCCATTCACTTTGGCTCATCAGAAAGGGAGTTTGATGTGATTGCCTCAAGCAGAGTACAAAAGGTCAGCACGGGCCAATACCCTCAGCTAACAGAAATGTAGGAAGTTGCATGACAGCTAGCTCCAGTAATCCTGACTCCTGTGTCTAGATGAGTTGTTTCTTTGGGAGAAACCTATTGTCAACTGCTCAAGGCTCTTGCCATTTAAAATCTTAAAAGGATTTTATTTTTTATTAGGTGACTATATATAGTATTCTACATGACTTAACATTATTTTAAGGGTAGGAGTAAGGTTCAATTAGAGATTAAAGATTAAGATGGTGACCTGCTCCTTATTTCTACATGTTTCGCTTTCAATTTTTCTCCATGTCTAATGTTCTCCTCCTTCAGCTCTCATGCAATTTCAATTGCTGTTAAATGCAAAAAGAAAATCTTGACTCTTTGTAGACTGAAGAGCTATGTGACAGGTCAGGAAGGCACATTTCTCCACTCCACTTAGCAGAGCACGGGCACAAAAAAAGATGGATATTTGAGAGAGTGAGCACCAATCACAGAGTCTCAGTTTTCTCTAGCCTGGCATAAATGAAACTGCTTTAGCTGGTGTTACTGGTACAGGACCAGATGGCTGTTACATTTGAAGGACTGAATGCATTTACCCCTTTTCCCTGGGCGCCGCTAACACAGATGAGCACAATTCTGAAAGAGGAGGAGGAGGTGCTGGCAGGCAGATCCAGCAAAGGCAGAATAACATCAAAGATTTCCAGAGGGTCTTTGTCTAGTATAAGAAACTTAAAGTGATGTTAACAGGCAGAAGACTTTTCCTCTCATATGTGTGCCGTCTCCCGCATCCACAGCCAAAAATAAGAGATCTGGAGTAGTTTTAGCTCCAGCCTGATGTTTTCTAAACCAGTTCTGTAGCAGATAATGAATGCTTCAGTCGTAATATGGCTCCTGGCCGACATTCCGGAGTCATTAAAATGGGTGTTTCTCCTTCTTAATCTTTCCACCACCTCACTGCCCCATTTCAATGGCTGATGCAAGGGAACTTTTCCCAAATTCAGAGGCTGAACCACCGGAGTGCCACAAATGGTCTAGCTTTGTGTCAGGCACAGACTGCACGTGACTTCATGCCCACAGGGAAGTGAAAGAAGGAGATTCATTTTTTCTGAACCATGTTTAATTCTGTTGCTTCTCCAGAGTGGGTATGGTTTGTTCACGTGACACTTAGCAGTCTCAGCTTCTAGAAGATGACTGTTCTCAGCCTCTAGAAGATGACTATTTCAGAATGGGATTCACTGAAAGACCACTCAATTCATAAGCCTTTCAGATTACTAAATTGATAAATCTGGAAGGGCAGGAGAAAGGATGAGAAAGGCCTGGATCTGACTGATTGGTAGCAAAAATTTGTCTCATGTAAGAATTACAGAGCAGAAGAATGTTCATTTTTGTGCTGGGGAATGGAGACTGTTATGGTGGTTTGTACTATGGGTGTTATATATCTTTCTGTACAACTGCCTTTTAAGAAGCCTGTGAGATGTATTCAGTTCCTGTCGCATGAAAGTTCATGCCTACCCTCTGGGGCTGTGAAAAGGTTTGGCTGATAGTTAAAATAAAAGGTAGGTCACTTACAGCTAGTCATATATTAAATCTGAATGCTTTTTGGGAACTGCTTTCCATCCCATTATAAGCAAAGGCACTTTTCCCCTTTTAATTGACATTTCAGGTTGTAACTATGTTTTCTCTCATAGTCAAACCTTGAACTTTTATGTCTCCTGCTATCGTGACAAAGTGTTACAGATTTCATTTGTTCATTCATTCAACTTAAAATCTCACGCCATCCGTATTGTTATCTGTCTTGTCCTACTATCGTTCAGTAATACCTTGATCTCTGACAGTCAGTGACTTTTAAACCTTGTCCAAAACTTAATTCCAGGGGATTGTTTGAGGGGGTTCTTCTTTACTGTCTAATTATCTAGATTTCTTAGGCCTGTGCTCCACTACCGTACGTGCTCTACTTCAGTCAGATCTGTATGTTTTGCTGCTTTGTGCACACACAGAGTCTGACATGCAAGTTCCTTGCTAGTCATCTCTGAGCTGAGGCTAGGCATGAATTTGCGTGGTACTCAGAGCCTGGAAAAATCATGAAGTCACAAATGTCTGTATTTAGATTAACATCTTCCTGAATCTTCCACATACCTCCGAATTTATTGTCCCCTAGCATGTGAGGTACATTATTTTGACTCAGCTATAAACACATCCATTTAGCTTGGTATTGATTGGTATGCTTTAAAAAATGGGTTGCTGCTGGCACTGCTGCCAAGCAATGGAACTCCCTTACTTCTGGATTTTCTGCATTCAGACTGAAACATGTCCAGTGCCTGGAAACACTCCTGTACTGCACAAAGTTATTTACCATGTATCACATGGTTTCTGAGGCAGAATACATTCCTTTTTTCAAAAGCTTTACATTTTGTAACTGCCAGTTGTGATGCAACCTTTTTCTATTACTTCCAATATGGAAGATGCAATGGCCTCATTTAGCGAGACCCCAGGGAGGATACAATCATCATAAGGGGAGAAAGGAAAGGGAATGACCAGTTGGGGGTCATATACATGTAGCTGTGTTCGTGTGCATGCACACTATGTGTGTGCACATACACAAAATGAAGGGTAATCAGATCTGATAACACCAACGACTGATTTAATTTGGTCTAATTTCCTAATTACCCCAGAAATCCATTGAGTGAACATTTTTTCAGATGTGGTTTAAAGCTAAATATAAATCCAAAGTAAATTGCATATCCATTCATTCCACACAAGGGAAGAAAATGCATAAATAAGCTTAGAACCGGCTTAGAATTTTTTAATGTTCACTTTATTACAGATGCCCCCGATACTTATTTAATTTTAAATGGTTTGAGTCATAGATTTTCAGCACATATCCTTGCAAAGAGATTGTAACTGCTGCTGCATTCCAAAATAAACTGCAATGTAAATAAAGCAAAATAAAAATGTTTCAGTAAATAAATTAAAACACACTTAATGTTGTAGTTCATGAAGCTCAGATTATATTAAACATCTTCTCATTATTTTCAAGGTCCTTTCTTCCATTCTTCATATTTAAAAAAGTAATAAATAAGTAGACTATAAACTGTGAATGTAAAGATATACAGTGCATATAATAAAATGCAATAAAATATTACATACATTATATATATTTACATTTACTGCAAGCTGATTCAAAAAGCTGCAAGTCAAATTCAGATAAAAACCTGAATATTTAGATGACCAGCTACTCTACTAGTACAAGGTAGGCTTTGGTCCAGGCATGTATAATGCAGTCTAAAATAGGGTTGGGAGGAAAGAAGTTTGGGAATTAATGAAGTTTTTATGAAAACACATCTAACTGAAGTGATGAGATAAATGGAAATATTTCAATAAAGCAGTTGTAATAGGATAACTAACTCATATTTGCTTCTGCTTGTTGAAAGTAGCCTTTAAAGGATAAAAATCAGTCAGAACTTTCTTTAAAGTACAAATTGCTAAACAAAAAAGATAGGTAGATTATAGATAGATTATAGACAGATTATAGATAGAAAGAAGTAGAAGTGCAGGTAGTAAACAAACTGAGCTGTTCTATACTTTTCTAGTGCAAACTCTTAATCAAAGTAATATTTGACTTGTCCTAGGGTGGTCTTCCAAATTTGCCTCATGTTTCTTCAAGTGCTCATATTAGAAGTTAGAGAACTTTCAGCATTTCTAGGTAGAGCCTTATTGGTGAAGAAAGAAATTAGCAAGGAACCACTCAAAATAGTTAAAAGTATCACTGCCAGACATTAATTTTTAGGAAAAGATCCCAGTAACATCGATTTCTGCAGATGTTTCAACATTTTCAGAGCCACAAAACTATCTCTCTCAGGGTATTAAAGGCTACTTTAAGATTATGTGAGCCCTTTGTAAGAAGAGTCCTTGAGGATTCCCTGCCGTTTTGATCCAAATATGTAGCTTTCATGTTGACTGAATTGAAATTTTCATGAGAAGTCTCCTTGTAGTATCTTTCTGCTGTATACCTCTGGGTAAAGCTCTGCTCCCCAGATTTCAATTAAATCAGCATTGACCTTGCAACTCCCAGTTGAAAACACAAGAGTTCATCTTGTCACTTTATTCCTCTGCTATTTTTAAAAAGTTGCTCTGCTGGCCAGAATTGTAGAAGCAAACCTTAAAAAATATATCCAAAACACAGCATGAAAGCATTTCACAGGCAGTCACTCATCTTTATATTAAATGCAGCTGATTATAAAACTCGAAGTACTCCATCTGTGAACATGTAAAATAATACAGAAACTCACCAAAATGAATTCTTCAGTCTCTGTTTGCACCATTTGCTCAGCTCAGATCCTTCTAGATTTGTGACTCGGAGAATGGTGTGCTACTTGAGGGTCACTGGGGTTTTGGAGAGGAGGCCACAAGCTGGAGCAGCTGCAGGGAGCTGGCAGGGGATTCCCTTCATCCCGCACAGCCCCAGTGGTAGGGGTTTCCCGGCTGCCTCATGCCGAAGAGCCTCGTGCCAAGCTGAGATTGTGCGATGGGGAGTTTGGGGACAGAGCAGAAGATGGAACAGGGGATATTGTAGGTAGGTTTTAACTGGCTAATGAAGAATTAGCAGTGCTTTTTATCACTGAGCTCAGCCAAACCAAACTGTATGCAGTTCAGCTACCAGGTCTTATAATAGCTGGCGAAGAAGCCAAATTGTCTAGGAGGTGAAGCTGGAGACCCTAACAAGAGTGAATACCACAAAATCGATCTTCTGCTTTGACCCTGCGGAAGGGTTTGTGCATATATATAACTTGAGGAAAACACAGAACGTAGATTTAAAGTAAAGCTGTTACATCCTGAACTCTAAAGGTGGACAGAGTTCTTATTTTTATGGAAGCATAGGAGTTTCTAAATATAGAATGGATAATACGAAGGCAATTGTAATTGATTTGTAAGTAGCGCATTTTCCGTATTATTCTATCTAGTATATTGAACATTTACTCAGAGACATTGCAACATATTTTGCATTGTGATTATTCTGCCTTTGCAGAATAATTTCCTCAGTAGTTTTAACAGCCTTTATATATATATATATATATATATGCATATATATGTATGTATATGTCTAGAATATGGTACAAGTATTTTATCTTTTACTTTGTCTTCTTAATTTCTTACAGAAATTTGGGAAATCCTTTATCGTTTATAGAACCTTAAGCCATGCTCTATTCCAAGAGTATAAGAAAACAAACCTAAAGACTATTTCCATTAGGTTCTATAACGTCATTTTAACTGTTTCCTGGTTTTTAGAGGCATCTGTTGCATCTGAACTGACGAGCTTCTTCCTCCTAGGAAGCTATTTTGTAAGGTTAGGTAACTCACAGACTTGTTAAACCTGTGGCTATGGAGGATTGTTGGATTTCAGCTTCAGTCTATTTAATTTCTAGATTTTTTTTGCTGACTATGGAAAAAAACACTTAATTTCTCCAATTATCTTTTCTTTATTCTGAGTTGTTTTACCATGGTTACTAAAACCATGTTCATCATGAATCTGGGGAATTTGCCAGCCTTCCCTGCTATGTGTTCTTTAGTAAAATATATTTCTTCCATAGAGACATGCCGCTTGCAAAATCTGGAGAAGTCAGCTCCAAATTCATATGCCCATACAAACCAAATAAGACTTTCTGCTTGGCTGTTTTTCATCTTTCTTGTGGACGTTTGGTGTATATAAGAGTGCTTTTTTTTTTTTTCCTCCTCAGCCCTGTCTGTCATAATTATGTGAATTACAGTGGAGTTTGCAGGATCAAAGACAGAGAGACTAAATAAATTCTCTTCTCGATGTACTCTGAGCACTTGTCTTCAGTCAGACCAGAGTATGTGTGCTGATTGCTGTTGCTGCTGCAGCTGTTACAGGGAGAGAAGAAGAGTTGACATTTGTTTTTGAGTTTACTAAAAATGCAGTGACTGGAGAGATGCTGTTATGGTTAGTAAAGACAGAGAGAACTGCAGCCTGGTATAAAGGCCTGCTAAAAGCAAGACCAAAAGAAACCCAGAAGTAAGGAATCATTGGGCTCAAAGTTTGCAAATCGGGGCCTGGGGAAGTTGTCCAGTTGCAGTCTGATAGGCAGTGTAAAAGCATTTAACCAAAACAGGGCATCTGTTTTGGAGAGGAAACAGAAAAGTGGTAGATGTTTAGGCCATTTTTGTTCTGGTGCCTCTACCTGGTGCAAAAAGACCTAGGAGGCAGGGAATACATAACTTTAAAGTACAAAGTGATTATTGCCTAATGCACATGCACAAGCTAGCTAGGATTTAATGAGGTACAAAGCAAAGCATTAGCGTGCATTAGCTATTAGGCAAAGCGGGAGGTGCCTGAAGAGCCTGTGCCGGCCCGGCAGGTCTCGGGCTGGTGCCGACAGCTCCGCAGCGCTGCCGACCTGCTGGCTGCCACCAGCTCTGTCGACACTGCTGGTGCTGACGGCTCAGCCCCGAGACCTGCTGCTTCCCGACCACCTGCACTGGCCTCCCTGGCTTTTTTCCCTTAGGATTTTATCCCTTTGCATGTTGGTGTTTTCCATCCTGAGTCCTTGCCTCACTAACAAGCCCCGTCTCAACAATCCTACCCCAATGGCTTTTTTCTCTCCCTTCTCTCCCTACTCTTCTACTCAGCTCTTTCTCACAGCTGAGCAATTTTCTCGGAAACAGGAGCCCATTGCATAGCTGGGCTGGCTCAGCGCTGGGTCAGATCCTCGGAGCGCAGGCAGCCAGGCCAGGAGGCAGAGGAGCAGCTTACGATGTCAATATTTGTTTTTACAATAAGCCATTTTTGTTACTATTAATATTCAGCACTGTAATGGTAACGAGACACAGTTCTGAGCAGCTTGTTTATGGAAGCATAACATTTCATCCAGCCTTCCTCCTTAGATAAATAAGGACAGTTGTTCTGTTTTGACTCTAACCAACCCTATTTCATCTTTCACCCCTTTCTGAATCTCTGGCAATATTTTTTTTTCACAACTGTTTTTAGGTGCATAGCATATGCTATAGGTCTATAAAACAACATTTATAGCAAGGAAATGTATATATTGCATGTATAACAGAGCAAGATAAGCCATACCTCCTTGGGGGCATCTGTGCTTTTACTTCACAACATATTATCTTGGTGTATTCATAGAAACAGTTCTGATAAACTGATTTTTATGTAAATGGTGAAAAAAGACTTCCAGTAAATTATTTTTTCTAGTAAAGTTTTATACTTGGTCAGAATCCTTTTGTTGAAAGGAGGTAAAAATATATGCACTGAATATCAAGGAAGAATCTCTATTTTGATGAATTTTGTATACTTATGCAAATTACAACACAAGTTATATAAATTTAGTTTAAGGTCATTATATAGATAATTTCTTACTTAGTAAAGTAGAGGTTACAAGACATTAATCTTCCAATAGGTCTTTAATTAGGACAGATGAACTAAATAATTCATAGCAAAGCTCAACCTAAAAACAGTATACCATTTTACATACAGTGACAAATTGTTTTGGTATAGTCTGGAAACAGTGGAACTTAATTACTTCTGTGGTTTTAGACATCTGTCATAGGCTCTTTAAATGCATTTGATTTAAAATTCAGGTCTTTGGGGTTGAAGACCAGAGATGAAAAGAGAGCATTCTGTTTGCAGAGAAGAGCAGGAAGCGGTTGAGAGGGATGGCAGACGGCTAGAATATCCAGTTCTCCCAATTTTTTTGCAAAACTGAAGAACTAGCAATCCTTAGAATACTGAAAATGACATGAATTTATGTGTGAACAGCAGGAATGTTCAAATTATTTTAGCATCCTTTACTCATCTGGCCAATTAAAGGGTGAGATGGCTGAGAATGGAGCCCTGAATAGTCTAAAGTGCCTACAAGCAAAATGAAAGAAAGATGAGATATTTCTCTGTTCTGAAGTCATCTTGCGGATGAGATCAACTAAATGTGAAGAATCTACTAAAAAAGGCAGAGGAGATTCTTTTTTAAAAAATCAAAAGAAGTCAGATGGACTTAAGTCAGATGTCAGTAAGTGGTATCTGGAGCTGTGAATTAGGCTGTTATTGCACTTGCAGCTAACAGGTAGCACAAATAGCAAAGCGTTAGTCATGTGACCATATAAATCTGTTAAGTAAAGATGAGAAAAGAGAGAAAAATTCATATTCATTTATACTGTGGAGGAGTGTATCTCTTACAAATTAGATAACTCCTTTTAACTCTTGAGTTAGGAACGCTAAAAGATTGAAATTCATAACCCCAAATCTGGTTTTGAACATTGCAATGATCGTTTCGAGAATGGACTCGTGTTTCTCTTCTACACAGCTGCATGGCTGACCTTTTTGTGTAGTGGAGCAGCTAGAGCACTCACCCAGTGCTCTGAAGCTCTGACTGCAGATTGCTTGAGAGCCCAAAAGGGCTCGAACAGTCACTTCCTCCTGCAGTGGAACATCTCAGTCGGGTAGAAGGAGCCGCAACATTGTGCTGAGCGCAGATGTAAAATGAACGATCAGAAGGGAGAGTGATGGAATGAACATGACTCATAGACTAGGAGATAGGAAATGAAAGTCTGTGTACCAGGCAGCCTCAGAAGTATTTTATCTACTTCTGCTTTCTGACTAATTGCTATAAATAACTATTACATACCTATAGGTGGACCTTGAAGATGTGCCTGTTTAATTATTTGGTACAGCTCTGATTAGTGGGGACAGCTGGAAGTTTGTGAAGCTCCCTGGATTGGCTGGATCCATGGAAAAAACATGGATCTGAGCTACTAATTTCCTCTTAAACTGTATATTAGGGGCTTCAGCATTTGTGCTAATTTAAGCCTTCATCACTTGAATTTCAGGTTAGCTGTCTGTAAATGCAAAAGTGAAAACCTCCTCTAGCCAGAGCACTGAGTATTAGGAGCAGTGGCGTTGAGGGCAGAAACAGGCGTACAAATAACATGAGATGGCTAGCAGACATGCCCTGATAGGAAGGGAATAAACTAATAGCCATTATTGCTGGAGCACACATATCTAATCTTCTTCCCAGCAGCCTTCACAAACAATTCTTTCTCTTGTAGTGATCCTAGGAAGTATCAAAAAATTTGCCACCTTTGAAGTGATACTGGACATATGTAGAAAATTGGCGACAGGTACATTTTTGGTTAGAAGAGTCTGAGATCCACTTCAGAAGAAAAAATATCCCCACTTAGAACTGATTACAAGGAGACACTGATAACAGACGTGAAATAGGCAAAAGAAAGGGATATGTAGGGCGGAAAAAAAAAAAATTGTTTAACATAAAGTACTGTAAACTCCTGGAGAGTGAGTTGCTGATCATGTCTAAATGTCTGGATGCAGATACATGCTTTAAGTTGAGGTAGCATTTTATGTGTTATCTGTGGGTGAAGAAACCACATGTTATGGCTTAGAGGTATTTGCTTTATTTCGCAATCATCCAAAATCAGGTGAAGTTTTCTTGTTTCATTTTTTAGTATGAACCACATTTGTACTCAGTTTTTTTTGCAAGTCAGGGCACTTAGCAGGAGCTGCAGCAAATTCTTTCAATTCGTTTATCAAAGCATTTGCAGCGCCTATTATAAAGCGACAATAGATGTTAACAAAAGGAAGTTAATCTGTATTCTATAAATAAAAAGCAAGAGAACATCAAAGCTACTTGCAAAACTTTGTGTTTCTTTTAAGTTTTGTTCAGTTTCCCTTCTTTGCATCCATATGATGAAAGCATATTTAAGGAGACCAACTAAAACATTCTACACTGTGAAAAGAAACAAAACAGCATACATAAAGAGAAGTAAGAAAAGTGCAGCTGAGTGAGAAAGATGTCAGAAAAGAGCTTAGCTGTTAGTAGCTGTCATATGGTGGTGAGGCAAAGCCCTGGCTTTAGTTCCTTAGTGCCCTGCTCAGCATCCAAGGTCAGCACCCTGAGTAGCTCCAGCAGCATTGCCAGGAGGAATCACAGCAGCACACTCTTGCCCTCCAGCTCCCATTGCTCCAGTCCCTGCCCTACGCGTAGGCAGATCTTTTTGAACTAGCTGATGCTGCCAGCATGGTTCCTCCCACTGCACCCAAAAGATGAGCTGTTGGCCATGCAGGGGCCTCTCTGCTTGCTTTGTGAAGATTTTTGACCCTGTTGCTGTTTGATTCTGCAGTTTTGAAAGTTTGTTCTGATAGGAATGGTTAATAGAAGCGATGGCTGCTCCTGTGCATCTGTCTTTAGGAACAGCACCGATGTGTGTAACAGTAAAGCTACAACCAAGGTTCAGCCAGACAGCACAGAAAAAGTCACTGTCTAAAAATCTTAAAATCTAAATAAGCAAGACAAAATGTGGAAGGGAAGAAAAAAAAAGTAAAGTGAGGTTCTCAAGACAGATCAAAAGGCCAGTGGCGGAGTTTGAATGTGGAGTCTAGCAATAGAGGTTCCTCTGCTAAGATGATCCATTACACTTGAAGGTTGCAGGCCAGAGGTAGCAGTCCCAGCAGAAGTCGTTGTGGTCCATCTTACCAGAGCCTAGCTGCTGAGAGCCAGCATCGGGTAATGACAAAAGCTGGCAAAGTTTCCTTCCCTGCAACAGTCCATAAAACCTGAAATAGGTATCTTTCCAGAGCTAGATTGCTTTGTGATTATTTTAAAGAGCTTTTTGTTATAAAGCTTGTTGTATATGTACAACCGAAGACTAATGCTAATGCTACTACATCTCAGTTTCCTTTACAGATTTTTAGGGGTTAGAACAGGTGGTTGGCTGGTTTTCCTGATTGGAGAAGCTGCTGATATAACTAGTGGTAAAATCCAACACTGATGACAATCCAAGAGGTTAATCTTTGCTTACATCATAGATTAATTCAGCCTGTTATATGAAAAAAAGTTGCGTTTTGAAAGTAAGTGTAGGATTTGTGTTTTTTCAGGGCAGTTCTTGCAGCTGAGTAAAATAGATACCATGTAATTATTACTACTCTGTGCTAAAAAAAAAAAAAAAAAAAGAAGTTGCCTTCAAAAAATTGATCTGTTTTAATATATATGTCTTAGTCATTTTTTACTGCATTTAAATTGAAGAATTATGATCATTTCTGAAGCTATTCGAAGAATATGTTCCATTTTTCTTATTTTTCAGTTCATTTCTCAGGTAAATACAACCATCCTAAGTGTACACTGCAGTCATGAGATGGGTCTTTAAAAAAAGGAAATACTATATAACCCAATCATTGTTTCTGTATTTGTGTATGTGCAAAAACAGCTATTAAGCAAGACATATAAAATCTGTCAGTGAAAAAAAAATGAAATAAAAAGACCTGAAAGACTGTGATGTGCCGTGGCATTGAAACTGCATTTCAGGCATTGGGGTGATTCTTTCTATGATGTTTTGTGTTGGTGTTCTGTGATGGTGGCACCTGCCTTTCCCACAATAAACTGTGTGAAGTTTAACGAATACTTTTCTCCTGAACAGTAGATCATTCCGTGAATCTAGGAATTGTCTTCCGTGGCAGAAAAGACTATTCCCATGATAAATAGTTCCTGGATCGTGCCTGAACCTGCAAGCCTGCTGATTTTGGAAGCGGAGCGAGACGGTGGCAGGGTCCGGGGGAGGGCGAGCGTTGCCGGGCCCTCTCCGGGGAGCAGAGAGCTCAGAGCTCGCTCTGCCACGTGGTCCTTCTGCTTTGAACGTCTCCCCCGTGCGCCAGGTCAAACTCATCAGGTTTCGGAGCCACCAAACAAACCGCTTTTAGGGTGAGGAAGCGTTAGCCAGGTGACCCTGCTCACAGCCCTCCTGGAGCTGAGATTAAATGGTTCGTTACGCCGCGTGCACGAGTACCCCCTCCGCTGAGATGGTAATTTCTGGAACCTTGTGTGCCTAATGCAGGAGGAGAGGGGAAAGGGGGATAAGGAGAGAGCAGACGCGTGCACAGCGCACCTATCTCGGTGGAGAGGCAGCTTCTGTTAAGCCCATGCCGTTGCTTCAGTGTGGGGCTTGCAGCCTTGCGGGGGCCCGGGTGCTACTTCTAAGGGATGTAGATGAGGAAATAAGAAAAATCAAATTAATATTCTTCATTCAAAGATACACATATACTAATCTTTTTTAAAAGAGCCATATATTCCGTGGAAATCCCTTCTGGCCTATAGATCAAGAAAAGGCTTGAACTGGTCGATAGCCAACAATTGCTGCTATCTGAACTCTGTTATTTGCATTTCCTCCTTGGTTGTAGTTTGCCGAAACTTTGAAAAAGTTGCCTCTTGGTGTAACATTACATTTACTTTTGGATAGAAATAAATCAAGTGCTAAAGGTGTTTTGGTGGAAATGCAGTATCTTGCTTGCTAGTAGTTAAAAAATACTTCCCTTTGTTTGCCTCAGAAACTCTCGACTCTTACTGCATTTGCTGCTGGTTGTCAAAGACAAGATCTTCATAATAAAGTGATCTGGAAGAGTTTTGTGGTCCTATTCAGGATATTGTAGGCTCTCATTCACATCATTAGTCAGCGTATTGTCACTTTTTGGGTTTAGGTCTATACAAAATTTAGTTAGCAACATCCACTGCTTTAAAAGCTTCATTAGAATAGGAAACAGATATGCTTAAATTGCCTTCTTGTGCGCTTGCAGAAATGCTTCAAAGAGGAAATAAAGCTTTTGAAACCTGCCTGCACTGAACATCTCAAGGTGACGTCTCTGCTGCTTCTGCCAAATTTCTGCACAGTTGGATCATCTGGTGGATTAGATTTGTCCTGTAATTAGGCATGGTTACCTGCTTGGTCTCTGCTATGTGATGGCAATTGCCTAGTAGTGACTTTGGCCTTTGTGATTTTTTCCAGAACTCTGTAAAAAAAAAAAAAAAAAAAAGGTTAAAAGCACAAACAACTAACTGCCTCTGTACGCTAATGCCAGTGTCTTAAATGGTCATCTAGCTACTGAGAATTTTTCTGAGTGTTTTTAGGTGTGCTCAGACTACAGCTTTTTAAGATTGTGTTATCAATATAGATCTTGCAGATCTTTCTGAGAATTTCAGAGAGAAGAAATATTGGAGAAAAAAAGTAAATATATAATGAGAAGGCCTATGTTCATGTCTTCATGTCTTTTTTTCGCTCCAGCAAAGCCATTATCTCCTCTTTGTTTGATGTGACCTTACCCAGATATTATAGAACTATAATTTTTCAGTCATTAATGTTTCTCTCTACAGTATTTGTGTATAACTTTGCATGGAGATTGTTTCTTCCTTTTGTCCTTAAATATACCAGCAGCTTCCCGAAGATGAGTAGCATAAGCCTGAGCCTAGTTTTCTGTGCAGAAAGCTCTCCAGTTCCTGATACAAGCATGACTATGCAAAATGTAGTCTCTACTTCTTCCATCATAACTTTCATATTGACTGGAATTGCTAATTTTGTAACTTCTAATACTTTTTAATAGTATGCTCTATTGTAATATTCAGCTAATGAATCGCTGAAAGAGTTGGCCATGAAATCTCTGTGGGAGGAAAAAAGCAGCATTGGCAAGGAGCTCGGTTGGTAAAGGCAGGCTTTAACAGATGACTTGGAAACTGGCTGTGATGTCTGCTGGAACCAGCTATTAACTCCTTAAGAATATTCTGGATTTGGTATGGTGGGTTTTTTTTAATAGATAATTTTTTGTAGAGTTTTTTTTTTTAAATGTATTGCAGACTTAACTAGGTAAATATGAATAACTGTATGATATTCTACGATGTGTTGTGTTAAACATAGATAAAAGGAGATAAATTTTGTGGGCGAGGAAGAGAACTGATGAGCTGCATTACACCATATGTCACTTTCAGATATTGCAGAAAGCTTGCAGGCTGAGAAGTGTGCTTTAAATTAAAATATTTCCTCAAGTTTGACTACCTGTTGGTCAAAGCTCTGCCACATCCATTTAGCGGAAGGCAGGGAAAACCGTGCTAGATCACTTCCTCCAGTATAATTTAGGGAAAAATCTCTTAAAGGGAAATTTCTGTTGGGTACAGAGTCCTCTGATAATAAACAAAACATGTTCCGTTGACTCAGATTCTGTTCATGTGATTCACTGACTCTACCCACTTCAACACACTTCTTCACACTACCATTAATTAATGAAGAAGTGTCTTCAGGAGAGAAGAACAGTGTCATATGTTGCATTAGATGATTCCTATTATCAAAATGCCGCGTTCAGTTGAAAATAACCTTTTCCTATGTTTATTATGAAGCTAGCTTTACAACTGGTCTAACTGAAGCTTTTGCGCTGGGACAGGCAATCATGTTGTGCCAGCCGGAAAGATGTTCTTCTCTTTGTTTGCTCTCTGCACCCTTACTGCAGGCAGCTGGCGGCTTAATTCAAGATTTTGGCATGGGGGGAGTCCCATTTATTTAGTTTGCCAGTCTTCTTGGTATTTCAGTCTTTGCTGTATGTGATTAAGTTATCCGCAGAAAGCATTTTCTCTGCGGGCATAAAGAAGGGCCTATCAGGGAGCTTCTACTTAAAAATCTCTAAAGATTATGCAGAAGATTATGGGGTGCTTCATCAATATTCTCTTTAGCTGTTGATGATTTTTGTCTGAATTCTTTAAGCTATTTTAAAGCAAATAAACTTGTTGTTTTGAGTTTTGATTCTTATCTCCATTCTAGTCCTATTACTTATGATTGTTTCTTTTCAGTAATGATAGCTATTTTTATTTTAAATAAACTTCTGACTCCTTTCCGAGCCTTTCTCATCCTGTTAAACATCACTGGGGGTACAAATGAGGATCTAAGTATGGTGGCAACTGAGAGAGGAAGAAATTATAGGAGTTAGGTGCTATTTGATAGGGCAACACTTTCAGCTGTTGCTTTTTATGTTTCTTTTGTCTGCTCAGTGGTATGTTTTTCAAAGCATACATTACAAATCAGGTAATAGCTGGAATCTTCCTGCATCATTTGAAAGCGTTTAAGCATCCGGAGTTTATGTGTGGATCAACTTCACCTTTATGTGTGAAAGTGGAAATAATACTTTTGTTGAAAATTTTTAGCTTTGTTTTTTAAACTATATTTTTTTGATATTCATTCTTTGCAAGCCATTCTTCTGGACGTGCCTACTGTTTTGTATGTTATGGGCATGGTATGTGAATTAGGTTCATTTACCTGTTGTGAAGCAAAGCGGCTGCTATGTTTTATCCATATTTTCTTCTGTATTAGGCAATTTACAGCAGCGCCAAGCAGGACAGAGCTGCCTCATTGTTTTATTCTGAGGTAGGGTACATCTTGCTTGACTTACTTAAAATACTCACAATGTAGGGTACACACATGTGAACTGGTGGTCAAGACCCCCTTTTTGCAGTCAATAACAAGAAAAAAGGCCTTTTTAAGATTTGGTCCATATCATCCTATGGTTGGTGCTTAACATGCAAGCATTTGTTTCTCTCCACAGACAATAAAAGCAGTCTAGATGTCTGTATTTGATAGACATTTAAAGTTATGTGACATTTCTACCAAGTATGTCAAACCATTTCCTTAGCTGTGGAAAGTGCACAGAGATGCAGAGCTTGGGAGCATTGCCTACTGGGTGTTCAACTTGATCGTTATGTCAACTTAAAAAAAAAAATTTGTTTTGGCAGAAAAAAAAATCTGTTTTTGGAAAATTAGAACTTGCTTTTATATGGATGGTAATAGTTAAGTAGTACCTATGCCTTATGGCTTAATACCTAGGAATGATAGAAATAATAGAGGGAGAGATGGATTTGTGGGCAGAGGGCAGGTGAAAATGGTCAGAGTTGCAGGGTAAAAGCAATTTATCAAGTGTTTTTACTGCATGACAAATGTAATTTATTCTGTAGCAGTTGATCACATAACATTTGTTGTTGTGATTCATCATAAGCTGTGCCTCTATCTTGACACTGCAGGTGGTACAAAGTAGATAGTGACTTTTCTTCTGTTCCTGTGCAGGGGACTGGCAGAGGCTCGTAATTCTCCTTGCTGCTTCTGCTGAGGTTTAATGGAGGCTCTTATTTGTGTCATGCTTTACCTAACTTTTCATGAATTATCGCTGTCTGCAATGTTTTAAAGAAATACAATAATCTTGGAAAAAGCTTGGAAAATCCTAATTGTTTGATGACTTGACAAAAGAATGCACCGTTCTGCTACTGTTAATGCTGCTACTGCTATAAAAGCTTCTCTGAATTATAAAAAGAAGGTTTCTGTGTTTGTTTAGTGTGAGGAAATATCAAATGAAAGAAACTTCTTATGTTCTTGTAAATTTTAATATTTGAAAATGAAAAACTAGGTGATAGCTGAGAAACCTTATTGACAAAAGAAGAATTCTGATGTGTATGTATCACTTGGACAAATGGCTATATGTATAGGGTTACAGCATTTTAAAAAGAGATTAAAACAGATTTGTATCACAATATCTCCACAGGTGAATGTTTTGAATCATTTAAGGGATCAATATACCACAAAATATGAACTATCTATACTTTTTTCTATATAAAGGTATTAATACATAATTATGAAAATAGATTAGGGTTCATGCTGTACATCTTAGTATTTTTACATAAGGAAATTGATGTCAATGCAGTATAATCAGCCTCAGTTTCCTAAAATAGCAAGAGAACTCTTTTGCCTGGGAGTCTGATCTGTTTTGTGATGTTTATGACATGGCCTTTTTAACCATGATTCACAGAAATAGAAAATGGGCAGATTACCTCTCATCTGAAATATTGAAAATACCTGATGATATCATTAGAGGTACTACTGAAGTCCCAAAACACCATTTAGGAAAATTTTGACTGAGACGTGAAGAATATTGAAAGCATTTCTTAATTTCTGTTATGTTTCACGCTGAAAATAATTAATGATGTACAAAATGAAATTGTGCGGGAGGGAACTAACTTTGTATTCAACACTATCATACTTTAGTTATGCCTTAAAAAGAAAGCTGTCAAAGAGAACGTTTCATCAAAGTAAGATGACATGTAATTCCAGTGTACGAGAGGGAGCAATTAATGTTTGTTGGCAGTGAGAACAAAGCGAGAACTACAGGGTGCAATTCTTACTAGTGGTGTTTGTCACCTCCTACAGCATAATTTGAAAAATCTAGGGTGGTTCGCAACTGCAACATCAATATGTGGGTATGGAAGATATATAGTCCCGATTTGCTACAAGTATTTCAAGCATCAATGATGTGTGTGAAGGAAGAGCAGGATGTGGTAGTAGTGTAATGTAACTGTGGGGAAAGAAATGCAACAGTGAGAACATGGTTGGCTTCTTTTGTCAGATGCAAAGATTCAAAGAGAATAAGAGTGGAAAAATACTTCCTTTTGCTCCTGATGTATTCAGATACATAAATCTGACAATGTGTAAGATAAGACAAGTATTTAGGTAAATTTCTGAGTTTATGCAGATGAAAATTTAATGAGGCAGAAAGTGGAGACTGCAAGCTAAATAAAAGCTGTTCTTTTCACTCATGGTTAACTGAATGGAACAAATGGAAGATAAAAGTAACCCTGGAATTTAGTGACCCACTGATAAGATGCTTCAATTCAGTAGCAGAAGAGAGAGAAAAATATTCATTAGGTTCTGAAAATAATATGCATGGGTATAGTTACCAGACAAAGAAGGCTCAATTCGTAAACTATTAAATTTCGTTAGAAGTTTCTCATAGATTTCCAACTATATGTTAGATGTATATATATTTTATGTAATGGATATTATGCTTCTTTTAAAAAGCACATCAATTTTCAGAAGGCATATTAATATGGAATCCTTCTTTCGATTTGGCAGTAGTTTTGAAATAAGGTCTTTTGTTTATTAAATTCTTGGCTCCTATGAGCAGGATTTGAGAAATTACATTGCTCACAATTGCATTGTTTGGACATTAAAAGTTGCCTATGGGAGGAAGTACTTTTTCTTAGCTGGTTGTTACATCAGATGCACTGACCTCATGGTTTTAATACTCTCAGTCAGAAGTGCTTTTTAAAACTCAATTCTAATCTGCTGACACTAATTTTTTTAATTTATACATTTTACGATTATGTAAATGCCTGTCTAGAGAGGAATTTTAGCCATCAGTTATTTGGACTTTTTATTGACTCTTGGATCATTTCTTTTTTTCTTGGTTCTCTTTATGATATCATTCCCCTGAAGTAGTTATTATAAGTGAGCAGACTAACCTCCATTTAGTCTTTGCTGATCTTTCTCAAGTTAAAAACCGAATGATAAATGGATAGTGAAATTTCTGTCATACAGTAAAAGTCTGAGTAAAAGTACTAATGAAATATTCTAAAATCTGTACTAAAACCTAGACTTTCAACTCCTTCTAGATCTTATTTCTTAGTAGCAGAGGCAGTTGGTAGCAAACTGTTAGTAAGAGAATAGTTTTTTAAAGGTGCCAGTTGCAACACTTCTCTCTTTAAATTAGCACTTTCTAGGCTGTAGAGGTAGAAATAAAGTTGAAGGCTACAGCATTTGAAGGATGGGGTTTTTTTGTTTGTTTGTTTAAGTTTGGTTTGTAGCTAATACTGAAATAATGCATCCGTTTTAAAAAGACTCCAAAAGAGCTTATGAAAGAGAATTGCAGGATTCATTTGAAAAAAATTAAGGAGAGATTGTTCTGCTGTAGCCTAAATTATCTTATTTAGGCATGTGATTGCAAGTGACATAAGTAAAAACCGTGTTGTAGTTACAAGAAATAAATATTGTGGAACCTTTTCCTGTGGTCATCCGAATGACTCCCTGTGGCAAAAGTTTGAAGGTTGCATATCAGGTCTTCCATTCTTCAAACGTTAACAAAATATATTACTTGTTTCAATTGAATCTGTTCTTATTTTAGTAATGCCTTAGGCTTTTACTGCTTGTTACAGACTCTTGCTTTTTTTCTGTCCAAAGGAAACGAGACCATTGTGTCAACTTGCATGAGCTGCATAAGAAGCAGCATAACATTTTTGGTGAATCTCAGATTCTTACTGCACTGCTTTTTTAATATCTATATTTTTTATTTTGGAGTGAATATTTTTTCAAAAGAAATTATGAAGAGTCCCTTCTCTTCTGTGATTGAGAAGAAAGTGTTGCAGATGAGACAGTTGACGTTTCAATATACAGGTAATTCTAACCATCTGTAGTATCACATATAAAATAAGGTATCCCCCTGGGAATGTAACAGATATGTATCAAAGCAACAGCTTTAGAAAGAAATTACCTTGCTTCCTAATTTTACAGTTCCGAATAGCCAGGAGAGCTTTGTATTTTCCCCGGGGTTTCATGATGGCCAGAATCCTTGTGTTCTGGAATTAGTGGGATATCTATTATATTTCATGATGTTGATATCCCTAACTACTACACCAAAATTTATGGTACTGCAGTGCTATTTCCACTTTCAAAAGGGCAGTTTCAGGTGGGTTCAAGGGGGGCTCATATTCCCTCGTGCATCCTGCTCAGTCTGATTTTGCTCTTGGAGGAAAGCTCGTTCGTGGGGGACTTATGCCCCTGGTGGAAGCTACAATAGACGCTAATGCTGACAGCCCTAAAACCCTGTCCCATTACAGTTCCTCTCTTCAGCTGCTGCCCTTCTGGGACCTACAGTCTTGTATTATCTGGTCTGCCCCAGGCTTGTATTGGAAAGAGGAACACTCCTGGCTGGGAGAAAAAAAGCCTGGCTAAGCCCTCTCCTGCTTACAGCTAGAGCATGTGGTCAGTGTTGCTCAACTTGGTAATGAGAGAAAGAGCATAAAAGCAGAGCTGTATAGAACCGCAGAGCTAAGATACAGGACTAGTATCAGCCTACTGCTGTTTTTTGTTTTTTTTTTTCCTTTAATTATATGGTCTACCAATTTTACATTGCTAGCAGGAGCTTGACAGTGCTATTACTTAACATAAAGATCTATGAACCTTTGCAAAAACTCAAGCTAAGTAACTAATCAATGCATTTACAATGAAACAGATTCCATATAACACTTTAATGTCTTTTAATAACAAGGTTTAAAGAACAAATAATGCTGTGTTTTCTTAGTACAGTGCAGTTTCATTGTGTTGGTGATCTATAGTAGAGAAAACATTCTGTAAATTGTAAGCAAATGTTATTACTTGTATAGATTCTTTTTCCTGTCTTCAGAGTATTTTATTATGTTTACAAATGTAAGTTGCATATATATTCAAAAAAATGGGAAAAATAAGCTTTTTCCCCTCCTCTACACTTCTGTATCTAACTTCCACTTAATTTAGAAGGGAGGTTTAACAGACAAGGGTCACTTGCTTATATTATAAGTACTACAAAAAATAATAACTTCCAGGACCTAGAGGGCTTTTGTTATTATGGCATGTCTAATATTTTGTTAGAAACTGTGCTTCTCAGATGGTGACAGAAATGTTTTCCTTGGTGAGATGCTAAGTCTACTATAACTTCTCAGAGATGGTAAGGGGAGATTTAATGTTCTACAATTACCAAAAACACTGGTGGTGGTCTAGTCAAGGAGCAGTAGTTTGACACTTTTCCTCACTTCACATACCTCACCTGAGCAGCCTAATATGTGGAGAGTTTTCTTCCCGTACTTTTCCTCCAGGGTACAGGCACGTGATCCTTGTAAAGGTTTTATGATTCAGTTTTTCTTCTCTTGTATTCAGTAGAACTTTTCAGGGAAATAGAATCAAATCTCTGTGAGTTTTGAGGGAGGATAACATTTGGCCGTTCAAGGGTAGAAATCTTCTGGCCGGAATTTTCAGAAGTGACTAATGCTTCTGGGAACTGCATTTTTCTAATGCTTGATTTGAGATTATATAAGGGTAAGGAGAAATTTTTCAGAGAATGAATGCAAACAACCAGGAAGTGGACAAATCTGAAGTGATCTAATCTGCTACCTGAATATTCCTACATTAAAAATCTATGGAATACACTTCCTTCTTTCTATTAATTGTCTAAAAAACATTCTTTTTTTTCAATATTGCAAAACTTATTCAATTTATTAGCTGGTGCATAAAGAAATGCTAACATGAGTCGAAGTGTGCTTTTCTTCTGTGCGTAATGAATTTCTCCTTCATCTCTATCCCAATCTCTTTCTGATTCGTTACATGAAAGCTACATTAAGTTTAATGGAAAACAAAGATTAGGAAATAGATTAAAGATTTAAACCCATAGAAGTCAGAAAAAAAGTGAAAATCAGGGTTCTTTGTCTCTCTCCCTGTTTTTCGTGCTGTGTGTAAGTTTCCAAGATTTTATTACTGAGGTTTGTGGTGATAAACTTAAAACGTAAGAGAGCAGCTGTTGAAAAGCATTCTCTGTCTCCTGATTCTCATACTCCTGTATTTTCAACAGGAATTTGTTACTTTTTTGGGGCAGTGGGTGGGTGGTACTCTTCGTTAAATACCATTTGACTTTGGGAAGAAAATGTGAGTGAAGGGATACTTTGTCTAGAAGAAGAGAGACACAGGCAGGCAGACAGACATAAGGGTTCTTTGTTATCTGATGGAATGAAATTCCTAGACTTTCTCTCTCACCAGCTGAGTGACTTTGGATGATGGTCCAGAAGATTCACAGCAGCTTTCTTAATTGTGCTTGTCACAGTTTTTCATGCTTATGTTTATATCTTCAAAAAGAAGTATGTGCCAAGAAAAAATGTGTTCTGTTACACAGATAAGCATCACAGTCTCCCTCCTTTAAGGAAGAGGAGGTTGCACTGATATCTTCGTGACATTTCTATGTTAACTTAAAAATGCTGTTTAAAGTATAGAAGTCTATGCTTAGGAAAAGTGTATATCAATTTGAAATACAAATATCTATTTATCTTCTAAGTAGTGCACAATCAGTGTGCACCTGCAAAGAAAATACCACAGTCTTCAGCAATGTAACATAAAATAACATGTACTATTCATATATATATACATATATATATATATTTATATATATATATATAAAGATTTAGCCAGAGAAGCAATGGTATTGTTAGGTTACCTGTGTATTCTTACCTGTTATTGAGAATAGGCAATCCACTTTGGAGTCCAGAGGGAAAAACTGAAAATCTAGAACATCAGAATTAAGACTTGCTTATTTAGAGAGCTAGAAATACCTGCTTGTTCCCCAAACTTTCAGTGGCCTGCATATTCTATAGTTCTGGAAGTGCTACTAACTATAACTGCAGTTAGCTTGCTGTATATGAGAACTGACAATATTAACTACATTGTAGAAGAAATTTGTTTTCCTGCTGAATTACAGGCCCCCTTTTAAAATGGGTGAGATTTCAGTCAACTTATTTGATTGACTGTCACAACCAGAAGAATTGTGTACTTTTAAGGTCATCCTTTGGTATCTGGGATTTCCATGTCCCTTCTTAAAAGTTAGCTTAGGCAATTCAGACCAGGTTTTCTAAATGTGTGAAATGCCTCAATGCAGTGGGGGCTCTGCAGGATTTTGGAGTCACGTTGACTGTTGCCAATTGGCAGCATAGCTCCTGCATCTTTGTAGGTAGAAGAGTCTGTTTAAAGATGCAGCTCTCTAAAGGTGCCTTAGGCCTTAGGCACTGTGAAAGTGACTTGAACTTGTGGCTTTTAAGCAGTCATTTCCATATCTTAGTGACTTTCACTCAATGTCTCATGTAATGAAAATTGTTTTGTACATTACATAAAATTTAATGGTAGATGATGATGAAGATGAAAAACTTGATGAAATGAGGAGTATGGATTCCCCAGATCTGATTTTGGAAATTTTCTCTGCCAAGGAGAAGAGAAGGGAAGCTACGGTAGACAACATTATTACAAATTAAATTTACTGTAATAAACTTATAAATTTGAACAGTAAGTGGAAGAAGTCGGCTGCAAAATAGGTAGCCACAACAACAGCTCTGAGGGTTTATCCCATAAGATGATTTCTTGCTCTTGGACACTGCATGCTATGACAGCTAAAGATGCAACCTCAGTGCAAAATGTTCTCTTGCCACTTTTATTCTAGATACATTTTGTGAAGCATTCAAGAAAAACTTTGCTCCTCACTCATCTTGTACTCTCCTGTGGCAAATTCCACAGTAATGGATTCAAAGATGAGATTTCACTGTAGGCATACTGGGAGTGGGGGTGGTATTCTTCAATAATTTAGCCTTTCTAAGGACTTAGTAGCCTTCAGTGTTAGTAGTTCTCTCTTGGGACCAATGCAATTATTTTTTTTCCTCTTACATAAGTTGGCATGACAAGATTTTAATGTTACTCTTGTACAATTACTCTTGAGTATCCAGGCAGCTTCTGCAACAAAGAAGTAGTTTGAGGGACCAAAACCAGCAACATCAGCATAAGTTGTATGTGCTATTTTAGTCCTTCCTGCTATTGTGCGAAAGCAGCCTCCTGAGAGCCTCTGCTCGGGTTGCTGAGTATCAAGTAGGAGCTATGGGCAGGTTTGTTCAATCACTTTGTTTGGCTATTGGAAAGATGAGTTCATTTCAGATCAGTGCTTCAATATTTCCATTTCCCGTGCTTGATTCTTGAAGATGGGTTCAGGTGTGTATTGTTACTGTGTACAGCTTCTTATGTTAAACATCAAATTTCTAATCTGTCTGTCAGCTTCCCAGCCTGTAAGCTTCCACTGTAGCTAGTGATGTCTGAAATATCATCTCAAATATGGTCTGTGGTGGACGAATGTATACAGGATACAACTGAGTGTGAATGTTAGCTCAGCTGAACTTCAGTGCTGTTACTAGTGTGGTCTTTGAAGCTGAGAGTAACCATGCATGTGAAATCAAAGCAAGGGCTTGATGGAAGTCTGGGAAACAAAATAATAAATCCCAGGTGAGAGTTCCTTGTACAAACCTTGCCCCTTGGAGCACACTTCAAGGGGAGAGTTTCCTTGATCAGATGCCCAAGCATCTGAACTTGATCGTCTTCAGGCTGCTTGAAGGAGCATTTGCAGATTCATCAGGTTGATCGTATTTAGGGTGTATTTTGGCTGACTATATGAACTGACATCTGAAAGTCACTCTGCCATTCCAGCTGACTGATACTTGAAGTGCAGAATCTCCTCAGACAGGAGCAGTGGAAAAGTGAAACTCTGAATATGCATGGTGGCAGTGAGGGCTCCACAAAGCCATTGAGGGACTTCTCTGTTCTGCATCTTTCCTGAAATTCTTGCTGGGAAGCAAGTGAAATTCATTTTAGGTTTTCATTTGGGGATTTCATCTTGGGCTTTTTCTTTCTTTTTTTTTTTTTTTTTTTTAAACATCTGTACTCTGCCCACCAGGAACTGGAAAAGATCAGGAGAGACAAAGGAAAAGATATGGAGAGAAACTAGTGGATCTACTAGTAGCTGATTCTGATGGCCTGACTGATTTCTTTGCTCATGATGATCAGGGAATGTAGAATTTAATTTAGTTCATTTATTTTTTTGTTCAGAAAACTGTGTGCAGATGCTGCTAGAAATGTCCTGAAGTACTTCATTAAGCTACCTTCAGTAATAAGAAAATGCTGATAACTTGTTGCAAGTCTTTTAGTAAATCCCCTGTAAAAGCTCTGATTAGGGCACCCTTTCAGTTAAACTCTTATTTTCATGTGATGCTGAAATGTTTGTAACTTCTGTGAACCCCCTTTATGTCCATGGAGCCAATAGAAAAGAATGAAATATAAGGGAAGATACACAGTTACATATTAAAAAAAATCTGTTTGTAGTGGAAAGTATCCAATACCACTTAAGCTGATAATAAACTCCCTTCATACCATGTAGTTGTTTACATCTTTTGTCTTATATATTAAAGGTTTGTATAAGAATATTATTTCTAATTATCAAAATGCCATCATAAAGGTTGAGTGCAGTTTCAACAATGATATGGTCTATCATACAATGGATTTATTATAGAATAACTGTATTACTTCATACATGCACTTCACTTGAAAAAAAATCAGAGTTATTTTCTTTCTTTCATGCATTTCTTTCCTCTTTCATCATAAATGCCTGTGTTTTAATAGGTGCATTAAGGTCTGCACATATGTGCTGCTATGGATAATTTGAATTTCCTTTTGACTCTCTATGGCTAGCATGCTTTAGTCTGTAATTTTCTGCTCTATAATGTGAGGGCCGTTAAAGCTGAAGCACTCTCCCTTATTGTCACAGGCGTTTGTCCTATGGAAACAGCTGTGTCATGGTGTAGTGTGTATGTGTGTATGTATACTAGCTCTCAAAGAAAATTTTCTAACCAGGATGTATTCAAAGGTGCGTGTGTGTGTGCACACATGCACGTACACGCGCGTATGTATATAGTGCCTTATAAGGATATTCTTGTCAGGGCTGCTTGAATATCAGCACCACAAAGTGAAATGCAGGAATGAAAACAGAATTTGGGGTTGGTACATGTTTGCTAAAAGCGCTGAATGAGGAGATGTTCCTAGCAATAAGCAAGAGAATAAAGGAGGTAGACCAAGACAAGATTTTGTGCATGTCTTCCAAGCTATACCTACCTTTACAGTGATGCTATAAAGCTGTTCAAATGGAAATAATAAAAGGAATGATTGGCTTGATTGCCTGTCACAGATTGGGCGGAGAGAGAGAAAGAGAAAAATCTGATGACCTGTACACTAAGGACTGAGAAGCTGGAGAAAGGTTATGATTGGTTTGACCCTGGCTATATTAGAAAATCGAGTTGAATGCAAGACCACTACAACATCTGAGTGTATCCTGGTAGATCCTTGTAGATAAGAACCAACTGACTGAAGCAGTATTTGAAAGAAAGAACTAGTTGTTTGGTACTTATTGAGGCAGAGCACTCTGAAAATGTTAAAGAAACCAATTTAATCTTAATTCTTATGCTTCTACTGGCAGGAGACAAAGAAGTAAATAAACCAACAAAATTATTTCTATTTTTGAGAAGTGCGTGAAAATGGGTCTTAAGCTTTGCCCTGTCCCTCCTGAAATTTCCATATTGTTTTTTTTTTTTTTTTCATAATCAAAGAGAAACATTTCCTGACAAAAGAGAATTATTCCTGACCTCGGAAGCAACATGTGAGGCACTGTTTATGTGCTGTACATCAGTTGTCATAACTCTAAGGTTTTTGATAACTTGGAAACACAGGTTTTTGAATGCAAATGTATCTCTGTGCTGGCTAGTAAAGCTCAGGAGGGAGTACTGCTGGGACTGTCACAACCTATTGAATCAAACTAGAGAACATGATGAATTACTCCTTAAGTAACAATAAATAATATGAGGAAAGGGAAGTCTTGTTGAAAAGCCTCAATTTGCTACAGGCATACTAGAAATTGCATGCAAACAGCACTTTCTACAATTGAGAGAAAAAATAGCCTCTGTAATTCTTGACCTGGTCAAGTTCTGTAAAGTATACTTCATAAGTGGCATGGTGTTTTAGAAGGGAGGTAGAAAATGTAAATAGAAAAATTCAAGTTATAAATTTGGACTTCTTGAAGAAGAGTTTTGCTAACTATTCATTCATTTACTAACTAGTCATTCATTGTTCCTGTACTAAGGGGAAGAACAACTTTAATGCTGAACAAAGGTGTCTGATTAGTCTAAGTAGGGGGGCAACTGGAAATAAAACTGCAAGATAAGACAGTATTGACAGAAGAGAGAAAAGTAAATAGCTAATAATAGAAGCTAAATCTCTGAGGTGCAGATGCTATGAGAAGTGAATGCCTTTCAGTGCTAATGGTAGTAAAATTCAGAAGTTAAAAACTAAGAAGCAAAAGTTCTGGCAATGTCATAGACTCATTATTAGATGGAGATGGTAGAATGGTTAATATGATTTCAGAATGGAAGATATTTTCAGTAAGAGTTTAGGAAAGACCAGAGTGATACAGCCATGTCATGTGAAGGTGAGAGTACTTTCCAGGCCGTTAATAATCAAAGAAGGCCTTGAGTAACATGTACTTGGAATAACATTTCAAAGCCAGTGAACCTAAATAGTATAAGCTCTAAATTAGAGCTTGTGAAAGAGGTTTAATTACAGAGGACCTGAAGAGTGCCTCTCAGTGTACTCAAATGCCAAACTATGGATTTGAAAATTAAATATTCCTAAGGAGTATTGTTTTTAAACCTGGTAGAGGTGACAAGTGGCTCCCTTTTATTTCCCTCCTCCTCAGTATCTTCTTCAGCTAGGTTATTTTCATATTTTCACTTTGTTCCCCCTCATGAAATATCTGACATGACATTTCTGATATATGTCCGATTCTGTTCCCATTAAATCAATGTCAAAACTCTGGCTGGCTTCCATGTGCAGTATTTGCATCCTCTGAGAATCTCATCATTAATAATGGTTAGGTGAGGGAGGACATGGTGAAAAGTGTCTGTAGAAGTTTTCCTTCTTTTCAAATTTTAGTTACCTAGGCTCAAATCATTACAGGTATTTAGGGCTGTCATTCCTGGTTAGGTGTATAGCATTTGTTGAAGTCAATGAGAGAACTGAAGAAACAAAAAATTCAGTAAAAGAAGGTATAGCTACCTTCATGGAGCATGAAATCTTCTTTTCTTGGAAGAGTGTAAGAACTACTTGTGTAGTAGTATTAGTGCTTGACTAGCAGTTGTCTAAAATCAACTTCACAGAGGCATGACTGAAAAATACAGCACATATATTTTGTATATTTTATATACATTGTAAAATATAAAATGAAATATTTGCAAACAGATTGTAATTTGGGAAGACTTTATCCAGTCTCCTTTCTCTGAGAGAATATGAAGGAGTAAAGATTAGGCTGTACTCAGATGAAGCTAAGCTGTCAGAAAACTTGGTAAGGCTCAGTGAAGAGATGATGTGTTTGTTACTTTTGCTTATTTTCTATCATCATATATTAATCCTACTAAAACAGGACTAGTCTCTCTAATGTGGGGAGCATTCTAAATAGGAAAGCAAATGAACAGTTATTGTCAAAATTTGAGACTCAACTTTTTTTCCTAATAGCATCGAGACAGAGCAATTGCAGTTACCAAGTTACTTGAGAATTTAGGAGTAGCTGAGGACTAGGATCTAGAAAGGAAAATGTGGAAATGAATGCAAGACTTACGAGTAAGAATTATGAGCGCTATTGACTAAAGAACAGGCATGAACTGGGTTGCCAGTGTTTAAAATGCCAATGACCTCCTTATAAATTACTTCCATGCTTTCTTCATTACCATGGAAGAGTAATTGCTTGTTACTGCTGCCCTCTGCTCCCACGTGCTGTGTCATTCTAGAGCTTGCTGCTGTTCTACAGTATCCAAAATGTTGTGTTTTAATTAGCAGATGCGTCAGATGCATACGAATGCTACTTTTCTTTTCCTAGTAATTCCTTGTGAATTAACATTTCTGAAGTGGTTTCTAGAAGGTGCATCTGAACAATCTATTTTAATCAGCAAATCTGAGCCAGTAGAGTGAGACAGAACCTGGCAAAATTTAGATGGAAAACATGAATCTGGCTTGTTTTGCCTCAGCAGCCAATATGTCCTTGACTAGACCAGGATCTGACCATCTAATACAAATTCTTATAATTCCTGCTTCAGTGGGTTGTGTTGAAGATACTGGCTTCTAGTATGAATCAGCAGTGTTTATCAATTTTAATATCATGCCTCAGGAATATTGCCACTTACACTTTAATATGACTTGGTTTGTCAATTCAAGTCTTGTTTTCTGCAAGCTGGAACTGTCATAATGCTACAGTTTACAGGGATCCAGTGATAATTCATAAAAATGTGCTTGTTGGTTCCTAGATAAACAGTTTATGTAGGAAGTATGAAGGTTTTTTTCTGTTGCTTTTTTGTTTGTTTTTTGTTGTTATTATTCTTGCCATGAGCTGTTTTATTTGGCAGATTTTATTTATATTCTTTAAAGCTATAATGTTGAAAAAATTCGAAATGCAAGTATAAAAGTTCTTATTTGAATCACAGTGGGCATCTGAATTGGAAATTGCTCCTGTGGAGTTCATTCTGTAAAGGTTTCATTCTCATTGCTGATATGCTCTACAAAATTCTTTGTATAATCGTGATTAAAAATCATGCCTTTCTAAGCCTATTCATGTGAAAAATAAACATGTTCTGGTATACGGTAGTTCGCTGTGCCAATATCTCCAGTGTCCAACACAAGAGATCTGAAAGGCCACCTCATGTGCACAGCCCCACAACCATGACTCCGTAGTAGAGGCGGAGGTATAGAATTTGCCAGGCAGATTATAAGGTGAATTTGAGGGGGGTTGTATTGTTGTTCTCACTTTTGTCTGAGTAACCTTTTAGCAACTTACTTCTCTCCACTTTGCTTTAAAGTTCCCTGTGTGAAGAAAAACTTTCTCCTTACTCACTCCACTCTATGGAGATAGCTGAAATTAGCCATCAGGAGTAGCTGGTATGTTAGAAACTTGAATAGAGTTCCTGTAATAAATTGTTTTGTAAATAGTGTGACATTATGTCCTGACAAAATCTTTCTGTGCAGGAAAGAATGTGGTGTTTCTCTGCCTTGGCTTAGCAAAAATGCAAAGATAAGTTGCATTTTCTAAATTAAAGAGCATTTAAAACTGCACTGGCAAAGCAGTTTTTCATTATTTATATAAAGAACAATGAATTTGATTAAAATAAACAATGCCTCTAATTTTTATATCATCCTTCATCCAAATGTTTTACAAACATTAAAAAAAAAATATGGCAGCCCTGTGAGCTGTTGAGAGGAGAGAAAAAAAAAGACCAGATTTGGTAATAAAATGTTTTTTAAACATTGTACTGCGGATTATGATAAAAAGCTAGGAATACTTTATCCAAAATAAATTGCAAGAGAATTCAGTTAGGCAGAATGTAATTACTATCATCTAATCACTAGGTTGAGATTTTCTTTGTCTTACAGCTGTTCATTGAACAAAAGCCCTTTAGTGATCATTCATGGTTGAAATTTCCAGTTTTCCTTCATGTATTATCTTCCAATTTTACCCTTGTATTTTGTATCAATATGAGCAATATGCAACAATATGAAGTTCTTAAAGAGCAGGAAAAAAAAAGAAGTCCCATCCTTAGAAGCTCATAAATATGCCCCTAAGAGCAACAAATACTTCCAGACAGTATCTGTGGAAAAATCACTCATGCAGTTAACCTACCAGGTGTGCCTGCTCTGACAGAGCCTCTGGGTAGGGACGTCTGAGCTCTTCACTCACAACAAGAAGGAAGAGCAGGGAAGAAGAAAGTTTGACTCTTTATACACATTATCCACCTCAAATGGTTTTTAAAGATGTTGAACTGCACAGGAAATATAAAGTGTTGACCATGCGTTGTTATTACTTAAATGTTATTTCTGGATTGGCACTGGGACTTTTGCTCCAATTTTTGGAAGTTCTTCAATGTGAAGTGGTTGCAACACTGCATGGATCCTCTTGCATTTCTTATTCAGCACCCTCCTGCCGCACACACACGCACCTTGTTTCTCTGTTTTCTGACCTGTAACCCTCGCTATTTCTACATCTGCAAGTTACTTGGCATATTTTCTTCTACTCCTTCCAGCAAGGTACTTGCTCCCTTTTCCAGAGTGGTATTTCAGACCCATCGAGGATGGTAGGTGGGTTAAAAGAACAGTTTAGGGAAGCTCTTTTCTTGCAAGTTTTAGCCAACAAAGGTTAGCTCAAAACATCTGTTCTTGGAAATCAGTATTTCCAAAACATGTTGCTACTGTACTGAGGGATAAAGAATTCATATGCCTCAATTGTTAGGTATTACACTGGATATGTATATGCTGGAATAATAAGGGAAAATAGAAATAACTCCAAGGATTTAATTTATAATATTTACTACAATCATAAAACTGAATGCTTATTTTATGTGTTTAGTTTTCTCCAAACTGAAGCTTATGGAAAAATGTAATGAATCCCTATACATCACTTTCCTTTATTCCAAGTTTATGGTTTTAATGATTAACAGTGATGAACTCTTTATCTCAGCTGTGTGCATTTTGACATATAGGGCTCATGTGGCTTCATTTATTTAACCTGGAAAGCTTCTGGCAGAAACACCAATTGCAGCTGTGCGAATATTCAGGAATGTAGTGGGATTCTCAAAGCAGGGTATTTTTGCTTGCCTTTTGCTCTCTTGGTCTTTCAGTTTGTTGTACTTTTTTCATGAATAAAATAAACTTATTTTCTTGAACTGAAGTTGCCTAAAGCTTTACAGATTCAATGTAATTTGAGTTTTGTGGTTTTGGTTCAACTGTGCAGTGTTCAGAGTGTATTAATATTACACAAGATTAATACAGGAGAACCTTTACTTTTTTTCTTTTTTGGTATTCTTCTAATTTCTTATTGATGCTTTCCATTGGTATATGGATTAATTGTTCTAAGAGTAGATTTGAGGTGACTAGTGAGCTGATTCTGCCTGAGCAGACCACAGGCCAGAGCAGTAGAAAAGGGAAACTTGAGATGGTTTCTTAGAGGTGTTTCCTCTCTTCCTCCTTTTGCACAAACAATCTTCATGCTAGTCTTATTGCAAGAAACAGATTAAAAGATCTTTTCAGTATTTACAGTGAAGCTCAATATTGCTCTGAAAGCCCCAAAGAACTCCTAGCAGTCTTTAGGTACTCATTAAGCATTAGTTCTATAAATCGGTTTATTCCTCGTGAGCACAGTGGATACATCTGGGCCCACACGGAGCTGAACAGGCATTTATATTAATGGAGCACTGTGTGGTCACTTCTAGCATGGCTAGCTGCCGTTTCATAGATAACATCATGGTTTGATGTGGTTCTTGTGAACAGTGCACTGCACTGGAAACAATATGCTACTGAGCCAGCTTTCCAGCTTATTCCTGATCCCAGTTACTGTACTGTGGGTTTTTTGCTTTTTAGGGATTTTTCCAGTTTCGCCTGTAGTTTGGACTTCCTTCATTATGTAATTTCTTGTATTCTTGCATTTTCTATCCTTATCTGTTTTCTACCCTCCTAACACATTTAAGCCTAAGAGCTTCTCCCCTATTATAATACTTGCATTCCTTCCTTCCTGAGGCTCTGTGTTTTGTTCCTGCCTCCAGAACCACTGTGTTGAGTAAATCCATCGTATTTCGGTTAGATTCAAGCTTCTCATCTACCTCCTTGTCTGTTCATGCAACGCTTTGCATCACTTCAAAACACCTTTCTGACCTCAGGGCAGCTCAGGCCTGCCTTGTAAGACCCCCCATGACTGAGGTCTAAATTAAGGTGGTTGTATAAACCCTATGACCTGTATCACAAGAGTGGCATGGGGACTTGTCCGTTTAATAGTGATGGATGAAATTATTTAGGATGGAGCTTGGCTCCAGTAGAGCAGTTGGAAGGAGGTGAGATGGTAGAAGCATCTCTGAGCTCCTCAGCCAAACTGCACATCTCCTGTCTCTGCTCTGGTGGTGGAGGTGACTGTTTGGTCCCCTCTCGCTTACCTCTCCAGCCCAGACCCCCCAGCTATGCATTTGCCTGCCTCAGCCCTGACACAGTGAGTCTTTAGGAGACTCTATCTTAAGTGTGATAGCTTTGACATATCGTAATGTTTTACCACATGCTAAACCCAGGATTTTCTGATTTTGCTTGTTCACTGTTTAGCTCTGTGATTTACCCATAGAGGCTGACATGTCCGTTCTAATGATCTAAGTGTGTATAAATGGCTCCTGACCTTCTCTTTATGTCTGTCTGTGCATCTATCACAGTGAGACATAAATGAACTGTGACTTTCAGTAGCAACATGAAATTTTTTAGTTGTAATGTGTAGCACGGGTGATCACTGATCAAACCCACAGCCTGTTTTACTCCTGTAGATGATTGCAGAACTGGAGCAGTTAGCTGTAGCTATGAATTTTGATCAGAGTAAACACTGAGGGCTCATTTGTTATTGATTGGTGAGAGTATGGCAACAGGCAGTGATGGAGGAAAGCAGGGCTGTGTACTGCTAAGAAATGAGATGGTCAAATGATGTTACACTTCACAGATTTTCAGACATGAAATATAGTAGGGGTTTTATAAGGCTGGTATGTAGCAAGTACCTGGAGATATTAGATGGTGATTAAGACTGGTAATAAAGGCTGGTGAACTATTAGGTAACCAGGTGTCTGTACATACATTATTCAAATAAATCTTTTAGGAAATTCCTTTAATAAAAAAAAGTTTTCAGTAAAACACATTTTAAAACTGACTATAGGTATGCTGAGTCTACAGTTTTTAGTGTAGTGGAAAACTAAATTTGGGCAAATTAGAAAGTGCAAAGTGCAATTACAAAGTAGAAAGTTTAAACTGGCTGCTTCATCAAATAGCAATAACATCTGCCCAGTTAAACATGTTGCTAATTTTGCTTGTCTGTAACACCTACTTTCTCTACGAGGAACGGCTGCGAGAGCTGGGCCTCTTCAGCCTGGGGAAGAGAAGACTGAGGGGGGATCTTATCAATGTGTACAAGTACCTGAAGGGAGGGTGTCAAGGGGACAGGGACAAACTCTTTTCAGTTGCCCCATGACAGTGACAGGACACGAGGCAATGGGCAGAAACTGAAGCACAGGAAGTTCCGCCTGACTGTGAGGGGGAATTTCTTCCCTGTGAGAGTGACGGAGCACTGGACCAGGTTGCCCAGAGAGGTTGTGGAGTCTCCTTCTCTGGAGATCTTCAAGGCCCGCCTGGATGCAACCCTGTCTAACATGCTCTAGGTGATCCTGCTGAGCAGGGGGGTTGGACTAGATGATCTCCAGAGGTCCTTTTCAACCTTACCGATTCTATGATTCTACTTTGTCTCCCGTAACTCCTGATGAGATCTTCTTGGAGTTGTACAGATTTCCATGTTCTGTCAGAAGCAGGTGATCTCTCTCCATCCTTACCATCATTTTTATTTTCATACTATCTTGTTGATAGTAGAGATGCACTGAAAGAAGGTACTCGGAGACAGTTGGAAATGGATATGAAACAGCTAACATTTGGGTTACATTCCTAAAGAATAAGTCCCTAAATATTGCAGGAAAAGTTATTTCAAAACTCTAGGACCTTCATTTTCTCATCTTTAGGCAGCTCTTGGCTTTAACAGGACTTTTTGTCATACTTCCAGACATACTAAAATTGTTGGAAAATGTACTGTTTTGTTCATTATTTGCACTGCAGTAGTACTTCTAAGGCCCATTGAGCTAAATTACATGTTACTACAGTTTATCAAAAAGTAGGTCCTTGCCTCTAAAGCTGTATAAAGTACATTTTTAAAAAATTTGGGTTGCAAAGTAAGGTTTCAAATGTTAGAGTGTAGATGTTGAGGTTGCCCATGCAGCTTGCAGCCAGCTCCTTTGTCTGTAAAGAATTACTGTACGGTCTGACATGTCATATCCCATTTCCTCGACTCACCTAAAGCCTCTGCCTCATTTAGTGCCCACAACCTTGATCAGGGCTATGTGGACAATTATGCAGTTGGCTGTAATCATCTGCCTTACTTGTTCTGGTAGATGGCAGTTTGACATCCCACGTGCATGATCTTCGTGACTGCAGTTGGACATCTACATTGGATACAAAAATGTTTTCTTAACTCAGAAGTGATGAAAAACAAATTAATCAAAGCTTGCACATCACCACCACTAAAAGATTCCACGGTGATAGAACACTGGATAAAGAACCATGAACAATTTAACAATTCTATCATGCAGGATTTTGGTGGGGTGCAGTAAATATAACTTCAGCTAACATATAATTTCATGACGATAAATTCTGACTGTCTGATGAGCAGGTGCTGCACAGAGATAAAAGCTTCTGCAGAAAACACTGCACAACATAGGCTTTTACAGTTGTAAAATGTATTTGGTATATATAATTTTTTATATCTCCTTCATATTTATTTTTGTGTATACAGTTATATGTATTATAGAATAAAAGACCATTCAGGTGCTAAGATACCAGATGCCTGGAGTTTATAAGGTAATGCGTAATAACTTACTGAATGGCTCTCAGTGAAAAGGAGAAATTTTATGTTAAAGAAGATACCAGAGACTGACCAGAACCAAAAGATTTCTTGAAATTTCCCAATGTTTGGCAGAGATTTTGTGACTGGCACTGATAAGGTATTTCTCAGATATGATTTAATGAATTGAATATTCTTTTAGGCATCTTATGTGATGACCAACTTTATATTTAAAGGGCCCAACGCTGAACTGAATTCTGTTCCAGCTGTGACTGAGTGAAGTACTGAGCAAAGCAAACAATAAGATACTTTTATTGGAAGTAGCTGGTCAAATTTGCTTGGAGGAAATATAAAAATATGCCAGAACTAACAGTTGTAAACCTTTTTTATATAAATGGCTTAGTTTATTAAAATAATACAGCAAAATAATAAAAATAATTTTACAAAATATTTTATAAAATAATAAGCAACAGACATTGTCCTGGGAGACATGTTCTCATGTTTTATATATTTCCTAGAAGTAGTTTGTTCTTGATTGCCTGGCCTCTATCAATTCTGTGTCAGTTCTCAATTCTTTCACTGCCACCACTAGGTAAAAGCTCTCAAAGTAATAACAAAATTCCGTATAGCTCTCTGAATATTTTTTTTTCCTGGAGAGCACAGTGTAGTTGCCTGTGAGATGGCATGCACAACAACTATGTTATTTTAAATCTCCTAATTTAACAAGACATGAGAGGCTGAACTGACGTTATCTCCAGTGGCTGATTACATTTCCTGCTGGTGGATTGCAGTCAGGAGTAAGGGGAGAAACTCTTGGTGGAGCAGATAGAATCTACTGATCTGCTGTAATTAATGTGAAATTTGAAGCAGAAAATTCAGACTGTCAGTGATGTGTTCGATAACTTGTGCCAAGATCTGTTTCTCAATAATGCATATCTTTTGAAGGGGCATAGTTAATTCCTTCAGTAATCTGTAAATTATTACAGAAATACAAATCTGCTATAAAATCAATACAACTAATTGTAAATTAACAGATTTCTAAGTGTGAAGGAGAGTGTAATAACACGGATGAGTCCTTGAATGAGCACGCCAGTTCGGGTGTTAGGGGTGGAAGCTTCCCACTGTTTTATGTCACATCTTCAAGTGTAAACACATTTCCCTTCCTTTCCCCAACTGATTTAGTCTGCTACTCTAGCAAGTAACATTTCCATTAGCCTCCTACTGTTAAATTGTGGAGGAACTATAATCACAAAAACATCCAACGTGCAAGCAAACTAATAGAGCAGCAACTGTGGTCATAGCTTATCTCCATCTTACAGACGTTTTTGGTGAGTTCACCACAGTTGGTGCAGAAACAAATGCCTTTAAACTGAATCTAATGAGAAAGAATGAAAGTGAATGATAACATCTAAAACCAGCCCATATTGTAATGAGTACACTTGCTAGAAAGAATTTTTTTTTTCTTTGATGTGTTGTTTTCCTTATGTGCAGTTATTTAGCAGCATCTTATGCAGTTAGGTGCATTCTTTAGCATCAAGGCAGCAGCCTGTGTTTTGATGCTAGACTGTTGCAGTGCTTGAAGAAGAGTAGTCTGACATCAGGATGCTTCAGATTGTATTTTAAATGAAATGTAGCTAAGCCTATCAACATTTAGATATGTTACAAGCAGTAGAACAGAAACTATGTTAAGGCAGGAAAATTTTTCCTGTTTACGATTTGCACTATTTTGATTCTGTTGACATGTATGGACCAAAATCATGTGTTTGCATACATGCAATAACCATAACTTTTGGAAATTTTGCTTTAATTTAAGCTAGAATTAAACCAAAGATAGCTTTCACTGCACAATGTACAAAGCTTCTTCTTTTTATAAAAAACTCAGTTTAGTGAAAGATTTAAACTTGAACTTGAATGAACCCTAAAACAAAGTTAACTTTGGCAAAAGAATTTTTCTGAAGTGAGATTGCAAGTGTCCTTACCTTCTTCTGAGACTGAAGTCTAGGAAGTTGGCATGAAGGCCTCTGTGCTGACAGTTTACCTTACAGCACTGTGCCTCTGTTTTGGATAAAGATACGCCTGTTACTATTAATGAACCTAGTGATAGCTCCTTCAGTATCTATGCCATCTGGTCTTGATTTGATTGATTGATTTGAAGTGATAGTGAATACAGTGATGATACAAGGTCTCATAAAGTGTGGTCTACATGTAAAATATATCCAGTAAATATTTTTAGTAGAATTAATATACATAGAAGTGGTTGATGCCTTTATGATATTTTACATAAAGAAGGTTCCAACCAGATATCTTTGAAGTTTGAAGCACTCTTTCACTCAGTATCATGAGTGCACAAAAATGCGCTCTTATAGGAATAATAGAACAGCAAATTATGTAAGAGTAGTTAAGTTCAAAGTTGACAAACTCAGCATCAGTTATGTTGTTGCTTCAGACACATCCGATCATGATAGCAATTATAAAAGGATGTTTGATCTCCATATGTCAAAATGACAGCAGTCAAAAGAAGGGGTGAATCTGATCAGAGAGATAATACATAGTTGATATAATAGGGCATTTTGATATTCCAGGGAAGGAGTATGCATTGGATTCACTGGGCATTGATTTTTCCTCTGCATCATGCTAATATGACTTATATTTTAAAATGCATCATGTCTTTGGCACAGTACAAGTGTATAGGGTAACTGCATTTTTTTTGGAGGGGGTTCTTTGCATAACATGATGATTGGTAAACATAGGTAGAAAGATTCTACATAATGTAAGAGCATATTCTTTGTGTAAAGTCTTACTAACCTGTACACCTTGAAGAAATTCCAGAATTTTGGAAAGACCAGAAAAGGACATGACCACCTAATCTAACCACCTACATAACATGTACATAGGACTTTAAAATGTGTGCTAGCTTTATTTTCATTACATCCCTGGATGATTGCAAAGCCTGCATCATAGGGAAGACAACAATAGCTCCCTTACACAGTTTATGATCTAAACGTATGTCTTTTTCTTTATCTATTTTTAAATATGAGAAAAGAAGAACAGAGAGCAAATGTAAATAGTAATCTTTATTGATCTTAGCCTATTACTGAATGGAGATTATTTGATGGATAGAGAAACTTTATACTTTATGAACTGTAACATAGGTCTGAAATAATGAGTTTAAGCTCAGGAGAGGGGAAATGTTGAAACTTGATTATAGTCTTAAGAATAATGACTGATCTTACTCTGTCTAAACTTTACAGTCATAACAACTTTGAAAGGTCATCTGTCTTCCCCTCAGCTTAAGCAGCCAAAGGTTGCTGAGTAAATCAAAGTTTTGATTTTGGAAATGCATGTGGAAGCCTTGAACTATCTGAGTATGAAAAAGGAGTTACTGTAAGAGATTCAATTGGTTCTACTGCTTATTTTGAGTAAAAAATTACAAACAGAGCTAAACTCTAAAATGTTCTTCAGAAGTCTCAAACAGAATTAGTCCCTGTTGAACTAGAACCAATATGAAGACATAGAATTAGACTTTACTATAATTGAAACCATAAGCAAGGAATGATTGCACATTATAAGCATAGTCCCCAAGGCACTGTGCATAAGATAATCATCTTAAAGGTGCTTCAATCATAACATTAAATTCTAGCATTACAGTTTTACACAAGAAAACATTTACTTTCTGTCTCTGGCCTGTTTTCTTAACCAATCTCACTACTCATTTGAGCTAACAACTTCCAGGTGATGTCTTGCTACGTATATTAACAACAAGTTATTAAAGATACATTGAAGAAGTAACCCTGAATTCTTGTTATTACTGGAGGAAAGAATTGCAGTAGAAGAACTGGGTAGCTTTACCACAGCTAAAATATATTGCAGGTATCCAAGGGTCACTGCTGCTGTGTCATAGTTTGCAGGGACAAAAGCAACTTTATGAAATGCTAGAACTAATACATGTAAAAAGTAGATGCTTTTGCTTCTTCGTTCTTGTTAATTTTCTTATTTTAATTAAAAGTGAAATATCAGATGTTTTCTAGATGATGGCACATTAGGTGACCTGACAATGTCATAGCTGGGATGGTCTGAAGGGGGAATGCAGAGCTATGTGGCATTATCCAGGAATAACAGCAGAACTGCAAGACAGTTCCTAATTATATGACATACATAGAGCGTAATCATTAGGACAGCTATTCAAGTTAAACATTTTGGTAATTCTTTTCAGGATTGATACTTATAAAAGCAGTAAGAGTTATAAAAACATATGTGCTTATTTAAAGTAAACTGTTCATTCTCTAACTAGCCAGGATAGCTAAGGTAATGAATGAAATAAGAAGTACCCTAAAAGCAGTGCCTGACCCATGCTTCTGTGATCTCCAGTCTATGTTTGTCAAGTGTATTATGAATATGAATTTTCATGTACATCTGTTAGAATTTGTATCAGGCCCATTTTGTATCCTTATGTGAAGAGTAGCTGTTTAGCTGAAAGCATGTAGAAAGGCAACATCCGAGTAGCATGCAAGTCTTCAGTGAAAGCCTGAAGGCAGATACCTCAAAAGATGTAAGTTTAGTTGAAGATTGTATGATCTTTTTTAGGAAAAAATGAATGCTAGTGAAAAGCTTTATATAGCTTGCCTTTTTTTTTTTTCTTTTTTCCCCCTTTTTCTTCCTCTCTTCTCCCCACCTTTTCCTCCAGGGATAAAAAGGTTGAGGAGAGATGAACAGGCAGAATCTGCTGACTGCTGGGTGTAAGTCCAAAACATGCTGGCTTGATCCGTACCTCGTGTCTCGGAGCTCCTGGTGGAGAGGCTGAGGTGCAGGTGCCAAGCTAGTAAACCCTGCTCAGCTCCAGTCCCGCTGGAGCGCAAAGGAATTGGATGATTCATTTCTTCTCTGTAGCTTTATGATAAAAAGGGCCCTGGTAATATGGTGCGAGATGCAGCCTTGTGCTATCTAACTGTATGGCTTTTCTACATCAAAAATAATAGGAAGATATTTACTACTTAAAAAAGCTTAAAAAATTCAGAAGACTGAATGCTCTTAAAATATATGTTGGAAGGGCACAACTGCATGCAAGCTATTTAAAATCTTCTGGGAGCTGGACATTTATTATATAGTCAACTATAAATACTCTGTAGGAAATCCTTTGTTTCTCTTCAGTGGGCTTTCAAAATTTCTTATTTAAATGCACAGCTTTTTTTTTTTTTTTTTTTTTTTTTTTTTTAAGATTCAGATGTTTCCCATGAAGGCAAAGTTGGAAGGAGAGCTGTGCAGTTCAAAGATAGTATCAGTTGTAAATGAGGGAATGAGGGGTTTGGTCTTTCTTCCTTCTAATCTCCCTCTTAGTATCCTTACACATTGTGTATTTCCTATGATTAAACATTGGCATATTCTCAAACTTTTTTTTTTTTTTTTGAATCCCAGGTTGCAGAAACTTTCAGAAACTACCACACTTCAGATGCCAATGAATTTATTTTTATTATTATATGATTGTTGCCTACAAAGCTGATGCATAACAGAGGACTTTGATCTTCTGATCTGCTAGCAGCACTGTATTTATTAAACTATTTTAGGCCTACTGGATTAAATAGCACTACAATTGTACAACCACTACTTTTCATTGAAATCACGCAAACCTTTCAAAATGGGTGGTGCTGACTCGACTGAATGAATCTTTGGCTGTTTCTCCACACAAGTGTTAGTCTTGGTCGGGTCGGACTCTAGGAGGAAGCAGGGAAGCATTCCCAAAGGGCTTGCTTGCTTTTCCAGGGAATTGCACGTAGTGGCCATTCCATGCGTGCCTGGGAGATGGATTTTGTCTCCTCACCTCAACTCTCCACTTCCTTATATTTTTTTTTTATATCCCTTTCCTAATATTCTGAGTTTCTACCCCATTTTAGAAACTAAGACCTTTTGTTGGTGTGTATAGGTTAACTGCATAAGCTGGCAGTACTACACATGGAGACTGTAGTGTGTTATCCCCTGCTAAACATCTCTTTTGGGGGAAGGGAACAAAGGTTTAACTGAATAAACTCCCCCCACACCCCCACATTTCAGATCTGTAACACAGATTTCATTTTCTCTCTTTTCCTTTTTTTTTCTTTTTTTTTAGGTAAGTGGAAGCTTTCTCTTCGTGGCTTGGGGGAGCATTTAGTTGCTGTGGTAAGTGTTCTTCATCATATGAATATACGGATCAGCTATGTATAAATTAACACATAAGTAATAAGCATATCTCTGTTCAAATTTAAAACATCACTTGTTTTTATTCCTGTAACTGGTTTTAATGTTGGCTGGTTATGTTATGTTTGGTCTTAAACATACAAAAGTATGTGTGATGAACAAGGGAGTGGACTGCAGAAGAAAAACCACTTCTTTTGTGTTTCTGGCATTGACCTAGGAATTGCAACATACGTATAGTCCCGCTATTGAAAATGCTGTGATATCACATCCTATCATTATATATTGTTGTATCTTTGAAATGGAATACAACTTTGCTTGATTTTTGAAGTTTTTTTCCCCCCAATCTTGAGTTTTTATCCTATGTCTTTTTGTTTATATATTGGATAAAAGCAAGTATTGTTTATAGCAAGTGGTTGAAGTATGTGCAGCACGCTTAGGCATTGTGAACAGCATTATTTGTATTGATGGTATTTTTGGATGGAGGTGAGGAAGGTTTTACTAATGTAAACTGGCTATCACTAGATCTTTTTCTCCTTTTTTAAAGGAAATATACATAGCTTGTACACTGTAACAGAAAAGTGCAGCTCAACTTTTTAATCAGATAAAGTTGATTTGTGTGTGTTCTGGTTATCTTTTGTTGCTTTAGCCAAAACCATGATCAAGAATGGTGATATTTAATAATGAGTAATCCAAAAGTGACAGAGAGCTTTTGCATAGGTGATTATATTTTCTTTGGAAAGATCATTCTGTAGCTAAGCTTGTACTTGTAAAATCCAGATGTTACTCAAGACATATCATTTACCTGGAGGATGCTCAAAACAAACTTACACAGTACTATAATTAGGTCAAAATTTGATATATCCTTTTTCAAGGCTATAGATTATTGTGGCTGCAGAACTAATACTGCAGTGAAGGAGAAAGTATAATAGACAAAAGCAGAACATGTGTGTGTGTGTGTACACACATGGGTACATATATACACACTTATTATTGAAATCTATAGTCATTACTGCTGCTTTAGCTGAGTGTTCACTGTGTGGTTGGAAAGAGTAGCAACTGTCCTGTCAGTGATATCAGTCATAGTGGGTGAAGAAAATTCAGTGTACGCATATTGCATTATATATAAACTATCCACTGATGGGTTGTCATTGATGTATGCCTGAAGAAAACTGTGTACTTGAGAATGTAATTATATTGGTGTCAAGCCTAGTTACATATTACTGTTTTCAGCTTTTAAATTTTGTCTGCTTGTTCAGTAGGAACACTAAAAAAAAAAAAAAAAAAAAAAAAAGAGGACAAATAATTTTTCTCCTGAAACATACTAAAACCAGCAGATTTTACTTTAGACACTACACCGAAGTTCGTGCCCCATACTGTTTTCGATGCTGTTATAGTTTCCTTTTCTGTTGAAAGGAGCAGGACTAGAAAGATCAGAAAGTAGGAAACCAGAAGGGTGAAGAAGGTTAGCTTTTGTGCCTGCGCAGGCTTTTTTGTACTTAGGCTTTGAACTCTTCAAGAATGACGGAGGCATGTGAATCCAGGTCTTGTTTGAAGAGCTCCCCCAAAGGAGGCTGGTCTGAGGAGACCCTGCCAGCAGCAGGGCAGACCCGTGCTGGGGAGTAACAGGTGAAGGGCTGCACGCCTTCAAGCGTTCCTGTTATACCCATACACCTTCCTTCCTTTCTGCATTTGATTTAAGGGGGGCTGGGGAGGGACAGAAATAACCTAAACTCGGAGTAATCTCTTCTGCTTAAATTGTAGCTTTCAGTTACTGCCTGTGGTTTAAGACTATTTCTTTTAAAAAAAATGTTAATACATTTTTTTCACTTCTGGGGATCTCTAGGATTCTCAAAAATGTGTAAAATTTCTGATAACTTAAAAAAGAAGAGATCCTCAGTCTGCTTGGGAGTCTTGGTTCTTGAAACCTGAAGTTGTTCATTGCAAAAGCTGCAGGTAACAATTTATCGTAGTAGTTGAAAACCGAACAAAGAAAACTAACCGGTGCCGATGCTCATGTGTACTCAGCATCCTTATGTAATGAACCTTCCTGTTCCCACCACTGGAGAATTTCTCTCAGTAGAGCATTAATTCTGTTACGCTCAACAGTTTCAAAAAGTGATGGGTGTGAGTTGATGTGGGAGATTTATTTTTATTTATTTATTTATTTATTGTGAGAGGGCATGTGTGAAAGTGCGTGTGCATGCGAGCGGCGCTGGATATCCTCAGCTTGCATTCAGTGATTTTCCAAAATGTTAGGAATCTGTAGCCTAGGATTGACACACATATGAAAATTGCATTTTTGTTTGCAACTAAGGTTGCTTTCAAATTTCCATAGTGAACCCTTAATAAAACAAAACAGAAACTGGGAAAAGTGAGTCCGAATCCCTGGTGCGCAGCAAATGCTTTGGTTTGTCTGGCTTTGCAGGCTTTCTTGATCATCACTGCTTTAAGTTGTAAGTATTTCCACTGTTGCTGTTCTATATTTAGTAACTGCTTAACTTTTTCATCAAGTTTAGTTTTATTTTTGGAAATCAAATGATTTTTTTTAAACCTCTAACTTCTATTACTGTGTTGCTTTTTCGCTTGCATTGATAGCTAAGCCAAAGTGTAATACATATAGTAAAACATCAAAAGAAACATCTACTCCTGCTGCTGCTGCTGCAAGCTGATCCCAAATGTAAAAGTACCCTAACAAATACTTGTAAACACTAAAAATCTTATGTTTCAAAATAACTGTTCAAACTAACAGTTCAAGTAGTACATGGTGAATCTGGTATTCGTAATGGTTGCTGTTGGAAGCTTGCTATGTGCACATGAAACGGGAAACTGTTTCCAAGCAGCTCTGCAAGTTGCTGAAGCCAAACCTGAGTTTGAGGTGTAGCTGGAGTGTGCGCGTTCCTAGGCTGACAAAGGCTATCGTAAGGTTTTTCTGTTTGTCTATTAGAAAAACTTCTATTTTAGAAATAAAGGGTCATCCAGCCAAGATTATTCCCCCCCCCTTCCCGCTACACTTCTCAAATTATTTTCTGAAACCACTTTTTGCTTCCTTCTTCACCTATTTATGAACAGTACCTAAGGAGAAAAATCTGTAATTCCGAAAGTTACCTTTTAAGTTTTTATCTTAAATCAATGCATTTCAAGATGCTTCATGAATAAGAATGAAGCAAGTAAGGAATTAATCTCTTGACAGGACATGATGCAAAAAAACCCAAATTGCACTTGTCTTTAAAATAAATATGGAACTTGCAGTGACAGATTGCTTTACTTCAGCTGCATTAATCTGATAAGCAAAATCTACCTTTATATTCTTCACCATTACAATACATAGTTTTCCTAGGTAGCATCATTTTTACAGCAGGCTAGTAAAGTCTGTCAGTTAAACACAAAAATAATTGCCATTTGTGAGAAGTTTCAAAGCTGCGTATATGTGAATATAGGTACGCATGTACTTCTGGCCAAACATACATATATAACAACCAATTTATGCTACTAATTATATTACACTTAATATTAAGGTATATTAATATTAAGGTATATTATGCTTAATCATTTTGTTGTTTTAAGGGTCAGATTTATATTACTTTCCTGATTTTGTACTGCGTTATGTTGTTGCTTGTGGTCTGTGACCTCGCCTTTACATCATTGCATTTTGGTGGGATTAATCTGAATCGCATTCCATAAAACAAAAAACACATTAGCTACATTAATTTATGAAGTCACATCCAGAGAGATTAAGGTCAGAAGCTTGTCGCTGTACTCTTTAGTCCTTTAAATTTAATTTAAAAGGTTTATAATGAGCTTATAGCTGCAGCCTTTTTCTGTCCCTGGTTTCTTAATTTTGAAAGTGAGGGATGAATTTATATGGAAGTAATCAGTCTGGTCCCAGAGCAAGTACACAGTCCTCAAAAGTAGAATTTGGGATTTTTATAGGTACTACTCACTCTAGCATATGGACAGCAATAACATTGAGCTTCTGTGTGATGTGTTTTACTTAGCTTGCTCGTGTCCCTTGTTTAAAACCAGTATGCAAAAGGTTACAGATGACAAATTGTCTTCTTAAATAGTAGCTTTTACACTTGATTGAGATCCTGTTAGGAGCACTTAGCCCAGCATTTACCCACACTCACTTATGCCAACCAAAGCAGTAAATTGAAACTAAGCATTTTCGAGTTTACATTTGATTGGGACAGTTAGCCTTAAGACTAGCCGTAAACATTTCCTCAAGCTTTGAAAATATCTTGATATATTTTGTGCTTTTCCATCAGCTGGTGTGGACAAAAGTGAAAATCAAATTATCCAGTGTTGAGTATTAAAATTAGTTGTTAGAAAAAGCATAATATTTGCTTTTTGCAGCAGAATGACTCCAGACTCTTTTTAGTTGCTGTGAGGTATATGGAAATATTTAAAAATTAATAGTCATGTCATGGACTGCAACATAGGTATTGAGCTATGCATTTTACTGCCATAAAATACATTTTTTGGAACAAAGTTGAACTCACAAACTTAAAGTGAAATTCCTATTTTTTTTTTTTTTTTGAAAATGAGTTATGAAATAATATTTGAGTGAAGCATGCTTTATTTTACACTTATTATTTGAATGGATGCTTTCCTAATCATGTAAAAAATCTGTTTTCCTCCTTGTTTGCCTAACAGGAAATAGTAAAATGCTATTTTATAGTTCATTAGTAATATCTTTTATATTTTGCCAGCTCTGAGGATTTCTATTCCTTGTATATTTAGAACTTAATTATTCTTTTTCAGAAAAGCAATGGAGAGAGAAACATTTAAACATGCAATGACACTAAAATGGATTGATAGCTGTGGAGTAACCTTGAAATTGTTTTAAACTTTATTTACAAATCTAATTAAGAACTGAAAGATAACCTTTAGATAAAATCATAGTGCATAATCTCACACATGATAAAATCTATTCTTTCATTACTGCGTGCTTCCAGCACTCATTTACATTGTTATTTCCCGAAGTCCCTGCAACTGTTAAAATATGCAAATCAAGTTACCATAATATTCGGTGCCAAAATGTTTTATTTAATAGTAGTCATTAACTTATTTCTCTAATCAAATCCACCAGGAAATCATTTTAAACGTATCATTTTGTTTTAAATAGGTCCCAGTTCAGCATAACTAAAACCTGTTGGGCCTTACAGTCCTGTCTTTTTTTTCCAACATGTACATGAATATTCAGCAATGATGCCCCCCTTTCTCTTCCCATTTACCCACCAATTCTGCATAATAGGAGAAACAACATATTTAAACTTGGCATAACCGTATATTCTATATTGCAATGAATAACTACTATTGTTACTGCCTCTGCTTAAAGCAGAGCATTATAAGCAAGAGAAGGTTGAAGCAGACCTGACAGAACACGGGTAGCCCCTCTGAGAGATGGTGAAGGCAATGCTAATTAGATCAGAAAAGAAAAGGAGCAGAAGTCCTCATATGGCTCCAGGTCTGTCATTCATATGATCTTTAGAATACAAAACGAGGACATCTTGAATACTGCAATGATATAAATTTTAAGAGGTTTATGGATCTCTTTAGGAAAGTGCTTTTCCTGAGCCGCAGCCAAAGGAGGCAGGAGGCAAGGGCAGAGCAATGTCAGACTCTGCGAGAGGTCGGCTCCTCTGCTGAGGTCCAGGGCTGACACTAAAGTTGTGCGAATGATCTCTTCTCCCCACTGCTCAACACGCACGTTATCAAATACGGGGCTTGCGAATGGAAGGCCTGTTCTAGAGATCTGAATATCTCCTTTCGCAGATTTAAATCTGTCCTTAAGAAGAGAATTCTTGGATTTATAGGGAACACATGGCAGTACCTGCTACTCCCCGTACAGGAGGTTTGTAGGGGAGAAGTTCAGCGATATCATCTTCCTGATTTTCATGGGCAGCCAGTTCTGCAGAAGAAACTGCAAAAAAGCAGTCTCTGCTGTATTGCCTTGGCTGCTGCCCAGTGTAGCTGCATGGAGCTCCAGAATATTGCCAAGCGCCCAAGTGTCTGCTCGCCTGCCGTCTTCCTTGATACCAGCCACTGTCTCCAGTAAGTAACCATGTGTAATGGCTGGCAAGTCTGATGGCATCATCTCTCCGATCAGCTATTTAGTATAGAGCTCAGGCAGTCTTCACTTTTTTCCCATCTTTTGTCTTTTCTATGATGTGAATTGCTATTTTATTTTATTACTATTTTATGTACAGTTTAAGGGCAAACAGTGTTCTGCTGCGTGAAACAATGAGCAGAAATAGTGTCCTATTTAATTTCCTGTTGATTCATCCTTCTACTGTTGAATTTCAAAGGAGCAACTTGGATGAGGGGAATTTTTGAGGCATATAGTTTGGCATACTCTAAGCACAAGAAGTAGCATAAATACAGAGTACAGTCTGTGACTACAGTGATTTGTGTCTTTCTTAACTGGTGAATAACTTCCATCTTGAATTATCTTAGACTGAAATCTGATCATAGTGTAACAAGAAATATTGATTCTTCAACTGATGTGCTCTTACCAGAAATAGATTTAGCTCAGGTTCTCAGCAAAGAATATTTGTAAAATTATTTTTAAAGATTCAAGATGACTCTGTTTTAAGTGCTTCTGAAGATGGTTCCCTTGTTTTAAGACTGTTAAAACAGGAATTCATACACAAGGAATGCTCTTTACATTGCAACTCCCTCACTTAGCAGAGCTTTCTGTTGCAAAGATTTCTTACTGTGACGGTAACAATTTGTTACCCCCTATGGCTTGTGGATGCCCAGTACTGTGTGGCACCAGCATGACTTCTTTGAGCTGTTTTAAGCTAAAACCCATCTGCATTTGGAGTCCTTTTGTGATCAGGGCACTCGAGTAGATCTGTAACATGTGGGATAACAGGTTGAATGCCATCTCCTCTTTGAAGAAAACTGATTCAACTGTATTTCTATGTAAGGTCATCAAGATTCTAAAAAGTAATGGGTATAGGTGGAAGATCATGATTTGTGTAGTTAATATCATAGATTGGTAAGGTTGGAAGGGACCTCTGGAGATCATCTAGTCCAACCCTCAGCATAGCCCATATGGGGACTGAACCCGCAACCTTGACATTAGCAGGACCATGCTCTAACCAACTGAGCTAAACCTGCTCCCAAATGTCAATCAGATTTAGAGCAAAACCTCTGAATGCTTATATTCTTGTAACAGAGTTACTCTTCAAGGTGATCTGCTTTTTGGGGTCCTACTTCTAAGTAAGTACAGTAAATATTCTTATTATACTAATAACCTGTTGTAGCACTATGCTGACAATAGTGGTCATTCCTTTCTGTGGTGCAAAGTGAAGTTCCTAGATGGACTGTTTTCAGTAATGGAGAAAAATTCTTTTTTTTTCTTTCCTTTTGTCTGCTAACTATACTTTTTCATCAACAAAGCCAGAGTAAGTAAGAACTAGTAAAAAACTAGCCCTTACAGATCTCTGTTTCAAATAGAAGGAGAACTGGTGAAAGGTTTCAAAAAAGATTTATGAAAGATGAGTAAATCCTACCTCCAGTGTTGCCAACTTTGTCTGTGTGATTATTGTTCAAAGTTGCTTTCCAGCATTCTAATTCTGTGATGCAGGATGGGATTGGGGAAAATCTTATTAGACAGTACTGTTCTGAGGTTTGGGGGTTTTTTTTGTTTTTGTTTTATATGCTTTAATTTATAGCTCCATGACTCTCTCTGTTTTAAGAATCTGCCAGTTTTCAAATATTCAAAACAAATGCAGGCACTCTTGTCCTGATCCTTTTTCCTCTGTGTTAGTATGCCAATGATCAGAGTTGCAATACAGCTCCCCCTTTTCCCTTCTCCCTCATATGGTAAATGAGAGAGGAAAAAAGTCCCCCTTATTTCAAAGGGTGCTACTCAGCTCTTCTCTTTAGTAGCTATAGGCTAGCAAAGTCAAGCTATAGCTAGCAATTCTTTTGTGACTGTCGTGTTTTCACTGGATTTAGGCAAGTTTGTACAAGTAGTGCAATGTGTATGTAGCCATTAGGACTTGTCCTAGAGACCTGTGCCCTAGTTTTTGAGGATGCTAAACATAATTTAAAGGTTCTGCAATCTGAAAATACTATTCAACTGATGTATACAGAATTTCTTTTTTTCAGAGGAAGCTATTGCATTTAAAATCCTGAAGTCTAGGCATAAAATACAAAGCTTTATGTGCAAATACTTACAAGAAACACCTGGATAGCTGATGGATTTTCTTTTCACAAAATCTTTGCTGCCATGCCCTTCTCCCCTTACCCCCCTCCCCAATACTCTTGCAGCTGTGGCAGGAAATTAAATTCATTGCAAGACTGGAGATTGCAATCTTCTCTCCTCCTGCATCTGACACATTTTTACCTTGTTCCATTCCAGAGAAGATCTGGCAACTTGTTTGAAAATGTGAGTGAAATATTTTTGCGGGGACAAATGAGGTTAACTTTGCATCATTTGAGAGCCACAGGAAGCAGAATATCCTGTTGTCTTTGGGAACGTGCAAATAAGATGCTTGTCTAATTGAAAAATAGGATGTTTCTGGGTTAATTGCTGGAAATGACCAATTATTCAAACACCTCCAGTAAAAAACACCACCATCCCTCTGCTATTCTTCAAACAAATTATTATCATTTGTAGTCAGTAGCACATTTACTGGAGGACTACACAATTCTTACCACATATGATTCTTATTATTTGGCTTTGTGAATAGCTGGTAGAGTTATTATCTAGCTGCTGTATTCACCTTTTGAAATTAGATAGAGCAAAAGTTCTGACATGCAGTGGCTCAAACCTGTCAGCATCTGTCTTAAACTGACAAGTTACAGGTCCTTAAGTTCAAGAAGTGATCTGAAAAAGTAGGTAGGTGGTCATCACTCCATGTTTTCCTTTCTTCCGTATATAAAATTTACTCCAGCCCTAAACAGGTTGATTCCTTCCTTCATTCTCCCTTCCCAGCTTCACTTCTAGTTTCTGTAGTGTTTTCTCCCCTTTGCCCCAAGCTAAATGTTGCTCTAGAAAAAAAAGTAATTAAAGGAAAAACATCCATTATTTATGAGGGGAAGGGCAAAACTGCCCTGGACTCATTCTGCTTCCTCATCACCCCCCACCCCCTTCTGAGAACAGACTTTAGCAAGATTTGTCAATGAGGGAGAGCAGGGAATGCCATTTGCCTTGACTTTAGCAAGGCTTTCAACACCGTCTCCCACAATGTTTTTGCATCAAAGTTAGGATGGCAAAGTCTGGGTGAGTGGGCAACTAGATGGATAGAAAAAAAAAAAACCCAGTTGGAAGATCAGGCTAAAATGCATTTCTCAGATCTACCTGTAATCTGGTGCACAGTGTTCAAGTCTGACTTCCTTGTTCAAAATGTGCTAGTTGTAGTTTTATCTTAGCAGCTAACCTCCTCTCTTGTGCTATTAATTCCTGCCTACGTGTGAATAAAAATCAAATTTAGGATGTGAACAAATAAGTTTTATAACTTCTGTCCGTCCTCACTTTCTGGGTGATCTGCTCAGAAACTGCAATTCATATTTAGCTCGGTTTCTTTCCCTTCATAGGGCAGGGAAGGAAACGTGGCTTCCCAGGGTATGGTAAGGGCAGGGGAAAGTATGTGTATATAAAACAAGAGAAGAAGATAACAAGAGGTGGAGACAGCTGAGCTTTTATTCTGCTCCCCTTAGGATTTCACAGCCCTCCAGGAAAATAGGTCATCAAATAATTGGAGCTTCTCAGCTGCCCCCTCTGTTAGGAACCCCAAAGAGAAATCCTGAGAAGTTGCAAGAGTGAAGAGTTGGCAGTTCAGGCTACACTGCTGATCTGGGAGGGATCTGAAGGGACAGGAGGCAGCTTTCCCTGCCGTTACAGTTTTTTTTATTGCACCAATTCAAATAACTTGAATTAACCTGAAATAACACAAAAGATACTTGGGGCAATTTTCAAAACATGTACTTTCTTCTAATGCTGTATTTGGGAACCCATAAACCTTAAGCAAATGTTTTAGGATAAATCCGAAACAGAAGAGTTTGATGCTGGATTCTCCCATCATATTGATAAATCTCAAAGAAATGTAGCCCAATCTGGGGTTTAGGCCAGTTGTTTACTCCATTTTAGAGTTTTACTGGTGGAGAGGTGACATGAATAAGATGAGAACTGAAATTTTAATGATGTATTTAGTATTCTATGACAAATAGCAAGACATTTTTCTCATTAAAGTGTTTAGAGGGTAATTGAGTTGCCATGGCCTATTGCTAAGAAAAGGTAAAGTGGTAGTTTCTCTACCTGCTTGAGAGCATGATCCTGTGCTGACAAAGTCAGTCTGATTTATAAATTTCTGGCTGCATTTATAAAAAACTGGCTGCACTGAGAGCTGGATTGGGCCTGTAGCGATTTCTGAACGGAAGGAAGTAGGAAAGATGTACGCTGTTAACTTTCTACGGTATGTCTGTGTGCATCTAGGGGCTCAGTACTGGTATGCTTCTCGCCCAGTCGGGGAATGTAAGCGCCTGTCATTCTAAACTGCATAGCTTTACTGTTTGCTTAACTATAAGCTTCATCATAGTTTCAGGCATCTTTCAACTCGGTTTTATTTGACAAATCCTTAATGCTTATTTTATAATTTTGGCAGCCAGCTGTAAAATAATAAGAAACAAATTAAGCATCAGATTCCCTTCATTAAGCTATTCATTTCCATAATCAGGATTTATTCCAAGAAACAGTCATTTTACACAGGAAACTCTCATTATATATAGGTAAGAGAATCCCACTGGTTGTACCATTGTGTTATAGCTACAACTCCAGTTGGCTTTAAACACTTATAAACCCCTCTAAAGATTATAAGTTTATGTATCTTCTATCATAATATATTTAATATTTTTCATATAACCTAACTTAAAATCGAGTGATGGAGTATATGTGTCCCTCTGCCCAGTTCATGGTGCTTACCTTACTTTGGCACTTACGTACATGAAATACCCGGATTTAAAAGACATTGGAAGTATAAGCTGGGGATTTTGCTTATATTTGTTTGGTCTGAAAACTAGGAAGTTCTTGGCACTGTATGAATGCTTATTTTCATATGCAGAGCTGTTTTTATTGTAGTTCTTTTCTGAATCTAGCAGAAACAAGAACTACACATAGGCAAAAAAAGATATACCTTAACCGAAGTAATGTAAAACTACCTCTGACTAATCTCACCAAATACATATGTTGTGGTAGAAGTAAATATTCAATTTACTTTCAGCCGAAATACAGTAAGCAAAGCAGCAAACCTAATTGGAGACTGCCCTCTGTTTTTTCTCCTTCTTGACTTTGTTTTTGGCAGATTTCCTGTCCCTGATTATATATTCCACATTCCCAAGATAAAAAGCTCCCTGCTAAATCTCAATGACAAGGAAAAGTCTCACTAGGTTTATTCTTTAGCGGTCTGACCTTTTCTCTGTCAACTTGTTTACTTGCAAACAGTTCTGCGTCTTTGACTCAACCTACAGTTTATGGAAAAGCTAAGAAGCAAAACTCCTGCGTCGCTGTCCTCTGCTGTGGTCTTTAATTTTTATTGCAAAATAATGTTCTGGACAGTTAATGTGCTCCCCTTAGGAGCTCAGGGTCAGAGACTTGGAACTTTGTAGGCACTTTTTGCTATCTTGAAGTGCCGTTTGCGTAACTGCAGCAGTGGATATATATCAGATCAGATGGAGACAACCGGCTGCTAACATTTTGACTCTTGTGGTTTCTACATAGAGATAAACAATCCGGTGGGTAAAATGCTACCTCATCAGTCCTAGGGTTTTCTGGTTTTCCAGTGGAATTTTTGGACAATGATTGAGAAATACTTCTGGAAACTCACTAGTGTGAGAGGAGCCGAGTGTGACTGCGGGCTGGAGGGGTGCGGGAATGCCTCTGCAGAATCCCTCACCAGACCCACTTGCCAGTCTGAGCCCGGGAAGGCATCGAGGAACAGCAGCTTTCATCTAAGTTCCTTCCTTCCCCTCTGTTTTTCTGTCACACAGTGACTGGACTCATCTTAGCTAAAATGAATCTGTCTACATAGGGCTTTGTATAAACACGTATAATTATGTGCACTGGAGGCTTTCACTATTTTGTGTCCTGCTTGGACACAAAAATTGATCTTCCTCATCAGAAACATTTGTGTATCTACTGAGCTTATTTTTATCAAGATATTATTAATTTGTTGGAGGAAGAAGTAAATTATGTAAGTGTGCCTGGTTATCTGCAAAGATTGTTCAGACTGTAAAAAAAAAGATCATTGTTAGTGAATGTCCCCCTTTACTGATAGTTTCAAAGCTCCAGCTTCAGTTAAGCTATGAGTATCTTGTCTCAGGCTTGGAGCCATCTGGAATTTCAGAAGGGCCTCAGTACTTTTAAATTGTATAAAGTACATAATTAAATTGCTATTATTCAGAAAAATCTATGTGAGTTAAGTTTATTTTATAATTTCTTCTCCTGATAGAGTTAAAATTGCAAATTTATAGTATGATATATATTTTTGGAGTAGGCTGAAATCTCGTATGACTTGACAGTCAGTGTGAAAAGAATGCTGACTAAGGAGGACTATACTTGACAAATGCTGCTCTGAATGACTCAGTGATAGTACTGGCACAGCCTATACTCCCTCATAGGCAGATATTTCGTGTGTTAGGCATCTCTCTGTCTTGGTCACGCAGCTTTGAATAAATCTTTCTTGAAACTGTGCTGCCTCTTCCAATTTCAGATTCAATCTTTTTTTTTTAAAAAAAAAAAAAAATCTTCTGAAGGGATTTGCTGGTTAAGACTGAGGCCTGACCTATTAAACTAATTTTTTTTGCCTGCCCCACAAGTTTCTTCAGAAAGAGAAGGGAAGGTGGTATGTTCAAATCCTGCACATATACAAGATTGTCAGCTGTTGTTTCTGACAAATTAAACTTTTTCCTTTACAAGTGTTAATTATTAATAAATAATAGATCTGGACTTGATTTTTAATAGAGTGAATCTATTTAGAATTCGAGAAGTGATTTGAAATATTATGTCTATGAAATTAATAAGTGATGTGTTCTTAAAAATAGTCTGAAGACCTTTAAGAATTGCAGTATAAGTAAAATAAATGTCCTCTTTAATTATATGGAGTATTTGATTGGAAAGGGACCAGACTCTTAATTCTAACCTCAGTAGCCTGCATAAGGTGACTGACAGTGGAAGATAGTAGAACCCTTTCCACCCTGAAAATGAACGATCTTGGTAAACAATAATACCATAAACTGAACAGGCTAGAATACATGTAATGCTACTGCTTTATATATCATGTTATTTGGTTTCATATGGATTCTGGAGACTGCTTTGAAGGTTTGAGGTTTAGTCTACAGTAATGTTCTGACCAACAGAAATACAAAACCAGCCAGAATGAATATGTCTATTTTTATGGTAGAGTTATACAAAAGTTATATATCCTTTTAGCCTGTCTTAAAGCTAGCAATTCAGGAAAGAAGGATGCTGATATTCTTCCTGTTCTGTTTTTTAAAGCATTACAAACCTTTGCATTTTTTTTACTTCTTTTTAGTAAATTTTATTCAAGAGAAAGCAAAACATAGAAACACCATAGCATTTTGTCAGCAAGTTATGCATTAAGCAATAGTCTCAAAACCATATTCTCTTTTCTGATTCAAAGATGTTGGCCTTCTGTCAGCTCCATCAGTTAGACAGCTACACAGACATTAACACAGGAAATTGATAACTAAACTGAGCTCCATTAACTGTATTTGTTCAGCAGACATTTATCACTGAAAATGAAGTTGCACTTCATTTTGCTCAACTCGGAAACCTAGCAAAATTATCTTTTGATATGCTTCAGTCCTGCAAATTGAATTGATAGGTGACTGAATTTTCTCTGTCAGACATTTATTTGCATTTCTCAAAATAGGAAAATATATTGCAAATTTAGAGAGCCACTGGAATGTGTTTGCAAAAATAAAAATAATAGGAGAGAAAAAAATTCATCCATCACTGACATGCATGGCATCTGGCCTAAGTGTGATGAATGCCTGTTTGTATAAGAAATGGGGCATCCTGATGCTATTTTGCATAGATCTTTGGAATTACTGTAGGGATCTCTTCTTACCTGGAATAAGCAGGTTTGTTACTGATGGAATTTTATGTTTGCCAAAGATGTACTGTAGAATGCCACAGGTGCTTCATGGTTGAATTTTCCCCAAAACAACCAGAGAATCTGTTCGAAATGCAGAATTGTCCCTGGGAAAGGTAGCTGATCCTAAAAACCACTTGGATGATTCTTCGTGTGGGCTAACAGCCACTGTAGCTGGTTTTTGCATGCTTTGCTGTGTTGGTGTGCCTCTAGCTCTTGGATGGACTCTGCATGTCTGCAGAAGGGAACATCTCTGGCCTTACTTGCTGTCCTGTGTGGTTGTGATGGCAGCTCAGGTATTAAATGTCTGCTAAAATTCCTTGCAGAGACATGTTGTTTGAGCAACACGAGCTTTCACATCAACTCTTCATCTCATCTGAAGGGAAGTAGTAGGTGACACGGCAGCAGGCCAGCTTGTTCTCACTGTGACTCTGTTTTGGGTAAGAAGAGTTGAGAAAAAGATGCAAAATTCAGTGGAGTTTGATTTGGAGCAAAATTCGTGGTATCGAACAGAGATCAAGTGGAAGCATCAGATTTTCCTGATTCCTACTTTAAAGTCTGTTTAGAATTTGTTTTAAATACATATGATCAAAAAGAAACACAGAGGTAGAGGGGTAATTCTCTGATCTATGTTTTGTTTTTTAATATCTGGCTCTGCATTGATAAAATATGCTGTTTCATCTTATGTTTAATTTTAATAATATGATTTTGATATATTAAAATAAGCTTAAGGTACTGTTTTGCTTGTTAAAGTAGTAATGTCTGAGCCTCCCTAAGGTGGAAGCCTCCACTTTTGAAATCCTCACTCTAGCTTACTTACATTTAACTATTTAAAATTACATGTGCTGATTATCATAAAGTGATGCTATAAGGAATGATGTAGTATTATCAGCTCCAAAACAGTTTATTTTGTTATGGAATATGTCAAATTGCAACATGATATACTGAGATTAAAAAAAAAAAAAAAGTTTTAGAAGTGTGAAGAATTTGTTGTTTGAGTGCAGCAACATGCTTTCAGTGCTCTTAAAAGTATTGTTTGATCAGAGGATTTGTGGAAGATCAAACAAGATAATGCATAGGGTAGGGTTTTTTCCATATAACAGAATTTAGTTCTATGCAGCATATTCAGTGTATCTAAATTAGTTACTTTTGGTGAAGTGACTGTGCATGGTCAGTTGTTATGATTTCATCAATAGGGTATTCAGGGATAATTTAAAGGATAGTCAAATTTGCTATGGTTTTTAAAACAACTGACAATCTGTTGCTAATTGTTAAAATTGTTAAAACCTATCTTAAAGATTATTTTGCATTTCATTTTAATACTATCTAGAATATTCAATTTGAACAATGTGAGTTGCTTTCACTTAGTCCGATGTGTTTTTTTTTCCCATACAACAGATCAGTGGTACAGTAGTTCTTGCAGCTGTTCCAGAAGAATTGCTGTAAATGTATGTATATGTATATAAATGTTTGCTAGCATTTGTATTATGTGTGATTAAAAAAAAATCAAAAGAAAAAAAATCCTTGGTTTGTTCAGCTGCCTTGCATGCCATGTAGGATAGATCTGTAGCTTAATTGATTGTACGTCTGCCAGTGATAGTCTTTAAGCATTCCAATCTGTTTTCTATTGGGCAAGAAAAATGTTAGAGCTTAAAAACAAAACCAACAAGAACAACAGAAAAGTAGTCCAGGATGTACTTCTGCTCCACTTGGCATTTTTTCCAGTAGGCTCCTGATTTGTGACATTCAGCTCAAGCAAAAGGGAGATCCCGTTTGGAGGAGCAGAGGAAAAACCCCTGCAGACCACAGAGGCATCAGCAGAGCTGCTCTACACTGACCCTGCCGCTCGTCCTGGCCTTTACATACGCCTGCCTCAAAGAACTTGCAGCGTAACAGATCTTCATCTCCAGTGCCCTGGTCTGTCTTAAACCCTTCAAACTCTGGAACATCCATCTGAATCCAGAGAGTAAAGCTAACGTGGTGCATGGCGTCCTCAGTTCCTGCTGCCCAGTCTGCCTCTGAGTATAAAGCTCATCCTCCAGCTGGAAAATGGGGATCTGGAAATTGCAGCTACTGGTGTTGTGATTTTTTTTTCCTTTTTTTTCCTTTTTTTTTTTTTTTTTGTGGCATGCCTTAAACAGTACATACAATCTACATTGTATCAGTGGCATTTCTAAACATAAAATTTCTGCTTTCTTTTCTCTACTTTGATGTCAGAGTTTTGACAGCTGCCCTTTACCTGCCTGCTGCAGTTGGGGGCATACCTTATATGCCTATTCTTTCTTTAAAGTTGTGTTAGTCTCCTGCTGACATTTTCTCTCTCTCCCTCCCTCTTTTTTTTCCTTCAAAGGATTTTATTCTCCTGCTGTCTTTATTATATTTTTTCACTAGTAGAAATGAACCTACTCACTTTCAATACTTAGTGGTTTTTTTGTTCTCTGTAGTTTTCCAGCTGCCCTGTTGTTCACAAGGTTTGCATATCTATGCTATACTTTACAGACATTACACTCTAGTCTGGCATTATAGTGCATAATCATGTGTAATCAGAATTGCTTCAGATGATTTAGCAAGCAACATTCAGTGCAACATTAAGGGGTACATGGAAGTAGAGATTGATTTAGAGCCCGCTCTTGGAGCTTAAAGCATAAAACTAATGGTGCTAAGATGGTAATGCAGAGGCACCTATATGTTATCCAAGGCTGGCATGATGGAAACCTAAATTAAATTATTGATGTACTGTAGCCTTCCCATGTAACAAATACTGCTACACATAAGCAGGCCATGGAGAGAAGTGGAAACAGGCCTATCTGTCAAAAGCTAATTCCTCGGTGCACACGAAAAGGATGGGCAGCACGTTAGTACAATTCTGTTCCTGATGGCTTCCTTGGTCTGAAACAGTGCAGCTCTGCTAAGGATTTTAAAAATTGGATGAGTTGCTTTGCTTCAAATTAAAATGGGGTCAAGGCTCTTGGAGTTCATTTTTATTCTACTATTTTCAACAGCGATGGAATCTAACGAGAAGGCTTTAAAAGAGTAATAAAATGCTGCTGTGAGTAGCATGCTGTTCAGGCCATGCAAATGTAGTTTACTTCCTATTGGGGAACATCTTGAAGGAGATTATGATAAAATTATAATGGAAGCATACTTTTGAACCTCAGTTTGAAGGACCTATATATATAGACTAGGAAGTAAAGAGAGAAGTTCTGATCTCAATTCTAAAACCATTTTTTTTCTTTAACTTCTTTAACTTCTTCTTTCTTTAACTTTTTCTTTAACTTAAGCTTTATATAAATCTTAGCATTACTATACATAAAAATTAGGAAATCATGGTTGGCCCTGTCTCTGAAAAGCTATGACATTTAAATAGTAAAAGAACTGCATTCAAGATAAATTTTTATTTGTTTGTTCATTTGTTTTTAGCTGTCCTTGGAGAAAACTAGGTTTGAGGTGTCTTGTTCTGGAGAATGGTTAATTTCTGAAGTATTTTGGAAAGGTGTCTGGAAAGGCTGGCTAGGAGAGAATGAGGAAAGCAGTCTTCACCTTCAGGGAAGGAAAGTTGAACCGAAACTCTAAACCTAAGTAAACATCACTCTACTCTGCTCCCACTTAGTTCCGTTTCTTGGCTGATTGTCCAAAGATGTGTTGTTTTTAATACTCGACTGAACTAGTAAGAAGATGCGTAAGGCCAGGGTGTCTGAGTGGTGTTGCAGACAAATGCAGAATGGAGAAGTGCAGAATGTGAAGTAGTTAGCAGAGATGGACTTTTTTGTGCTTACTTGGAAGTGCTAAGATGGGGAAAAGTATTTTGTCAGGAGGAGGAAAAAAACTTCCATTGAAGATGCCAAGGAAAAGAAAGCTAACGGGGATAAGTATGCTCATCTTTAATAGTGCGGGATAACAAAGATGAATGTACTTGCAGCCTGTGATATAAGAGGTTAGTAATGACTTTTGCTCCTGCAGGTGGCTATAAGCCTTATTCTTTAGCTTTCTCTAAGGCCATCTCTATATTTAATTCACAGAATGCAAAGATTTAACACTCTAATTTTAGTGGTGCTGGCATTGATTTGCAACAGTGCCTGACAGATATAGCTTAAACAGATTTCTAACTCATGCTAACACATTGTTCTTCTGATGTGTTAATTAAGCTCTTAATTAAGTGCTGGTAGACTGCAACAATATTTTATGAGGTGGCAGCATCCCCAAATTGGTCCTGTAAGGTTGTATCTTAAAAGGAGGTGGGACTTTTATTGCCACTAAAATGGTAAATGGCTTTTTTCCAAATAAAACGTATTTTGCTCTGCTATGAATAGATATGGCTGCAAATCTATTTTTACTGTGCATAATCTTTTAATTCAGTAATGAAATTCTTAAGTGTTTTTTCTTAACAAATTTTTGTTTATTTTTTGGACTTTTTGTTCCCTTGCAGTAAGCATATTAGCAACTTAATGTACCTGAATCTTTTTGTGTGTCTCTGGAAATCAGAGGTTAGCACCACTGTGTGTACAAATGTCAGATAACCTAATTCAGCACCATTCTAGTGAACAGCACGAAAGACAGAAGTCTTTCCCCAAGAGCATTTAATTTGCCTAAGACGGCATATTTTTCATTTAAAGGAAAATGACTAGCATTGAAAAAAACAAAAGGCATTCAAGCTTTTTGTGATAAATTGTAAGGGAGATTATCCTTGCAGCCAGGCAACATTTCATATGAAGACAAAAACATTGATAAAATATTTATGCCAAAAGATAGTAGGCAAAGGGATTGTGGATTCCTGTGTAGTTCTGTGTTGCCAAGACAAAACTTTGAATTAATTTTAATGATCTGAAAGTGAAGAAAAGGGATCTTATATATTCAATGTGTTAACTCAGATTGAGTAGTCACTGTGGTTATTTCACTTAGCATAGAGAGGTTTTACAACTGAGTGATGTAAACTGTGCCTAGGGCGTAGTGCAAATGGATATTGGTGGAAAAAAGTTTGAGATGGTGAGATGGTAGCAGGAGAATCATGTGTTTACTCTGTTACCCTGTTCTCTGTACCTCTTACACTTGGATCTTCTTTTTTCATTCTTTCACATTTTAGTTCTGCCTACACTGTAATGATGGTATTGAAAGACCCAGCTGCTGACTGAAGCGAGTTATGGTGATTACAATCTCAGCATCTGTTCAGTACTAGCATTCCTACAACCGATACATCCTAACAGGCGGTGCAAACATTGGCTTTTGGAGAAAAAAAAATGCTACTACCTGGTGCACAATAGGGTATCCATACAGAAGCTTTGATTATTTAATTACCTACTAATGCTGTAAACTGTATTTATTTTACCTGCTCTCAGTTTACAATTTGACAACACTGCAGTGTAAGCCTAGAGTTATAACAGTGGATAATTTCAGGCTTCAAAGCTCACTGCATAGATGTGTCCAACAGTCCTTTCTGCACTCTGAACTCTCTCTGGTTTTCAATTACTGCATGCAAAGGTCATGATTTCCAGCCCTACCATTCTACTCTCCACTAGCTTTACCCACCTGTGATTTATTATGGTAGCGCATGAGATAAGAACCAGTAAGTTAAAATGTGTATGTATCGGGGGGGGGAGGGGGTGAGATGGGATGGAAGGCTACAAATCCTTTTAGTAAAATAGATGGCTCTCTTGATGACTTTACTGAGTCATTAATTCTCCTGCCTTCAAAAGAATCCTGCAGGTGCTTTGACAAATGGATTGAGAGATTGCCCAGTAAGTTTCTCTGCTTCTTGTAAGGTGTCACCTTGTGTCTTCCATGGAAGATTCTTAAGTTCTTATGTCAACAATACGCTGGGTAAATCACAGCAGTACCCTTGCGCCTTCTGAAGCCTCAGCATGGGGTGGAAAGGAGTGGAAGATGAGGAAAAAAGTTGATAGAAAAAGGTATTCATATAATTTCAACACTGTAATTTTCTAAATATGTATCAAGGAAAAAGATGCTTTCCTTCTTCACACATTTTCCACACTCAGTATGTGCTTCTTGCACCTGGGGATGTAAAACCAGTTCTCTTTTGTGCCAAGTACCAAGGTCCTGTGAAGCCCCTTCTCATAAGTCTAGTTTCTGCAGCTTCTCCTTGCACTGTTTTCCTTCTTTCTTAAATAATGCTTCAAACTCTTGAGTTTGGCTCATCCCAACATGCCTTCTGCCTTGAAATAAGTTTGGATTTGACTTGGGGAATTCAGATATTCACAGCTGTTGTTGATCCTATACAGCATTGATAAGATAATGCGTCTGATCTCTTCCAATATTTAGGGAAAAGATGTACATTGTGCGTGTTTATGATGCATAAAGAAAGGAAGTGGTGAGATTAAAACAAACAAGCAAACAAAACACAGAACAGTTATTGTAATACATGATTTTGTTTCATCACGAATATCCTTTATAAGAATTTAGTTAAATATTGTGTGCTACTCTGAGGTAGGGAGGTGTGATATATTTACAGAGGGAAGAAAGAGGGAACATAGCATAAAGTTAAGTATCATTTCCAAGACTCAGGTTCAAGAGCTTGGAATTTCAGAGTCCCCAGTGTCAACCCCCTCACAGGAGTATTTGACCTCCTTTTTTAAAAGGGGCTTTTAAAAACATTTTGTAAGATTCTGCAGGTTGAGATTCAGCGCAAGTCACCTAAGGGACATCTGGATGGCATATAAACTAAATTCTTAAGTTTGTTTGTTTTGTGTGGATTTTTTCTTCCTTCTTCCAGAGTATGTTTTAAGTTGAAACAAGACTTGGCTCCATACTGGAATAACTGGTAGAAACTTAACTCAGTGTGATCAAGGGATACCTTTTTTTTTTTTTTTTTTTTATCACAGGAAAATCTAACCTAATCCTCCTCTTTCCACTAAGAGCTCAACATTAATTATTTGCCTTTTTTGTTACTACCTATTTTTGTGTGATTTTCCTCCCCACCCTTCAGTTTTTCTAGATTGAACCATAAACTGGAGAATCAAGAAAAACAATGCTGGGATTTAGACAAAGTAGAATTTTTGTCCTATGAAATATAATTGACAGATGTGATCATGTTATTGGATAAGGAGGTGTTTCAGTAGAAAGAGAAGAAAAGATTATTTTCAATAAAAATTTTGTGTCTTGTACTTGATAGTATGCATGCATACTCTAGAGAAAGAAACCAAAAAAAAAAAGGAGTGACTTGGAAAGAAATCTTCTTGTAGATGTCTCATTTCTCCACATATTCTTAAGTCTATATTCATATAGAGCACCCCATTATAGCATTCTCCTTGCAGTCTGTGGGCAGGGGCAGGAGGGACAGGACACCTGTGTGCAGACATTTAAATCCTCATTCAGTAGTGGCAATTATTTTGATAGACTGGAAATACATAGGAACTGGAAAATGAAAAAGATATATCCGAATGTCACTTGTTGCAGCCAGGCTTAGCCTCAGCAGAAAGAACAGCCTTGTTTACATTGAGACGTCCATTATGTATTATGGAATTATATAGGATGTTTGTGCAAAATATATTGACAAGAGATCTTAGTTTTGGTGTAAAATGTATTGACAAGAGATCTTAGTTTTGGTAAAGCTCTGTATTTCTCTAAAATATTAACATTAACTCCATTGGCTTGAATAATAGATATTTAGATTTATATTTCACTTCTTACTTCATATGTCTGTAATTTTAAGGATAATTAGGCCAGACATGCCAGAGACTGAACCTCTGAAGGTAGTAGTGGACCTTTGGAGGGCTGTGTAGTTGGAGTGCTCTGTTCTCTCCAGCTAAAGAATAAAAGATCCTTTACTGGAAGGGGAGGTGGGGCATTTGAAGCAATTTTTCAGCTGTTACTGGATAGACAGTAATTATGTCCACATTTCATTAGGAATCAAGCTAACATTATAAAATCTGAAGGTTTTCCTGAGGTACTGAGCTGGCAGTATAAATGTACTAATTCCATCCCTTATCTTGAAATTGGGAGGAGCTGCATTAATAGGCTACATTGATACTTAAAAATGACTGAGTTCATCATCTGTCCGAGAAGACACACATTTCTTTTGTTTCTTAAAGAAATAAGATTGTACTGATTCTTCTTCTTTGGAGGTAACAGCTTGTCTGGGACCTGACAAGTCACATTTGTGTGAGCTGAGGAAAAACTGTTTTATAGAGCAGGTGTTTGGCTATATTGCTTCTCAAAATATTTCCTTCTCAAAGTAAAATATTTTCTTGCATATGTGTGTGTGTGTGTGTGTGGTTGTGTGCATATATATATATGTACTTAATAGTTACATATATATATTTGCATGTGTATATGTGTGTGTATATATATGTAAAACATATTTTTAAAGGCTGGGAACAGCATTGCCATAACTCATATTAACTTTCTTTTAGGTAACATAATCTTGTAAGTCTTCTCTAGATATGTGTTGACTGTCAAAGCCAGTCTCTATACTTTATGTATGAGCTATTAAAATATATAGCACTTGAATTTCAAACACTGAAGTTTTGAGACCCAACTTCTAGCACAAAAAATTTAGAAAGTAAGTTTTTCCCATTTGAAACATTTCTTTCAGATTCTTTTGGTACCGTGTGCTCTGATTTCATATGAAATGTTCTGTGCTTTTTTAGAGAAATACTTGAATCTGAGGTCAACCTGAAAAGAGAAATTATTTTTCAGAGATGGAGTATGTAAGCAAGCTAAGTGAAATCTTAGCTTACTATAGTTGGGCTTATTTGGTGTTCTTTTTCTTAGGCAGACAAGTGGTGAGGGGAGGTGAGGGGAAAGGCTTTATGTTTCTGCTTACTCCCTTGAGAATTAGTCTGTACTCTGGGTGGCCCTTAGTAATTTCCTTTTTACTTTTTAGACCTATTTCTTTCTGAAAAATGAGTTTTGTACTTTACATATATAGCATTTTTTTTACCTAGAGTTACTCTTTCCTACTGATATAACAGGAGATTATTTTTAATCCCGTGTGAAAAATATAGCTCCCTCTTCATCAGATGCATTTTCTTCTGTGTTCTGCTAGAGAAAAAGCATTTTGAGGTAGGTCTGACACTTCTCCTACTTGTCTATGGACTGTGTCTCATACATGCTACTGCACTCAAGCTTGTTTTTTTTCCAAATTGATCGGTACCACCTGCTAAAATTCCTGACGGAGAGAGAAATTAAGAAAGATTGTAAGCTTTTATGAAAGCTATTTCTTCTTACACTGCTCCAAATGATGTAAATGATGAATGAGACCCAGGCAACCTACAGTTTAATAATGAATTTTGCTGACCATAGAAGTGTGTGAAGTCCTACTAATGGACTCCGTTCAGAGGCTTCCTGCAGCCCACTGTAGTTAGTAGTAAGACCATTATAGTCTGGTGGATATTTGGAGGCTTGTATAAAGTGAGGTGGCTCTTTCAGGCTAATCTTATGTTGACAGATACCTGTATCTCTGTAGATTCTTTTGTTGGCAAAGGCAGAACTTGGAGCCAGCAAGAGCCAGCACTGATATACAGTAAATTGTCCTTACGTTAAGATCATAGAATGCTTCGTTCTTCAGCCAATCCAAATATGTCTTTAGAGTGTATGTATGTGTGTGCAAATATACAAAAAATCAGATAAACAAGAGGAACATGTATGAGTTCCACCAAAAAAAAATCAAAAAATATATGTAAATATCTGACTTAATCAGCATACTTTAAAATTGGAATTCCAAAATATAGACAAGATTTTATATTTGACTTGCTGAATGTGGGAAAAATTTCTAATGCATTTTTATTTTAAAGAGAAATTTCAAATGTCACTGCAGGCCAAATACAGAACTAGCACTAAAAAAGATCTATACTGCTTTCTGTGTATACATATGCATACATATTTTCAATTTTTTTTTCCTTAGGCAGTATTTGCTAAGAAATGAGCTAAGTTCTGTTTTCTGCTGATGCTCACCACACTGGATACCTGAGCTTTCTGGGCTCTTCGGTTACTCCCCCCCACACACACCTTTGCTTGTACAAAAGTGTTCACTATTTTAAACTTAATGCTTTCATTTCTGCAATCTTGAGAAGTGAAAGAATTAAACAATGAGAGTAAAATTTCTTCTAAGGCATTTAAGTGAATAAAAACAAGAAAATATTGAGTCTTGAATTCTGCGAAGGCATACAGTTGAGTGCCGCTTACCTTTTCTGATGATGCTTCTTCAGTACTCTAAAAGTGAAAATGTGAAGGCCCCAAACTAGTCATCTCAATAGTTGAATCAGCATATAATTCTAAAGAGACATTTCCAGCTATTTTGAAAATGAATAAGATGGTAATTTGGGATTTTGAGCTGTTTTAATACCAGATCAAAAATATCTCAACCATATAAATGGTGAACAAGCTACTCCGGTTCAAATGTGTTCCCAAAAATCTGAATAACATTGTTCCAAAAAACTTCGTATTGTACTTTAATTTAAATGTAATTTAAAAGGCTATAATACGTATAGCCTTTTAATTAGGCTATTTGCTGTTCAGGCAAATGTTACACTGAAGCGGTACTTCTGTCTTCCTGCAGCATAAACACCTGTGTATGCTCTGGTCAGGCTGAAAGATGCACAAATACATCCTCATGCTTGATTCTTGTCAAATTGGTCCTATTAGATATTGTAGCACTAATGATTATGGTATGAGAAGCCCGTATAAATAAACTGGACACCAACTTGGGAAACTTCTGTTGGAAGCCTTAACATAAAACAGAACAAATCCTTGGTCAGTAGGAGAAAAATTAGCAATACAGCTAGATGTTATCACAGTACAGGTAACAGATATCACAGCTGTGATAGAGAACTGAAAGCTGCATTTGTACTGGGTGTTTTCTTCATTCTCCCTCAGCCTTTACAAATAGCTCACAGCTGGTGTGTTTGCAGAAATTCAGATCACTGGGGCACACTCAGCACCGCCTCTTCCTATAGATACTTTTAATCCTTTTACTGTCTCAGAAGGAATTGGCGTACAGGTCAAAGAGAGCATCTGACTGAAAATACTCAAAATAGATAATTAAAAGAAGAGGAAAAGGGAGAGGAAAATAGCAGGACTTAAGCATTTGCAGAAGCATGGTAACCTTCGTAGTTCTGCCTGATCTGTTTGCCTTTCAACTCCTCATGTCGTATTTTGGGAACATGTTAACTAAAAAAGAAAAAGCAGATACTAACCTAAGAATCCTAAAATAACTCAGCAAAATGGAGTTTTGGTGTTGCGATCTGAATGGTATTCAAACATTGTTTTAAAATGCTAATTTTGCCTTTTTGCCTTTTTCCTTTTTAATTGAGCACACCTATACCTGTGAAAACTGACATTTGGCTTGCAGTGATTTGAAAATCTCTGTCTGCCCGTTGATGTCTTCATCTGACAACATCTATATGTTGCCAGGTTGCCATGACAACTAAGTACAGTTGTAATTGCCACCTGGGAAAGGAAATTCTTTCACTCAAAATGTGGCGTACATTTAACCTGTCTGAAGTTTCAACAAATCATCTTTTAATGACAAGTATTTTGAAAGGCCTAAATGGTAGCTGCTTTGATGTCTTTTTTTTTTTAATTTACTCAGCTGGCTTAACTAGGTAGATATGTTGGCTTTTATTCAGTGGAATCAGAGAGTTTTTTGTTTTAACTTTTTATGTTTTATTTCAATTTCAAATATGTTGCCGTGAATCTGAAATTAACATATGACAGCAAGGTACCACACAAAGTATTCACTTACTTCCAGTGGCAGTTCTGAAAGTAGGAGATCTAGATACAGGCCTCATATTTACCATTCTTTGGGCTAAATAATATGCATTTTATTGTATGGTTGACTGTTTTCTTAATTAAAAGAAAAAAGTGCACGTCTCAGTGTTCTGCTCAGCAGGCCACATTGCCTCGGTGATACTACAAAACGTATCTTGAGAATCAGCAAAACTGGAGTAATTCCAAGGAATGTTCACCCAATTTGTATGCCTGTGGCAGGGGGGACAGTGGAAAATCAGGGATTCCATGTGTGTCGCTGAGCCTTATTACCATCATCTGTAACCTTAGGTACTGAGCACTGGCAACATGTAGCTGCATTTTTGCCTTCTTGACAGCCTGGAAGTCGTCCCCCCTCTACGATGTTCTGCAGTCTTCTCACCATTTATACACAGAGAAAACTAATATGTTAGTCAACTATGCTGCTTTATAGTAGCTGAAAAAAGCCACCTTCTGCAGATGACTGGGGCTAGATTTTGTGGACTTTATACTGCCTGGAGTATATAAACTAACCCTGAAAAGTAGAAGTGAAGGTAGTTCGAGGCATTCAACGGTGGTATCCTCCAACTGCAGTATTATTCCATGGAGGCATGGTAGCAGCAGTTCTTTAGCCTGCTGAGTTCTTGCTTGCTAAGTGTTAGTTACTGTAACTTGGGATTTCCAGGATAAATCGGGCAACTTAAGTCTTTGAATATGTTAGAGCTACACATAAATAACATGGGTTTTTTATATATATATCATATAGGATAATGCCTGACACTGATTTATCTCAGCAATGCTCAACGATGAAATTGGCCTACATAAGGCATGCACAGATAAGTTGTTTTTTTTCCTTCCTGAAAAACAACAGCGAACAAGACTTTGCATTAGTCTTGAAAATCACATTGATTTTTTGCTATAGAAAGTTGGACTGAGATCCAATTTTCAGCCTGTACTTCAACTGTCAGAAGATACTTTGAATGGAGCAAGGCCATTGACATTCCCAATATATTTTGTTCTTGTAATAGAAGCTGTCATTGCAAGGCTAGACATTTGTGATTATTTCAGAAGGACAAGTCCTCTGGAAACAATTGCAGCATTATGCCATCTGAATTTTATTGATCTGTTCCTTTGTGCTAGAAATTATTCAAGGCATTTTTCTATGTTTTTTTTCACTGCCTCCTAATGAACAAAAGGACAAACTCATGCTATCACTCAACAAAATATAACTTGTGTGTTTTGAAACAAGTCACAGATGTGTCCCTAGAGGTGTCTTAATGCTTGTTATGACCAAAGTGTTGAGTTAGGCTTTCAATAACCCCATACACAGTGTAGCAGTATAAATTGCAGAGGGAAAAAAATGATTGTTTAAATTGAAATAATCCTTTTATCTCTTAGGCCTGTGCTTTGTGTTAACTTGCTATATAGCCTGAGCATGTTGTGTGATCTGGTAATTAGTGTTCTAGTTGTTTTTGCAGATAGCTAATTTAAAAAGCCGTGCACGCTTCCTAGGAAGGGTAGAAAACTGCCATTCTGTGACTGAGACACTGAGCAGCAAGTACGTTCCAGACCAGCTGGTACAGCAAGTGAAGTAGGAAGGGGTCCACAGCAATTCTCAGTATCTTCCTTGTTTATCTTACTCTTGATGTCGTTATAGAGATGTATTTTTGAATGCATTGCTTTTCTGAATGAACATACTAGATGTGGTGGTTCAGTTCAGAACTTGCCCATTAATATCTGTGAAATATATAAAGTGTTTTATGTCAAAAGGTAACTTTCTGCAATATAAAGAGAGGCAGAAAGAAGTAAATCTTTTTTTTTTTCTTTTTTACTATAAACTTGGTATCAATTTTAACACACAGGAAGAGCCATCAGCACCTTGCATTTTGTTTTTGGACTATGCTGTATTTGTTAATGGTTTCTCTCCTGAAAGCCCTTAAGAATTACAAGTTGGCCCAGTACTCTTGCTGGAAAAGAGGTTGCATGCATTCGGAAGGCTAGTTGTGACTACTGTGGCTTTGAGCTGTTATTCTAGTTGTCATTATTTCCTGGCAGAGGCATTATGGTTGCATCATCAAAGTTTACACCCTGTTGTATCTTGGCACTGTTGAAGTCTGTTGCTGTAGGTCTTCACCCACTGGACTGTAGTGCTCTGAATCTTCCCCCAGCACCTGAGGTGGCAGGATTCTTCTTGTTTGCTTTTTGGAGTACTGGACTAAAAGTTCTTGCCTCCCTTTCATGAGAATAGTTCTTTCAGACTGATCCAGAAATCTTGCATAATGTATTATATGCTCACATTGCATAGGATTGGAATGTAACCTTTTCTTAACTTGTACAAGAAATGCAAAAACAGGCAGCCCTTTGGTGTGTTTCTTTTTCATCGTTACCTCATGGTCCTTCAGCGTATGGACCCTTTCACCTTCTGTTTTATGCAAATATACTTTCACCCTTTGTCTGACCCAATCCTTAGACAAGACTCTGCATCTACTCTATACCCCTTTGCATAGAACCTTTAATGAAGTGTTTTCCCATCTAGGCAGCTTTCTTAGCCTGCTCACTGTTTGGTCAAGGCAGCAATACCTGGCTTAACCACTCTACCTTATTCTACTTCCCGTGGAGGCATGTTACAGTCCCTTCTCCTGCAAACCCACAGTCCTCCATAAAGCAATCACCTGTCTACAATACAGTCGTGTCAAGAATTCATAAATTAGATATAGACTGCCTTGTATCATCATATTTTCCTTTGTCAAGAAAACCTCATTAGAATAGAGGTGAGCTACTCCTCTGAGTGCCTTTCTGATGTTCTGGCATATCAGACTTAGCGCACCTGCTTATAATCCTTATTAATTGAGACCTCCAGCATTCGCTTGGTGTATAGCACCCATTGTGGAATTATTTTAGATCTCTTTCCATCCATCCTGTGTAAATCCTTTCTTGTTATGTTTGGGAAAGCTGCAGGGTTGGGGGGGGGGAGGGAGAGAAAGAAAAAACCTCATAGTTCCTGCTTCTTCATAAGATCATATTAACTGTTAAACCTGTTCTCCATACAGGAATATTAAAGAAAAAGATTTATACGAAGTAGATATGAGTTACTCTATCACGTTTTCATGAGCCTCTAAATTCATGTGATCATGGAGACACTTGAGTGACTGCAGTATGCTTGTAGGGAAGAGAAGCGGCTGATGTGCCGTTCCCCCCCCCCCTTCTGGAGCCTCCTTGGGGAAGACTGGAGTCCAGAATATACTTGTATGCTGGCCAAGTAGGAGTACTAGTTAAAGGAGGGCAAAGATTAAGCCTCTTGTGTTGTCCGCTGTGTGTATTAAGAAGTTAGCCGTTTCTCACATGAAATGCAATACAGGAACACTACTTGCATACTTCGTTAGAGTTCTGCTGTTGAGTATGCAGACTGAGATTAGTACAGTCCTTGCAGTGTTTGGTTATAAATGTGGGGGCGCAGGCTAATCTGTGAAAATTCTACTTTCAAAATGTTGGCTCTGTGCCTATAAATGCAAGAACCCGTTTTGGCAATGGAAAACGTGTTTGAAGGAAAAACAGTATTTAAATCAGAGGGTTATATAATGCTTTCTTGACATCATAAATAAATAAAGAAATTGATTCTAATTAGTGTTTAAATCTCTCGTCTTGTCATCTCTGTATGCCTTGTTTGAAGTGAATTCTTTTTTGACACAACCTTCCTAATGCAAGATTTGTTTTCCTTAATTCTTTGATGTTGTTGATAAAGGAAAAGACATAAAAACCCTTCTCTTTAGCAATAGTAGCAAAGGAGGGGAATTAATTTGATATTCGTATTAACTTCTCTGGGGCTTTGTCATATAAAGCATCAACAACTTTGACCTATCTTTATCAAAAGTAGAGGAAAAATAATTTATTTTTTGTATTACAGTAGCACCTAGAGGCCCCTTTCAAAATCAGCTTTATTGTATTTGGCATTATGCACATTAATGAGCATCTGTCCTCCAAAAAAAAAAAAAAAGAAAAAAGAAAGAAAAAATCACATATTGGCAAGGCAGAGTGTGAGTAAAACCAGTGCTGTGGTGAGCTGAAAGGAGATGCCCACACTGTCCGGAGAGCTCAGTGGAAGAGAACGGGGCAAGAGCAGCAGCCGCTGCTTGAGGGGAGCTGAAGGAGGAGAAAACAGTGACTGGGAAAACTTGCATTAAAAAACACTCTGTTGAATTGAGCTACTTCTGTACGCTGTACGGCATAGTCCATGTTCTATAGCTATATAGCTTAATGTAATGGACTACAAAAACACATGAGCTTGCTCTGAATGAATGCTGTGGTAATGTAGTGCTGTTTATCTGCTATTCATCCTGCATCTGGCAGAGGCATAAAATATGCCAGGTGTAAATGAAGCAGAAATAATAAAATATTTGCTATGAAATAATAGTTTGGGGGTACGTATTGTGTATAAAGTATGCGTTTATGCTTCATATAATTAGTTCATAAATAAACTGAGTTTATATATCATACACAAAAGCAGTGTTAAAATGGCATTAGTATCACAAAATCAAACTCCCAGGAGCTGTCATTATGAAGGCTTTCTTCATGGTCTCCATGTAATCCTCTTATGCATGTACATTTTAATTATACTGCATACTTTGTAGCCCCCTTCTAGAATCTTTCTTCATTCAGGAAGTATGGGTGCTTTTCTTTTTCTCTCTCCTGTTGTGCATGGTCCCTAGGCCTTATTTATTGCACGTTATTCGTTATTATGTATTGCATATCATTCTATTGTTAAAATAGAACAATTAGTATCCTTGTGAGTTTGCTAAGGTGTTTTTCACTACAGAGTCTGAACACTTAAATGTTAGTGTACCCATCAGCACCGCTCTTATGAGACAGGGCAGGCATCATCCTCATTTACAGATTAATTTTTCCAGTGTTCTATCATTGAAGGTAGCAGCAGTGGTAGTTTATATGAAGCAGGAAGTCCAGAACAGAAACACAGAGATTGTACTCAAAAATACTAACTAGTTTTGGTTGCCTGATCCGAAATGTCTGGGATATGATTTGTCAGGGTACTAATTGGTACGAAATCTAGCCGCTGTCTGGCTCCAGAGCAAAGTTTGGACCCGCAGCACTGCTACGAACAAGAGCTAGACTCTTTGGCTGAGAACTCAGACAATGTGAAACATAAGTATTTAACCATATATGACACTAAAGTGTTTGATTTGTCCAGTGTTCCTGCTTCCCACACAGTATGTAAATGCAGAATTAAATTCTCTATGGCAACATCCTTAAGACTTGGCTCTTTCTCTGCAGTATCCACTAAGCTTTCTGAAAGGGGGAAAAAATAAGCATCTGAAATGGTGCAAAAAATCTTGGGGATGTTATCTTTTTTGTGAATATTCTTAATGCCTCCCTAAGGGAGGTACACGTGAAATGGAGTTGCATTTTGTGTATAATAAAGCAGCATCTGATCCATTTTGAAGATAATCGTATAATGCAGTGGCACAGCCACTGTGACACATATGTTTATGTCCCTTAAATGTCATTATCAAGACTGGAAACTTTCAGCCTGCCCACAAATGACAATTGAGATAACAGAATACCTAATAGCAATGGAAAGTTGCTGTTCTGTTTAGACCAAAGGGAAGTTATTAAAGGATGGAGGGGAGGGTTCCTCATATGAGAATATAATCTTCCATTTTGAGAAGAAATCTAACTTGAGCAGCGCATAATCGGAGTTTTTTTTTTTTTTCCTCTGAAACTAAATATAATGAAAACGCTAAAAAAAGTTATGTGAACTCTGGATACAGATTTTTTTAATGTCATAACTTTTTTTCAAGTCATCCTGATGATTCTTGAGCAGGTGCATGAAAATAGTAAGTTCGGTAAACCATACCTGATTACTAAATCTGAAAGATAGAAATCAACGCTAAAATAGATTAGTTTTCTCTTTACATAGCATAATAGGCTGTTTTATTATTTAGAAAGTGGGATACATTTGAAGACTACTTCAAATGCTCAGTTTTTATTACAGGATATGTCATTTATGGTGTTTTGAAATAATCAATTCCATTAAACTTTAAAGTTCTGGATGAATTGATTAATTCTTTCTATATTATCAATGATGAATTACCATAGCAATATTTTTTATATTAATGATACAGCTTCAGTCAATAAACAACTTCCAGCAAATATTTGTAAGAAGTAATCAAATCTGTTGTTTGTTGTGAGTGGATTAATGAGTATTGTATGATATCTAATTGTTTTTCCTCCCAAAATAGTGATTATTATAAAGCAAACTTTATGTGTGAAAGATATTTTATTAAGAAACCTGAAAATTATTGATTTTCTTGTGACAGAAAATATTTTATTGTTTTCCTTTATCAGTATTATTATTTATTAACTTGAAAATTGGGAATTTTTAGCCCTCTTGCATTCTAAGGGACCCCTAATGGTATGGTAGTGCTAGAGAACAGTATTTTGGAGAGAAGCACTGCATCATGGAGCTGTCTAAAAATTAATAACATTAATTAAAATAAATTCTAATGTATATAGCTATTTCTAGACATTTTCTCTCCTTTGGATTAGATTAAGTGCCATTTGGATATTTCTCCTTGTATTGCTTACTGCATGCTGTTAAAACGTTAAAGTATTCAAGCTATTTTAATAAGCTTTTTAAGTACTCCTAATACTGTAGGTTAGCCGATGTGCAGTGGAATATTATTAGGCAAATGAGCTATTTCCTGTGTTCTAGAAACAAGTAAGTGTATTTTTAGAGATAAAAATTGAACATTACGTTTTGTCTAGGTTTTACACTGCTATTTCAGCATATGAATAGCTGGGAAAGGCCAGAAGTTTCACTTCCATGGGAAAAAACAGATTTTCCTGCTCTCGAGGGTGCACCTTTGCCAGCAGTGTGCTTGGGGCATGCACTCTTCTGTTGTTGCCTATTTTTCCCTCTCTCGTAGCGTAATTCGGTCTTTATGTGGACTTTGCCTGTGAATTGGACTCGGGTCAAGGGCAAGCTTTGTAAAAGCTGTTCCCTTCTGTAACTGGAGCTAAAAGACTGTCTTTCCAGGCCTAAAAGAACTGATTTTATTGATAATATGGTATGTCAAAACACTTGTACCGTCAGTGTTCGCAGATTCTTTAATATACCACTTACTTTTACAGTTTCTAAAAGTAAGTAAACGCAGCAGAGCACGGCTGGTAGCAGTTAGCACCAGCACATCAGCCTGCGGAGCCGCACTGGCACTAACTGTCTGCAGGAAATACTGCAGCTCCTCAGCTGCATCTCCGCGGGATTCGAAAAGGTCATTTGATCAAACCGAACACGTCACTGATGACCATTTAGATGGTAAGGAAATTTTCACTCGTCATAGGGTAATACGTTAAAATAGATAACGTCAACCTTAAAATGAAAGGAAGAGTTTTTGTGTATTATTTTGCTATTATTTAGCAGAAGACCTGTCCCTGAATGGTCAGGGACTCCTTGATACCAATTCAATGAGTAAACTTTTTAGTTACTGCAAGATCAGTTTACCTTAGTAACGGCAGAAATATAGGCAGCCTTTCCCTGAGTCTGTCCAGCTGCCACCTTGTGCTGCCTGTTTGTGAATTAGGGAGAAAATGACAGGTCTGCCAGAGCAGTTTTGAGGTCTAAGAAGTGTCGCCGAATCAGAAGGTAGGCAGGAAGGATGGTCCAAAGGTGTTTGGGTTGTGAGGCAGGAATGGCCTTGCTTTTGCAGCTCTGCCTTTGCAATGTAGAGATACACCAAGTGTCTCTACTTAGGAACTTTTTGCATCTGTCTGACGTCTGTATGTAAATCTATCTTCTGCCCACAGATAATTTCTTTTTTTGGATTTGTCTAAAAGCATTAAACCTGTAGGAGCATGTTATTTTCCTCTTCGACAACATCGGAAGTATGGGCTCAGGGCTTTTAATTGCAGATTAATCAGGAGCATAAATTAATTTTGCAGTAACTTTACACCAACTTTGTTAATTGCATGTGGAGGATAAATCTGCATTGTAGACTCAGTCCTCAAAGGCCCTAGGTTTAAAGCTACCTGTACAGTGCATAAATAATTCAGCCTGGTATCCTGTGTGGAATATGTATTACCTTTCAAGCTAAAAATGTACTACACTTGAAGCCAGTATTACTTCTCACCTGTACAGCTACCAGCAATTTATCCTTCGTAATATATGCATTGTTATATACAGCATGCTTTGTAATGAAGAAGTGAAATGGCTAGAATTTTTTTCTGTTCATGATCAAAACTAGTAAAGGATATGGTTTGTCTTAATCAGTTCAGTGTAGATTTAGATTCCCTGAAATTTTGAGGACACTCCTTTCTCCTTCTGATTTGTTTCCATATCATCCCCAAAACTTACAATGCGATTGCAGTCTGATTCGTCTGTTAAGTGAAATTGTCAACATGAATATTTTATAAATATGCATCTATTATTGCAAATATATTTGTTGTTATATATTCACTTGAATGTGAAGGTCACTTTAAGCAATACCATAAATGCAACTATAGGTGATTATATCTGTAGAAACAATATCATGTTTCTGCATTTCTGAAGTTTAGCTTATTGAAGAAAATGTAATATATGCTCATATATATAATTCAGAACAACAAACAACTGTTGGAATACTGGAAAATTTTATTCTGCTTAGCCATATTCAACATGGACATTAATAATCTTTTGTTTATAGTCATGCAGATTAGCTGATTATAATGTGTAATGGGTTATGAAATTTCTCCCACATTCACTCATACCACACCATATTTTTGTTACAGAGTTATTCGAAGGAAAATATAATAAATATATAAATATAAAAAATATAATAAAAGCAAAATATAAATGCGTATGAAGCAAATACATGGAGTTAAGAAATAATCACAAGACACTGCTTTAATACCATATCATTTTGTTGGTCACTGAACATTTAACAGGTCACCAGTTTGATCAAGATAACAAGAGCTTTTAGACCTGTCAACTGTTCAGTAGTCAAAAGAAGAATTGGTCAGCTCATTTTAGTCCCCAGCACTTCACTGGAAGCTTTAATATGTTAAACTTAAATCACACTTTCAACAACTAGCTAGGTTTTGGTTGGTTGGTTGGTTGTTTCTCTTCCCTGAGTTGGTGCATGGTACATTGGCAGGGCTCACTCTGCTGTGGTGTGTACTGACCATGTCTCCTTTGGAGAGAAATAAAAAGTGGGGAGTCATGAAGGAATGGGCACGGGCTTGTGCGCTGGAAGCATATCCAACCGTTAATCTCAGTAAAAGAACCACCCCTTCCCTTTTAAAATGATTCATTTCTCCCATTTTTATGGCAGGTATTCGTTATGTTTGTATTCTGTAAATCTGTTACCTTGCAATTCAGAAAATAGCTCAATTCTTCAACGTGAAAACTGAATAAACTCATGAAAATGATATGTCTACTAGTATTTGGTTAGAAAGTGGTCCCACTTTAGTGTTTAGATTTTAGCCTCCTATTTTAGTTCTTTAGTCTTAGTGTTTAAATAACAACCTAGCTATTTATTTTGTTCTGGAAGTGAGCTTTTAATATTTTATGGGTCTTTCTCAGTTGGTTTTTGCAGCAGCAATTTGAAGTTTAATCTGTCAGACTTGCCAGGAGTCTCCAGGAAGCTTGCCTCTTGGTGTGTCAGGAGAGTTCAAGAGAATTTCCCTCTTTAAACCTATCAGACTAAAGGACCTAAAATACATGGAGTGGGTGTGTTGGCACCTCAGAAAAGGAGAAAAGTGGAGTCTCTTTTTGTCTAACAAACAGTCCTACACAGGCTGAATGGGAGGAAGCCCGGGTGGAGAAAGCACCTGTATATTGGTCCTGCAGCTGAAAATGCTCAGAAGACATCTTCAAAGTCATGTATTGTAGGAGAAAGCATGAGGCATGCAGAAGACCTCTGCAGTCTTCTCCTCTGATACAAGGCTTTGATATGGAAAAAGGACAGATGAAGGTGCCTTTCCCTGTGCAGTTACTGGTTGCAGGCCAGAAAAAGAAGGAACAGCACATTCTTGGAATAGGTAGAATGTGGGAGACCCAAAGACCATCAAGTTTCAGTTAAAATTCCCAGAAGACAAGAGAATTGGGGCCTGGTGTGTCTGGAAGTAGTTAAGATAGCTTATGAATAATTTTGTATCAGATGGTTTTTCAGAATGCACAGTGCTCAGGTCCAGAGACTTTAAATCTTCATTTGATTCAGGCCTCATGTGGGTTGGGCTTGACATAAATTTACGTATAAGGTGCTAGATATTCAAAAAAATTGCTGTCTCTTGGAAAATGAAAGCGTTCGTCAAAGGCTCACTTCAGTTATATTCATAGTCTTGTGTGGAGGTTTTTTTTTTTTTTTTTTTTTTTTTCATGAGGACCTCTTTACGACTGTCTTCGAGAAGAGCTTGCCTCAGTTAATTGGCTGATGAAAGTGAGCAGGGCTCTCATGTCATTTCAGCATGACTCTTTCAGTGATAAGCCAGTGCGTGCATCCCCCATGCACAGCTATCAGGCCGTGCATATTGCCGCTGACAAGCGTTGCTGCACTTTCCATTATAATACTTGTTTTCCTTCTGTCCATCTCTCAGGCAAGCACGGAATATTTGTACGTGTTTTCATGCACGGTTCTGTCAGCATATCTTGTTACTATGCAAAACCTCCGTATTTCACTGCAATAGCTGCTTAAACACCAGACTGCACAATGGTGGGGTTTTTTTATGATGAAGGTTGAACCACCAGTGCCTTCTCTGAGGCCACCAAGTCAGTTCTCAGCTGTGGCTAAATATGCATTTTAAATCACTTCATGGTGATAAACAGGCAGAGTAACCTGTATTGAAGAGTGAAAGGTGATATTAAAGCAAGAGGTTAGTAATACTATTTTTGTTACTGGACTGCATCTGAAGTGTCAGTAAAAACTATGTTTAAGAAAACATTTCAGAAATCTTTTTTTAAACAAAGTAAAAGGACTGAAAAGTTCCAATCAAACTGCATGATTTTAAGTACTTACAAGAAAAAAACTTAACAATAACTTATTTAAGAAAAGATAGGTCCTCTGTGAAAAATGTTATTAGTGGAGTCCTTGAAGCAAGTGCTGGAAAATGGCTTTTCCATTACTTCAAAGGCAGCATTAAAGTACCGTGAAATCCAGAGCTCTTGGTTTTATCACAGACATTTTTATATCAGAATTTAAGCCTTTCCCTTATAGACCTTCTATCTAACGGCAGGCATTTTAAGAGAACTGATACACCTAGGGGTGGGTTACCAAGTGATCATTAAATAGCAAGTTATAAATCAGTCAGTAATTTTAAGTGTGATAGTTGTTGATACATTGTAAACTGACAATACAAAGCCTATTTGTTTTTAATCAAAATTCTAGAATATATAGAACTTGCGCTTGTAAATATAAGCTTAGAATTTAGCTGATCTGAAGCCAGTTCTGGATTCTGTTTACTTTTTTCCCCCAGTTATTTGGCCCTTCACAAGTTAAATGAAATTATTTGTTGATCTCCTGTAGAACTGGAATGACCTCTGAAAGTTTACTCATATATTTGTTGCACTCGGTCATGATAGGAAATTTTCCTTCCTTTTGTAATGTCACCTGCAGTCTGTAGAAGAAAAGATCTGCATTTTATTTCCCCCAGGAGACAGGTTATAAGAAAGAAAAATTAGTAAGTAAAACGGAAGAAGACTGAAATAAAGCACTGATGCTGACTGTCCACCCTATCATCAGTCTCCCTTTGCCAGAAAATTCAGTAAACCTGCAGTTTTTTCAGACTTTGAGATTATTTAAGGTAGCTGCAGCTGGTGCTTCCAAGAACACAGCTGCTAACACCTGGGTTATAAATAGAGGAAATTGCAGAGAAATAACAGATACAGACCTATCTCTGAGCTAGGTGGCTTTATGGGAGGACTTTCAGGAAAAAGTAGGCCAATGAGAACAGCTTCAAAGAAATACACTTAAATGAAAATGTACCAGGCGAGGGTAAGTTAAGAGGAGCTGCAGAACAGGAGCAAATACCTTGCACTGTATGCAAAGCTATGGCTTAAAGGAAGCCAGAAGGAGGGAAGAGCTGGGCAGTTCCAGAGGTTAGAGGGGCGTTGCCACGTATCCTGCTATGGCATGTTTTCTCCCTTAAATAAGGCTAGAAGGAGCATGGTATTACAAGCCTCCTCCGTTTCGGCAATATTGGGAGAGCCTGCCTAGGACAAGAGGCAGATATATTGTTCTTTTCTCCGATTACTGCTCAGAGGGCTGCTCTTTGAACAGCAGGGCAGTGCTCTATTACCAAAAATATACTATCCTAGAGCCATAGTGTTTTGTCTTCTATTCTTAATGTGTTTAGGAAATCTAACAGGAACTTGGAGATTCATGGGAAGGGAAGGGAAGGGGGGATACGTGGTCACATTAAGAGAATACTGCAAAGGGTGTATTAGCTGGCGTAAGTTGTAAATCTGAGGTTTGAGTACTTACAGCTTTGATGTTCTATTTTACTTTTCGTAAGTCGTATCGCTTTTACAAGCGATAATCAGCAGTGTCCAGACCAAATTGGATTTTACGTGATTATCCTCTATGTTGCAGTTCTTGTAGAACAGTATAATCATGTCCTCTCCTGAAATATGTTCTGCTGCTGTTCGGTTTTATAAAATAGCTGCTCCTTCCTTCCTGAACTGTATTTATTGAAGGGGAAACAAGCAGATGGCTTCTGATAATAGTTTTAGGTGAGCGAGCAATGAAATAAGGTTGCCTAATGCTTTGCATTATTAAAGCCTGTTTCTTGCTATTTATAGTTTTACCTAATGTAAATTTCTAATTTGGAGTTTCCCACTACTGATCTCTGTCTTAGGACACTTTCCCCAGCATTAAAAATGAAACACGAAGCTGAGAGGAAAGGAAAGATTTCAATCATTTCTGAAAATGAGGTTTGGGGAAGCTTATGATGGTTCCCTTTAGGACAATCTCCCAACTTTGGATTGTGGGATGTAAAATCTATATACTGAACAAGGGATGCATATTGCATGCACCTGTAATTACAAGACTGTATCACTGGAAATAAATTCAGGTTGAACTGGTGACCTTAATGCTAACTTTTTGTAAGCTCTCACATGCTTGAAACAAGATGAAATGTTTCAATGTAATGCTATGGTAGTAAAATTAATGTGATGGTCTTGCATTTGGATAATGTAATAAGTAACTGAGAATCAAGAGATACCAAGTTACCAAATATTATGTGTAATGTTCTTTCCGTAAATTTGATTCTTAGTATGGTAAAGTCATAAGCTTGAAAGGAATTAATCTGTTCAATCACCAACAAGCTGAAGAAAACTCACAGGAAGAGAGCAATGTCTTCTGCGCCTGTCATGACACTTTCAGTTGATCACACTTTTAATGTCATAGATAGGAGACAAAGTTATCCTGATGTAATAGGTTGTCATTTGTGATGAGGTCATATGCAATGTGACTTGGAAATATATTTCCATTTGACTTAAATAGACTCTTTCATGGATGGAAGACTGACAGTCAGTAACCCGAAACTACTGAATGATCAGTGAGTGCACTGACTTGGGATGGAGGATCTGAAAGAGTGTCAGTGCTATGGTGAGTGAAAAGTTTCACTAGTAATTTGAGGGGAAAAATTCCATAGATATACATTTTGCTGAACTGGAAGAGAAAATAATAAATGGAACATAAAGTAAGTATAGATACATGTAGGAAATAACAAAATTGGATTGTTTGTGGAGGTATCAGACTCTTATTTCCCTACAAAGTCAAGAAATAATATGAATCACAAATAGCCTGTCACTGTTCTTCACGTAAGTAATAATTTACTCTCTAGCAAGTTGCATTGATTTATTTTGAATAATGCATTAATCCACAGGAAACTCCTTTAAAAAAAAAGAGAAATGGTATCAAAATCTGGCCAATAATTAGCATACAGATATTTTTTCATATTACCTAGTCTTAGAAGATAAGAGTAGTGGTAGAACACAGTTGATGAGTTTGCAGTGCTCTGTGGCATAGTGAAAAAAAAAAGATGCAGTTTAAAAACAAATCTTGCTGCACTTGTCTTTTCAAAATAAGACTATAGTTTATTGGTGTCAGGCTCTGATGCAACAGCATTGGTGTTGGACAGCTTAGTGTTAGAAAGATGTGAGCTGAAAGAGGAGCCACATTGCAGCTACGTTACTGAATCAGTATGTGGGAACTGAACTCTGATGTGCAGAAGAAGGAAGTGAAGAAATCTAGTCCAAACCGTTCAGATTAATCCTCTTGAGGATGGTGTTCCCACTGTGCCCACCTTAGTCTCTTCTGGGCTTCATGGGGCATCCCCATCCTCTCCAGCTCAGAATTAGGGGTGGGGGAGTGAGGGGAGAGGCAGTTCAACTCGTAATCTGCACTAGAGAGAGCTAAATCACAGCGGATGTCGGTGGTGTTTTACAGCACAGCGTCAAGGGCGTGGGAGCGAGCAGAAGTTGGCTCCTCCAGCAGGAGAGCTGGGCCCTGCAGAAAGTGTCATGAGCGTTGTGGCCTCATCTGCACCCCACCTGGATGGGAAGTGTGGAGCAAACTCTCCATAGACCTTCGTCTTGCTTGTGCCCAAGTGAAGGTTTTGCCTTTCTCCAAAGAAATGAATGTGTAATCAGCATGATCAGACTGAGAAGCTGTAATACTTAGCAGCATACGTGTATTCTCCGAGTTTTTTACAAACTGGAATGACTTTGATTGTACTCTGCAACAATATAAGTACTGGCCTACAAAGAAAGATTTAAAAATATACTAAATTAAGACAGAAAACTATGATAGCTTGTGTTGGGCCAAATCCAGAAAGTGTGGCCTGGTGGGCCATTGCATGTGTGGTTTGGTTTGGTTTTAATCCAATAGCTTCTCTATCATTGAGAACACCAATGTATGCTCTATGCCTTTAGAGCATATATAATAGTCACTCATAAGAGGTACTGTTAAAAGACTCTAAAACTCTGTCATTCTGATTATTATCACTCTTCCCATGCCAATGCAGTTGATGACTATAGACCTCAGAATTAATAGATATGGAATCAATGATGTATATACCATGTATTACAATGAGATTGTAACTCTAAATGGCAAAAAGCAATAATGTCTAATAAAAGAGTTGCATTAGAAATACTGGGATTAACATAATCATGGTACTAATGAGATTTAGCAACCAGTTCTTAATTGTAAACAACTTTTTTTTTTTTAATTTATAAGAGATCTAAATCTATATAAATATTCCAAAGGGGTGTATCGGTGTATGTTGCAAATATAAGCAAAGAAAACTTCTATATGCTTTCCCAAAATTAAGAATGCTTTTTTTTAATTTTATTTTTTTAAACCTGCATTGTATTTCTTTTTTAAGAGCAGAGCCAAATGCAGTATTGCTTTTCAAACAAGAATCTGTTATGGACTAATCAATATATTCTTTGGATTTTCTATGGGTTTAGGATTGACCAAGGGTAAAGAAAATACAAAGAACATCTGCAGAAATCTTTGGTCAAAATTGCTACTTTAAAAGTATTTCAAGTGTATTAATTTACCTGATCATTCCATTTTTTTTATGTGAAAGGATGATTTAAAAAATCAAATTAACAACAAAATGTGGTGGTCATTACGCAATAAGATGTTAGTTACAGAAAATGGCCCACAGTTCTGTGCCAATATGTGATGGTATTACTGAACACTGAGACAGATTTTTCCAAAGTGCGGTCTCCCCACCAGAGACCTACCACTATGCAATATTTTCTGAGATATTTTCATATGTTGAAAAATGCTTTGTGCATTTCCCAGCTTATCTCTTGCTGCCATGTGAAAAGCATGTTATGAAAGCTGCCTGTGAATATGTTCATTCAGTCAGTTTGTATGAGAACAAAAATTCCATCTGAGAAAAGACCTGCAGAGAAGGGTGCAAAAGAATCAGTAGAAGGAGCTATACCAGTAGTATGTCCTATGTCTTGAGGAGAATGACTTTCCAAGAATAATTCATTTTAAGCAAGAGAAATCACCTTGTTTTATGACCAAGTAGTAATCTCAAGGTCTGTACATTAAGTTTTTTCATTATTAAAGAAGGATTCTGAAGTCATATAAAAACCATGACCTGCTAGAACAACCCAGTGCACAAAGACTATTTGCAAAGATTGTATTATAAATCATGATTCATTATGTGATTGTGATCAGCATGCAGTAGAAAAAATCCATCTTTCGCAGTAGCATATTCTTTTTATGGCCTTTTTATACAGTTAAGTTCCTTTACTACTTTGTTCTTTATCTTATCTTTGTTCTTTATTTTAGTTTAAATAGTTCTTACATCTTCGCTTGCATATTTTTACAGTATCTATTTTACAGCACTGGAACCTGTAGAAAGAAAAGGAAAGCTTTTTTCTTCTTTCTTTCTTTTATGAAATCTTGTGTTAGCATTCCTGTCAATAATATCATAATTATTCAAGACTCTCTCAAAAAGCAGTATTCCATTCTACAGAGCTGATCCATATTTGAGAGATGATCTCTGTTTTTTCAAATCAGAGACGAGGCACATTAAAATAGGATAACGTATCACCAAGCTCATTCATAGCCTGGACTGTGGCCAATGCCTACAGCTCTTGCGAACAGAAGAATCATATAAACTACCCCCAACTCTTCTGCACTGCTGGCCTGTAAGTTATAGCCCACTGGGAAGCAAACAAGTACTGCTGAGAATGGATGAGAAATGAGGTAGAGACTCTTCCACATTGCTTCCTTTTCAGCTGGGCAGCACACCGGAGCTGGTGGGAAGAGGTAGGAATGATCTGGACAACTGTAAAGCTGCCACTGATTACGTCCCTTTTATTTGAGTTATTGCCTGGTTCCTGATTCATGCAATTATGCGCTTATCTCTTAGATTTTGTAGCAAAGGCAGAATTTAGGCTTTTATAAGCAAAGGATATGGATGACTGCAGTCTTCATGGACACTTCCTTTACATTGACTTAAGAAGACTTAAAAGTAGTTTCAGTTGTCTGAAGCATGATAATATTTACACACAAAGTTTTTCATTTTTTTCTACTTAAAATATTGAAAATATTGAAAATACTTTTTTTCTCAGCCAGCAAGTGCAGAGAGCTTACCTAATCTCTTTGTTGATGTTAGCCCCATGTATTTAACAGGGCTGCCAGTTACCAAACCTCAGCAGTGTAAGGAACAGCAGATGGAGAGCATAACTTTACTACCTCAGTAGAAAGCCAAAACCCATCAAACTGTCTGACATGTGGGCCCAAGAGCACATACAATGGTGTAGTGTTTTTTGATTTTGGTTTTGTTTTTTTTTTTGCCAGAGAAATTGGAGTGGAAGATCACATGTGACCCTCAAAAGGTGAAGGGTACAACTAGGTATATATAATTTCATATACAAACGTGTTTGCAGTAGCTTTGTTGTTTACTTTCAGATAATCACACAAGGATCTCTAATTAAAAAAAAATAATTATAGTACTACTTTCCTTCACTCTAAGAGTCTCTTATGCAGCAGGCATACAGAAGAAACGACATTTGGTTTGGTATTTCGTAGCAGAACTGTATAACAGTACAAGCTTCTATACAAGCTACGAAATACCAAACCAAATGTCGTTTCTTCTGTATGCTGTGACTAACAAAGTCAAGCTTTGGAAGCTTTGAACTAAGCTTTCCTAAACATATCAGTGCATGATTTTTCTTTCTTTTTGTTCCAGCGATAAGATCCTTGAATTGTATCAGGTGAGGCTTCCTTTAGAATTGTAGTGTCGGTTGCTTTGAGAGCAAGCCAACAAGGATGTGTAAATTATGCAAAGAGCAAATCCCAACTGTGTGCCGTTTACTTGCACAACAAGCTCAACTTTAATTAAGCGAGGGCCTAAGATCTTCTGCCAAGTCCCTTTCAATACTGATTTTACAGTTCAGAGAACAACATCCTCACCTATGTGATAGCCTTTGTAACTGCTCAAGAACTTGCTTGTGGTAGAAGATACGTGATGTCATAACTCAGTAGCAGACAAAAAGCTCTATGACAAATATATTCAGTATAGCAGATTGTAGGCTTTAATTTAAGAAATGCAGTTATTGAGACTTTTTTTTTTCAGCGCAACAGGCATAATGATTGACATGCCCTACCACCATAATGTCAGTATTAAATCTGCAACATTATCACGTGCTAACAACAGCCTGAGAGGATTAGACAGAGGTTACCTAAAGGGCACAACCAGGATTTGGAAGTGAGATAAGTTCTCATAACTCAAGACTGCTGCACCTCCCGGGTGAGCTGCAAAGGTGTTTCCCAGTGAGTGGAATCAATTCTAGAAATGCTCATTACTATGTGAACTCTGTCCTCTGTGAGGAAATAAAATATTAATCCATTTTACTTGTATTCTACAGAGCTATATATTTCAGTTCTATTACAGCTGCCAACTAGCAACTGTGACAGTTTCACTTCAAAGGCAATGTATTTGCCTTAATATAGCTTAGTGTATTAAATATAATTTCCAAAAATTATAGGGGTTGATTTCAAACACTAGAATTCAGTGTTGCATCTAACAATAAAGCCCATATAAAATCTCATCTTAAGGATAAAAAAGTCAAAAATATTGATTATGTAACAAAAATCTGTGATAGATTCGATGTGTGTAGTTACATTTGTCATGTGTTATTAAATTAGTGGTTTGAACTTGTTTCTAAGTATTTGAAGAGACTAGTTTCAGTAAGTTGGAAAAAAATGGTCAACAATATGAGAGAGAGAGTTTTTTTAAAAAGAAAATGTAAACAAAGACTAGAGGGATTCTCATTTTTGTCTTTAAGACCACTGTGCCAGCTCTGATAAAGGACTCAGAGCACATGACGGAGCAGAACTGTAGTTGCCTAAGATACTTCCAGGTTAGAAGAAAGGAGGTTGGACCACAAGCAGGGACTAGTAGTTTCAGGTGGAGGGGGGTTGTTGGGTGGAATTTTTTTATGTTTTTGAGAAATTAGGCACAGAAGTCTGCCTTATTCCTCTTCTGTGTGTGTTTACCTTGCTTTGAGATCCACTCCTTTTTGTGCTTTGAGTTTCTGAAAAAGTCATTAAATGTTTTCTGTTTCAGAAAGCAGAAGCTCAGAGCTCTGTCTGCAAAGCTGCAGTGTAGAAGAGCTCTTTCTTAATGTCCCTGATGAGCTTCAACAGATTCTCTGTACTTGCTCAGTTTGTTTCTAGTTTGTTAAATTTCTGATTAGGCTGGAAAATGGAATTTTTAATTATGCTTGAAGTGAAATTTTAGCTGTTGACAGTGTGCTTTAAAGATGTTACTGTGTGCCAAATACAGCCAAATATGGGTCTGTCATTGGATTTCAAATCCTTTTATTTATTTATTAGCAATTTCAAAAATACTTTAAGCTCCATTATGCACCAGACCATTTGCATGAAGCTGTCTGGGACTTGATGTTATAGGTTAAATCCCCAATCCCTTGCAAATTGCTTGGAGTCCTGGCCATTGAACTGAAAGCCCTTATCCAGCACCACAATTCTGACATTCTGTATCTAGCACAGGCACATCTAATGCATGCAATGATATATTTTTATATAAGATTTTCCTTTAGTACAATCTCTGGAAATATAAGTCATAGCCTAGTATTAAAGTGTAACCTCTGTATGTGTAAGCATTAATGCCTATTTTAGATGATAGCACCAATATTTTCTTACGTACCAGTGTTATTTCGTGTGGTTTTCTGTGGTTTTCGATTCATGTAACATTTGTGCATAGTTCGAGGTGTATGTTTATGTTCCTATTTCTAAAACCCGCTATGATATTAGTTGATAATAAATAAATCTGAAGGACTGCTTCCTTCACACATCTCAGTGTCTTTTCCCAAATCTAGATCTTCCACACTTTTCAGTAGCTTTCTATATCTTTGTTTCTAATTTTACGTAATTCTGTCTTGAAATCTTCTGTAGTGTCATCATGACTGACTCATTAGTCTGCTGTTAAAGGGAAGTTATGCTTAAGAAATTATTTAAATTCATTTGCAACTTCAGTATGCAATAAAACAGTAGGAACAGTGGGTTTTTTTTTTTTTAAAAAAAAAAAAAGCCCACAGGATGAGAGTACCAGAGATATGGGGGAAATAGGGCAAGTGGAGTGGGCTTGAGGATGTCCCCAAATTTTTCTTTAGGGAAAAGAGGAGGTAAGGAGCGTTCCAGCTCCTGACTGCATCCTCTCTCCTTCACTACACCTCTTCAGTATTTCTTGGATTAAAATTTAGCTGGTAAGATTTTCATTTGAAGCTGTCAAACATTTATTTGAAAACTAGAATCAAGCTGTAAGTTTTAATACTTTGTTTCTTAACTGTTTCTATAACTCAAGAGAAGACAGGAGAGTGAGTGAGAGGAGGAGAGAGCCCTCCCAATTACAGTGACTGGGGAGAAGGTCCTTAATATTGTACTTAAGCATTTTTACACTTTGCAGTGACGCTCTGCGAGAGGAGGGTCAGCTGAGCGCGGCCTGCTGTTGAAGGGCGCGTTGCCCGCCGAGCCGGGGCAGACGCGGCGCTGGCTGGATGCCGGCGTGGTTCTGCTCCGCTGGCTGCGCCGCGTGGCAGGGGACAGCCCGAGCTGTCACCCCGGGGCTCGGGCCGTTTCATCCCTGTCTCACCTCCTGCTCACGTGCAGAATGGACTTGAACAGGTCCTGAGGAGACTACCAAGCATCTTTCCTGCCTTGAGTTGAACCCGCTGGAGGTCTCACAGCTATTAGCAGCAAAACAAAGTGTGTGTGCTGGGGAAATGAATCCTTAGGATTCGGCTTGTGTCCGTGGGAGCAATCTCCCGGGAACTGACAGCCGCACCCGAGAAAGCATGGCTAATTTGTACTGTAGAAACGCAAACGGTAAAGTAATTAAAATGGCATTACGTAGCAGGAATTTGTTTGTTTTATTTGGTCGTATTTTTCATTCATGCATCACCCCTAACCTTTAGGGTAAAAGGTATTGCACATTAGCATAAATATTAAGCAGATGCCATTTCTACTGCATAGAGAACTTTCTTCAGCTAATCAGTTTTTCATGCATTTAAATAGGAATATTAGAATGAGGGTAATTACTTCAGTTTTCCATGAATGATCTATCAAGACTTTGACTTTCACTGTATATTGTTACACAGATTAGTAAGTGTAGAATTAAATTAGAACCTGGTGTTACAATATTTGAAGTGTTTTGACAAGATGATATTTTTAAGGTTTTTACAAAACTACTAATTTATTTTTAAAGCATACACTTTGCATGAAGGGGTTATTTTGTCAGGAAGAGGTTTTACAGACTGGATGATAAAGAGAAAATATTAATTATAAAATACGACCAATTATGTGAAGGAGTAACCTAGTAAGAGTGAAATAAAGAGTGCAAACAGTAAGCTAGAGAAGTTGCCCTAAAATGGAAGATTACATATCCTCAAATCTTTGTATTATTATTATTTTATTTCACATCAGTTGCATGACTTTGTCAGCATTTGAGAAGGATAGCACAGCACTGATGAGCCGAGTGTAGGTGCAATTAACAGGTGTAATTTCAATTAAAGGATCTTCAGAGGTTCAGGTTTGGCTATTGTCAAAAAAAAAGATCTTTCATTTACACCTCTTTGGCCATTGTACCCAGGTGACTTTTATTTTCCAAGTCTTTACTAGAGTACTCTGCATTCAAAACATCATACTGGAAAATTTTAGTTTTGTGTATCAAGAAGCTAGGCAGCCTTCTCAAAAAGATATCACTAAGCCAGGCTGGGAGAGGACTCTTGAAAATAATTCACTATAGTGTACGTAGCAACTCTGCATGAACACAAGCGTGGACCCCTCACTCCCCACCCAGGGGAGACAGAAGCAATGATTTGTGTGTATCTGTGTCTGTGTGTCCTTGTCAGCTTGAGTGTATGCATGCAAGCTGATTTTTAGCTAGACAAGTGGTGGGATTTGAAAATAAATTTGGCTATTGAGTAAAACAGGTTGTGTTGCCAGAATGAAGTATCAGAGAAACTGCTTATTGCATGATTGCAGATCTGATATTAACAGAATCCTTTATCAATGACTTGAAAAAATCCTAAGTAGGCATTGACTTCAGTTGCCAATATCGAGATTTACTGGCTCAAGAGCTATTGACTACAGCAAATCTGTGACATTATTATATCTCAAAGATTAATAAATCTTGTTACCAGCCAAAACCATAAGTCAATATAATTATGCTTGATTAGGAACATGTTTTCCCTAAAGATCTCAGCATCGTGTTATACATCCAAGAAATACTGAAATATCAGGAAAAAATAAGCAAGAGAAAAGTCAGTATAAATAACCACATTCACATTATCGAATATTTCGGTCTGTTGGATTTCAAGAAAGATGCTTACCTGTTTCTATGCTCTTTCATAGGCTTTTTGGAAGGGTTTGTTAGCAGTGAGTTGTTTTAAAAAGTAGTTATTTTCTCTTGAAAATTTGATTTGATATGATTTGATTCTTCTTATTTAAAAATAATCGCATGATACATACATGTGTCCATGGCATCTTTTGAATTTAGTGATAGTCTTGTTTGGATATTAAATTGAAAAAAGAAAAGAAAGAAAGAAAGAAAATTTAACAGATTGCACTGGATTGTTGTCCTTTGACCATATTTTACAGTCCCCAAAGGAAAACAGTTCTCCAGTGTGTAATTTAATTAAACAACCAAAAAACATTCCTTTGCTCCTGAATAATCTGCTTTATTTTGATCCCAGTCATTGTTCTGTGGACAAAGTAATTTTTATTTTAAGAAGACCCTTCCTTGAGAAGGATTTATTTTCAGTAAGATTTTGACTTGGATTTTGTCCTTCAAAGCAGAAGAAGCAGGGAGCCAGCCCTGCATGTGCCCTGGGGATGTGCACGGTACTGGGCGGTCTCCGGGCAGAGAGGGGGCAGGAGAACGGCTCAATGCAGACTGCTTCTGCGAGGGGTGTTGCAGCATAGAAATTGCATCACTGTGAGGCTGCATTCGTGGTTGTGTTGCAATTTCTGTTTTTCCAAATTCTGAGGCAGAAGAGCTAATATTTTCAACGGTTAAGTTTCAGGAAAGTGTATGGTATATAACTAATGGTGCAAAAGCAGGCAACAGTCATGGAAATCTCTTTGAATTGGCTTCGTTTTGGTCTCTTTCTTCATGAATTTCTAACAGATTTTACTATCCTGAAAAATCTTCTTTCTGAACATATGTAACACACCATATATTTTTCTTTGTTTTCCCAAACTGTTCCATGATTCGAGGCAATTATTTTAAGTATTCCTCTTTGTGAGCTCATCTCTGTTTTCACCTCTGTGCTATGGGATCTTCTTTACCTGTTGCCGTTATTGGCAACTGACTTTTCTTTCTGACTTGTGAAGTTGGTGACAATCATCTAATTGTAGTAGTTTTGGTTTAATCCATGGATTTCGAAATATATATAATGTATTTATAGGCTAGTAAATTTCTGAAGAAAAACAGGAGGATTCACAAAACAGAGCCATATATTTCAGTAAATTACATATTTGTACTTTTCAAAGAGGATATAAAAATAATGTGAAGATCTACAATCATATGGCAGTGGAAATAATAGCTCCACATGGGATATGAATACAATTTTGCAACAAAGCAGTTCAAAATGCATTTCAGCAAAGTGGAGATATTGATGTGGTTGAAAAACAAGATGGTAAGTTAAAAAAGTCTGTCCTTTTTTTGTCAGGTCTGTTAACTTAGAATTTGTCCTTAATTTGAGGTGACAGGTTTAATAAAATCTGGGAAAGTCATCTTATTTCTGAGAAGTCTCTAAACCATTTATCAAAGGACAAACAAAGCATTAGCAATAGGCGCTTCATCCCATGATATAGCTGGGGTTGCAAAACACTTCCCTTAGGTAGTGAGGGGACATAAGCTATTAATGACCGCATAAATGCAGACTCGGAAATACTTTCCTATTATCTTCCTTTTACTTCCATAAATTAGTTGGAAGATTGCTTCTCTTCAGAGTAAATAGGAATTTTCAAGTACATCTCAAAAATACAGGTTAGAGACCAGGGAAGCTTCTCTTCTTACAGGATCTGATCAGTTTAATTTTTTTTCCTGATGTAGTTGTTCATATTAATCAAAACGTGAGATAGAGGAGCATTATGAATATCTAATTTAATTTAAAAGCAATTTATAGAGATTAGGGAAGCAGCCTAAAAAAGCAACAAGAAGCTAAAAAGAAAAATATGTGTTGGATATACCTATTTTTAAAGTATTCCAAATGTCATGCTCAACATTTCAAAGACAGTTTCACAAATGTAATTTCTCCCTGAACATGGTATATTTGTCACAGCAAAGCACTGGCAATTGTACACAAACGAAGAGGTAACAGAACTGCAGTGTATTGTTATATAATAATTTATGTATCTTATATAGTTACAAAGCCTAGCTTCGTCAGTTTTCCCTTTTCATATTCTCCCTTACTTTCTCTTTTTCCCTCTGAGCTGATGAACATTCATCTTTTTTAACTGGTTGTTCTCTATAGTCTTCATAGTCCTTTGGTGTAGATCACATTTGCAAGTCTGCAAAGTAAGTTTTGGGGGAATTTGTGGCTGCATTGCGCAGTCATGTCATGGCTGCCTGGACCATCACCGTTGAGAGAAATTTGAGCAACTGTCCAGATTAACCGTTGTCTTCTCACAGGTTCCTAAAAGCTCAAAGGAATAGGAGGCTGTGAAAATCAATCTTGTCTATCAATCTTCTTTATATAGTTATCAGCGTAGGAGGAGAAGGGGAAGCAACATTTGTAGGTAAAGCACTGAGGGCAGCTGTTCCAGAAAAAGGGAAAAAACACTGTAATAAAAAAAAATACATTCGTAAAGTCATACCTCTTTTGTGAAGGTAGTGGGCATTAAAAAAAAAAAAAACATGCATCTGAGAGGGCTTCATGAAAATGGAGAATTGTCTTCTCTGAAGCTGGTTCAGCTACTCTTCACTGCTACAGAACCTAAGTGTCTGTGATATAACAGAGGTCAAATGGTAACTTACTGAGTAGGATATGCACGGTGTCTAAGAATTTTGGATTTGTAAAAAACAAAATTCAGTTCTGGTAGATCAGCCTTCTGTCCTGCTATGACTTTAATGCAAAGCCTCTAAAATGTATTGAAGTCTATAGTTAGGCAGCATTTCTGCAAGGAAAATGATTTTTCATACTTTCACTACCTGTTTATAGAAAATTTCACAAAGTCTTTTTAATTTTCTATTTCATATTGATTACAGTAAAGAGTGTAAGATAGCTGAGATATTAGTATAATATTACATTATCTTAATTTTACTGACATGTATTGCCTTTTCCAAGATGAAACAGAGTTTATCAGTAGGATATGCAAAGGAGAAAGCAAATATGGCAACTGCCATTCTTTAAAGTAGCATGGCTGGAGCAGTTTGTACTGCAAGTATTAAACCATATGTTATGAATTTCCTGATGAATTAGTGACGTGTCATCATGCTTGTGCTGTATGGATAGACCTGAAATAAAAATCTGTACAATTTCCTTAATCTACTGATCAAATCATTTTGTTTATGAGCAATATAAGATAATGGTATGTACTACTGTGTGCATAACAGAGCTATAAACCTTTCCTGTCTGCTGTGGTAAGGGTTGGATTTGTAATCTTTGATTCAAGCCATTGCTCTTTCTTTTCATATTCTTCCCACTTGGTTGGCTGAGTCCCAACATGGTTTGTTCTTTAAGCAAGCACTTACTATTAACCTTTCTAAAGCGGCTTTTTAGTATGTCATGGGTTTCGATGTCTTGCTTCTTTCTGCCATTAACCTTTCTGACGGGACAGTGCGCTGTGTTTTGCTTGCTTCAGCATCATTTTCACCCCTTGCCTATTTGCAGACTCTGTATTTCATTATGGGAAGGATGGGGGAAGGCGGTGGGGGAAGGACAAAGGCAGTGGCCTGTTGTACCTTTTCCTTAGGCACACAAGCAGACGGTGTGACCCTAGTTAAGAAAAAATAACCTATTGCAGAAATATCCTAGTGCAGGTGCAGAAGCAGTTTCTTTGCCGTTATCACAGGCCCTTGCTGGAAGGCCTTAATTGTCAACCATGATAAGGCATTGCAACCAATGCCCTCAAAACAAAGGCTGTTCATCTAAGGCCAGCATCAGTGAAAGGTTCAGTTATTCTTGCTTTACTGAGCATGAAATGGAATTGGAAGGCAGTATTAAATGGGTTATTAAACTTAAGACATGGTGCCTTGTGATCTTCTCTTGCAATTGCCCTTCCCACGTGCATATATAATTTGTGTGGGATATTCTCTGCAGAGCTGGTCGTTTGTATGGCCTGTAGTTTACAATTGTTAGTATTGCAATTATCTAGTGGTTGTTTAATGATAAACTAAAAATAAGAGATTTCTTAGGAAATCAAATGTCTCCCTCTAGTTACTTACGTCCTGTATGTAAGCAGGTATCTGCCACAAATAAAGATTAAGAGGTGGAAACCATGTACTCATTTCTATCACAATTTCCCTCCTTCAGAACTGAGGAACATTTACTTTTGCTTGGGTTTTTAACACTAGTCTCCCAAGTTTATAGTTTATTTTGCATAGCTTTGAAACTTCCCGCATATCCCATTCTAGGATAATTGATGTATGCTTCCTGAAAACAAACCGTGCATTTTAAAATGAATGCTGTAGCTTATTAGCACTTTGATCGTAGCCTTTTCTCAGGTGCATATTGGATTGCTGTTTCCACTGACTAGCTGGCCTGAGTCCAGGCCCGAGGGAATTGCATGAAAGCACGTTTCTAGTGCTGGATTCAGTGTTTGTTCAGCTTGCCTAGAAACCAGGAGGGGCTGGAACATTAAACAAAAGGAATTGATCTGAAGGGCATTTGCCAATAAAACCCAACTGCTAGTAAAGAAAGTAAAGGTACATGAGTTGATCAGAAAAGAAGCAGTCAGCGTAATGCCTAGTAACGTGGCATTCCCACTTCAAAAATCACTGTTTGCTCAAAACCTACAACCGTACTGGAGCAGGAAGTCCCTTATAACGCTTCACCATTCTCCTGGCAACAAAAGGGTTTTCTAGACATTAACTATTTTTGTAACTGATTTAAGGATTTGTCCAGATTGATTACTTATTGTCAGACAGCACCATTCAGTATCACCTCAGCAGCATGAAGTAAGAGTGGGAGGAACCGACAATGTGCCTAACTGACCGGTACGCAGAAGACAGAGCATCAAGTAGTTCTGTTGACTGATACTTAACTGATGTCTAATTTGTGCCTAACCAGATACCTGAGAATTTTGCTAAAGTATTCCAAATTTAGAAGAAACCAAGCCAAGATATTCCATGTGGAAAGACAGAACTGTTGGGAAATTATTTCTGAAAATACACTGCTAGAAACATAACCACTTCCATTAGGGTTTTTCTATCTCATTTTGACAACTTGTCAATGGAGAAGTGGCCAATGAAAACAGAGCAGCTGCATTTATGAGGACTGTGGTATGAATGCATGATCTGTATTAGAATTTGTAGTGCCTATAGCTGCAAAGTATGAATCAATTTCTAAATCAAATGTAAAGAAATGCACCTTTTCCCAGATTATATTTTTAATTGTTATTTCTTTAATAATTTATCTAACTCTGAAAGATCTGGCAAACAGCAAAAGAAAAGAAGTGATGATGGACTTGAAACACTCATGAATAGCCTCAGAGCAAGAAGAAATTTGAAATCCTCCCAAGTGATATCTTTAATTCAGTTTAATGACTTGGTTTGGTTTGTGGCTGTTGAGGGACAGTCAGTTACCATAGCTTCATTTTAAGACTTTACAAATTCATAATTCAGATTGCTAGAAGCATCATGATCTTTTAAAGGCAACTCTCTCTTGACAATAAATTTCTGAACGAGGAAAAAAGCAAGACTAACACTAAATGTTTGGACCGATATAGGTTCTGCAGTTTTAATGCCAAGATGCTCTGAAATTAGGGTTCTATCCAACTTGGAACTAGAACTATTCAGAACTGAATAGAAATGCTTCTGCCAATTCTGTGTGTATTTGTTTTGCATGGGGTGTCGGTTCATTATAATGGTCTTTTATAAGAGCTATAGAATACGACTTCTGATCCTGGGGAAACCTCAGCCTGTATTTAAATCCTGGATGTGCTATTCATAAAACTTTTTTCTCTCATAATAGTTTATGAATATAAATGGAAGAAGCAAGAATTCATATCAATGATTTTATGTGTAGCTTTTTTGTTTTCCTTTGCATCAGTGAAATTCCAGGTTGTATCTTTTTCATGCCATACACTTCATCTGCTGCCTTGAATCATCCTTTGTTCATCAGCACAACCCCTGGAGTCCGTGGAAATGAGCAGTAGAGTTTTCTTTATTTCAAACACCAGTACTGCCGATCCTATTTTCTGAGTTATGGAAAGGAGTAAATCCATTTTTCCTGCATGGTTCAATCAATTCCCACTTGAAAGGGAGAACTTATGTTTCCTTTACCTTCAGACATTTCAGTACTTCCAGTGTGATATGTGGTCAACAGATTTTGAATGTTGTTCCCCCCCACCCCCGACATACCACATAGACCCACAGACGTCTTGCACAGAAGCTCATGTTTTGTGGTTTGAAGTAGGTATACTTAAATAACCCTTTCAAGGACTGTTTTTTAGTACCTCAGTTTTCTGCTTTTGCCTACACAAGGTTGATTGCTCCTGCTACCTCCTGCTCTCATATTTCACAGAGATTCAAGGACCTGCCATGTAGGTTGGTACTGCTCATGTAGTGCTCTGTGCAACAGTGATACTTCTCTGTTGCATTGTCCTCTAGTGACTGTGCGTTGACCCATCAGGGAGCAGGTTTTGACCTCTTCATCAGGAAAGCCAGTAATCTCTGCATCTGAGCTGTGCAAGACCCCCTTGTAACTTGCTGAGGTCCAATATAAAAATGGTGATACATACAGAAAGATACTGGAATGCCTTGTGATTTTTTTCAATAATCATTTGCCATCTTATTAAGACCTGGGATCTGAGAGATACATTATAAAACTGTCAGAAAAGCCATCTTTCTAGTTTGTGGGGATCTTCAGTTTGGACCTAAAATTATCCTTGGCTGAGGTGCCTGAAGTCCATTCTACAGCTTCTATGTAAAACATCAATTTCATTTGCAGGTGAGGGAAGCTCCAGTGTCTTTGCCCCCCTCCCCTCTGAGCAAACCTTCAGGAACTAAACATGTTTTTCTTGGAAGAGCCTTTTTTTCAGAAATCCAGAACACCAACCAGGAAAAAAAAGAAAGGAAAAGGAAAAAGATTTAAATAAAAATAATTAGTCTATAAGAATATACTTTTTTGATTTCTTTTTAAAAAGATAAGATGTGCTTCCCTAAAAAAACTTGAAGCCAGCTCTGCTTGATGTGAATTGTGGCCCTCTGAAACTGAGGAAGGCAAGGCTGCAGAGAGGTAAAAAAACCTGTCTTCATCACATGCAGAAACTTTATGGTAATATCAAAGAACTGAAGACAGGCTTTTATTTTATTTTTAGTTCCTATGTCTTATGCTTTAGTAGTTATCTGGTTTTCCTTTTACGTTTTACAGAACATAGCTATCAGTCACACCAATAAAAGATGAGTAATTTGCATAGTTATCTGTACTTAGTCTAAATGCACACAGTTACAGGAAAACCTCAGTCTGGCATTTCAAAACACCGGCTGGGGGCAGAAGGAGAAGTACAGGTTTCTTTTGTTTTTCAGGTCTGGGACAATATATGAAAGGACAGAGTATTGCTGTCAATCCATTTTACCCCTCACTGTGTTCCCTTGGTATGGCTGTGGCTTCTGTAACTTGTTAACATATTCAGAAGCAGTTTAAGCTCAACAGACTGAAAAAGATTGGAAATGGTTTTCTCTTTTCATTTTTTGAGCTACTTCTAAATCTCCCTGGCGTCTGCTCAGTGCCACCTCTTAAATGCAGCAAGGGCTCTTTTTAACTCTGAGGCAAGGCCCAAGGCTCTAATCCATGTCTCCAGATGACCTGCAGTTAAAGCTTGTCAGAATAATTACGTCTTGCTGTGTGGATAGGCATAAGCATGCTTAGAGGGGTTTATTGTTTTGTTTTGGGGGGATTTTTTGTGATTCTTCCCTATAAACTACCTGACTTGAACTGGCTATCCTTCACAACAAGGGAGAGGAGTGTAAAGTAAAATTAGCTATGCATGTCCTGCTGTCAGGCTGAGAAATCTCCATCACTGATTTATGTCAACCTCGTTGGCAGGAAAACAACCTATTCATCCAATGCTTTGCTTTATGAAAACAATGCATGCTCATTAAAAAGCAGAAAAAGAAATGTCATACATTCATTTACATCAAAGTGTTCCAGAAGCTAAAACCCGCGTGTTTATTAAGATGTGTGTCCCTGTTGCCGTGACCACCTTGCATCGCCTTGAACTGCGAAGACCAGACGAGGAATGATTGAGTGTGGATTTTGCCACTTTATGTATTATACTTGAGTTTAGTCTCGGTCTGGCTCCTAAATAGAATAATCAATGCCATTATCTCTTCCTCCCTTATCTAAATCACATCAGTAGATCAATAGCTACAACAAAGGCGGCCAGTGCTTTCATTCCGCTGGGACTCATTACTTTGCTGCCCAAGATGGGGGTATAGATATTTGCAGGAAGGTTATCTGCTGTTCCCTGGTAGTTAACAACAACTGTCAGTTATTAATGGTGCTCTGCAACCTCACCTCCACAGTGCTGTGACTGATAACAGGACATGTTTATAACAAAAGGAATCTCTGCCGCCCTTCCCGCCTCTCCCTGTAGTTTTCTTTATCCCCTCCTCTCTGCAGTTGTAATCTGAAGCGGCATGTCTGAGAATATCAAATGTTTGGGGCATTCTCATTGAGATTCCTAGCAAGTGCAGGTTTGCTTTTATACAGGCTAACATCTGCTGCAGTATTACAAAGACTAATTAAAATAAATTCAGATCCTAAATTAGTCTTTTCAGTAACATTTATAACACAAGACACTGGCTGATAAAGTACATAATGTGGTTAAGCTGAAACAAAAGTGATATTTTGATTTGGTCTTGCTGGCCAGTCAGAAACAATCTCCCCCCATGAAGCTGAACATTTGCACTACACTACTTTTCACTAAACTAATAATAAAGGCTACCACTGTATTTCTCCATTTCTCCACGTTTGTTTACATATAGAATAAATGAAAAATATGATGCCAAAAAAAGAAAAATATGCTGCTTCTCATGTCAGATTGCACCACACTCCTAATTCTTCTTGTCAAAAACAGACAGCCAGTTTGCAAATCCTAGGTAAATGGTATGACAGACAATTCACACATCAAGTCGTCAAATCCTCAAAGGGGTAGTTAGCCACTCATTTAATGGCTTCACCTTCTACAGCGTTACCTGTAAGTGTAGATCCAACTCTGCTCTGTAACTCTGTCTTGAGGGGGCAGGTAAGGAGCACGCATAGGCTGCTGTGTACAGCATTAGAAGTGCACGGATGACCAGGATCCTGTTTATTGCTTATTATGCGCTTTAAAGAAGCAGAAGACAGTGCCCAAACAATAATGTTGTCACTTTTCTGGGCTGTAAAACTGTAAATGGATGGAAAAGACCACAAAGCAGATGCAAAACTGCATGCTCCGGACAGTGATACTTTTTAAACTAAGCTAAGAAAGCAAAGCTTAAAGGTAGTACTACTGTGCATGTATGTATTTTAATACCACATCAAGATTTACTTATGAAATATGAGTCTGATTTCATGCCTAAAGAAAATAATGGGAGCTTAGCTACTAGGTTTAAGTAGAAACAAAATTCACTCTTCTCTGCAGAAATACTAAGGCTTTTCTAATATAAGCAGAAGAGAACATGTGGTGTGGCCTTCATGCTGTGAATGAGCACCAGCACAATGTGGAAACAAATGGTAACCAGTAGAAAAGAAATGCTTATTGTAATAAAGAACTGATTTACTAGTATTTCCAGTAATTTGTCTGTTAGAGCTTAGCATGTTTGGCTCTATGTTAATATTTCTGTTTGAACACAAATTTTGGACTTTTTATTGCTGACTTGTCTGTAATCTCTCCTTATTTTCCATGAACTGGACCAAGAAAGAGCAGAAAACTTTTGTACTTTTGTTCACATTGTCTCTTTACATACTTTAGAACATATTCAGAAACCTAATAAGGGTATGGTAGGTTTTCTTGTTTTTTTTTTTTTTTTTTTTTTTTTTTTGCCTGCACAGCACTTGAAGTGCAAGACATGCTGGCCTCAATCATTCCTACTTTTATTTCCTTATGTGTTGTTAAGTGCTTTTGTTGGCATTTTTTTCTTTAAAGACTTTGAGCTCTTTTTTAATTAATCACTTGGCACCTGTCCTGCTACTCAGAGATTTTGTGTGCCTTCCAGTGATTGGGAAATAAATTAGTTGGAATGAACTTGCATTTCTTTGTGTAGGAGAGACTGAGAGCGAGAGCAAGAGCACCCTCACATGTACTGTTTGCTTTGATAGTGTTTATTCAGGGCTAAAATATAACTTCCAGAAGTATTTTTCAGGAGCTCTCCCTTGGCTACTTCATTTTCCTTATGTGAAACAGCAAAATAGTGCAGCAGTTGTTAAGACTTGTCTGAGAAAAGGGTATAATACATTATAGACAACAGCAATATTTATATATATTTTCTTTTACTCTCTCAGTCCCCAGATTATAATATGCAGACCTAATACTTCCAAGGACATCACAAAGAGGCTTTTGGAAAATCAAAAATGTGCTGTGTCAGGTAATAATCAAAACAATCCAAAGCCCTCCCCTTCCACCCCCAAAAAGAAAAGAAAAATTAAAATAAGCAAGCTTATGAGTAAGATAATATCAGCAAAAAAATATAAAAAGAATATAACAAATGAAAGAGATGGGCAGCAGAAGTGACTGAGGCTGTCTTGATCCAGAAAAAATCTGAAGAAAACAAAGCCATCTATGTCTGAATTTCTTGAGACATCAGAGTAAAGTTTCTCTGATAGTTCAGTTTTTATGGAATAAATAAAATGACTCACATTTGACTTGCTTCTTGAAATCTGTTTTGGAGAAAAAAAACCTAACTGCTAGTTAAAATCTGGATAGGCCAGTGTAATAATCTGTAGCTTTTTAGCTCTTCATTCCCTTGGTGACATTGTAACTCCATCTCTTATGATGATGAAAGGTCTGTTGAAGACTACAATTCCCTTCTTCAGCCTGCAATGTTTTTAAAGTTTTTTCTGTTGGTTTGAGGGTTTTCTATGTGCTAATAATCATCTGCCATTGCGCCTGCACTACTATGGCTATCATTACTGTTCAAGACCAAGAAGAGATCAACAGCAAACAGTTTGTCTTTAAATCAAAGTATGATCATTAACTAACATGAACAGACGTCTCTGCCATATAAAACTGAGAAGCTATGTTAATGCACACCTTCACCTTTGCCAAGATCAAAAGTGAATGGTGCTGGAATTTGGGTTTAGTCTCTCAAGAGCTCCTAAAAGTATAGTTAAAGTTTAGGTGTACAGCTCAGACCATAACGCTCAGCTACAATTCAGCAGAAAAATGAGAAGGGAGGAGCAAGGAAGCAAGACAGGCACATTATGCAGGAGTGCTGATGCTGATGGGGTAGTTCACTAAGATGATTAATGCCCATTTACAAAATTGGGCTATTTGCAAAATTGAGCTTGTAACTTAGAGGGCCTGGGTTAAAGGAAGCATCCCTGTCGCTGGCACTGGTTTATCCTGCCCTGCTGCCTCTGTCCCATTGTGCCATAATTATGGCTCAGCCTTGGGCAAAAAGACCTGTCTCAGGTGGCAGAAGTCCAGTTTTTGCATGGTGCAGCTGCTGGCGTCTCCCCCAGTATGCTGTTCTTGGCTGTGGGAGCAAGGCAAGGAGGGAGGGAGTCGTTAAGGGAAGGTGAGAGGTTTCCATTTAAGGCTGTTACCCACTCTGATCCTGGAGTAAGAGCCATTATAAGGGCATTTCAGAGCACGATGGGAAAAAACTACCATAAATACGAGTAATGGGATAAGATTGAGCAAAGGAAAATTTAGGCCATTTCCTGACAGTGAGATCTATTAGACTGTGGAATAGATAAGTCTCCCAAGGGAAGTGGTAGAAGTCTAAGCACTTCAGTCATTTAAAACTGCACTGGACAACGAACTCGAGGGTGTATAATAGGGAATAATCTGCCGATGGCCACGGGAATGAGAAATTGACTTAACATGTCCTTCTGTCTCTAATTTCTAGGACATGTCTGGACTGATCGAAGCTTTCCAGCTTGTAGTTTCCTGACGGTAGTAGTTGCAGATGTCCCTTTTTTTTTTTTTTTTTTTTTTTTTTTTTTAAATAGTGCCGCAACCTTTTCTGTAGATGTCTCCCCTACAGGTGACAAGCCTTAAGCTTTTGCAGGTGAGTGAAGGTCCAGTCAGGGCAAAGCTCCCCTTTCAGAACTGCTAGTCTTCCTCTACCCTCGCTATTCATTGCACTCCTTACCCAAATAGATGTAGGATTATTAATGGTAGTTTAAAGTTGTCTGATACCGTGTCCCTTGGTGAACCATTTTATATCAGGAACTTAAAAGATAGAAATAGGGCTCCTTCTCAGAGTGCCAGCCATCTCCCTTTCTCCTTAAACCCATATGTTGGGCCTTCAACGAAGGTCCTACAGTTAAACTCAGAAAGTACCCCCATATGTGAGGGACACTAAAAATGTGAGGTGTAAACAGAGTATGAGAAGCACAATGAAGTCTAGATTTATTAAAAGAAGAGATTGGGAGTATGTGGAGAGGACAACAGTCAAGTTAGCAATAGCAGAGCTTGTAAGGACACTTGAGCTAGAACACGATGCACTAAGACAGTGATGTGAGCAATGCAGTGTCCTACAGCAGTAGTGCTGAGAGTTTTTGATGACTTGGAGAAGGCAAAAGATGGTAGATAGGAGTCACTAGGGAGGGTAGAGAAATGTGTTAAGTATTTCTGGTTTTGGAAATTCTATTGCCTCCAGTAGAAAATATTTATGTTAGGGTGCATCTAGCTAAAACTGTGTCTAATCTGTGGCTTTTGTTCTCCTTTGACTGTTGCATGTATCAAGAAGCATCTCAGAGCCATAGGTAGCTGTAGGTTAGCTGTAGATTGCAGAATTCATGAGCAGGTTGTAGGACATGTTTCTGTTTCATCCATCCTCTCAAACTGTACCCCTTAGTGGGTATTGGTGGAACAATACTGCTAGTATAAGAATTGGCTTGATCTAACCTACAATATTGCTTGTGTTTAAAAAAATGGAAAAGAGAATAGTTATTGGAGTGGATTATGTTCAGGAAGCCTTATGGGTAGTGTAGTATATTACAAAATCTTTATGATCATCCTCTAATGATTTGGTGTCATGAATAGGCTGGTTTATTTTTTCCATGGTTTGCATTTGTTTTAATGTTGCTGGTTTCATTTTTAGCAGATCTGGTCTCCATATTGTGTTGTTCCTTCCATATTTTTACCTTAGTATTTTTTTAACATTTGTATGTATCATTTATCCATTTGTCCCTAAGAACATACACTCTGCTATCTCAAGAATGTCCAGCTAAAAGTTTTAGGTGGGAAGTTAAGCAAATACATTAACCACACTGAAGTACGTACTACTTTGATTAAGTGAAATGAGTGGATGAGTGAAATGAGTGGATCTTTCCATTTTGCCTGGAAGGTGATCAGGTGATTTTTCTAACTAACTACGATGGTTAATTCCAAAATGCTCATTTATCACTAAGATGTTTCCTTGATCAGCACCTCCGTGAATTCCTTTCAGGGTCATTAGGGTGAGTATTCTCACACAACTGCTACTTCAAAACGGATGATAACATTGTTTATTGAACTTCCTCTAATTCAGAGTCTTTCTTTTGCTTGATGCATCATCTCTGATTAATAGAAGCAAATTAAGATTTAATTTTATGTGTTTTCTGTTGTCCATACTAAGCAGACAGATCTTTCTTTTCTTGCTTTTCTATTTTTTGCCTTGGTTATAGTTAGTCATTAATTTCTCTTCTTTAGTCACTCTCCTCCCTGGTTCTGTGAGCAAATTCATAAACTTTCTGGCTCAGAATTGATTTGTATAGGAAGGTAAGAAAACATAATCATCAAAGTTGTACCAGAACACCTTTAATTTATTGTTTTTATATATTTATAATGCTATTCCTTATTTAAAGTACTAAAAGAAGCTGAGAAGCAAAATTCTAGTGACTGTGGTATTATTCATCCACTAACTCAACACCTTTGTTGTGTGGTTTACGTGAAAGTACACTAAAGTACTCACAGTGTTGATATGCATGCTAAATACAGTCCAACAGAAAGCTGTGCTGAAGCAGATGTAACTGGATGAACACAGCGTATGTAACCATAATCTAACAATGTATATATTCCATAACATTTTTTGCAAAGTATTTCACAAGAGGGAAAGATAAGAGCATGTGACAAGAATACTGGTAATATCAGTATTCTGGCCATTCTGTGCCACTGGTAATAACAGCATCTGACCTACCGAGATGGCCAGTAGATTCAAATTGTTGTCAGTACCTGCCTTCTAGGCAGCAATCTCTCAATGCAGGATTTGCTGTAAAGATCAGAAAACCAGCTGGCAACTAGCAACATGTTGTATAAAAGACCTTTAAATGCTTTCTACTGTCTAACTGTGATGTAGGATGATTTACTTCGATGTGTAGCTATTGAATGTACAAAATTATTCAAGACCCTGAACTCCAGTTAGCTGGTAAAATCTAGTTATGGTTTTAATTGTTTTAAGATTTCTGCAGGGACATGAGTTTGTGAAGAACTGAAAGCCAGGGCTGTATTTTGGAAATTCAGTTTCCTAACTGTGCAGAAGCGTATCACACATGAACACATTTGTACTGCTTTGAGTGAGTGGGAGACAGCATAAGAAATATTAAAGAGGATAAGAAGATGGACACTACAGAAGAACATAAGTGAAAGGGAAAAGTACACTGTTGGACTGAAGGGCATGCTGGATATTTAAAGCAGGGAAATAACTGAGGTAACAATTTTCCCCATCTTGCAATTAAAGCCCCAGTGCAGACATACTGGGCAGTCTTTGCCAACCCATGCCCACTCTGCATTCCTCATGGGGAACAAGGTATCTGCGGTGCAATCACTAGTGAGAGAATTGGGTCAGAATGATTTTCAGGGTAGATTTTTCAAGGCATCTTTTGTCCAAAATAGAAAGCTATCAGAAAATGTAGTTGCCATCAGCAGGATTTTTATTTCTGTTTCTTTCACAAGGTGCAAACTTGTTCTTCAGTTGTCCATATTCATCCCTGTTTTTTTGTGTGTGTGTGATTGCTAAAGCTCCTTCTGTATTACCAAGTACTTAATTCGTCTTTCTTGTCTGTTTTAGCAATCTGTCTCTCTGTTATAGCTACTATAGCTATATTTCAACAAGCTATCCTGCTAAAATAGAAAACTCAGATAGACAGCTTAGAGAGAGAATTTGGACGGATGTACAGATAAATGGTTATCCAGAATTGCTCTTAGAGCTGTCTATTTTAGCAAACTATTTAAGCTGTCAATCTCTGTGTATTTATATCGTACTTATCACAGTAGTATCTGAACACCTATCAATTTAGCATTAGAAATCCAGTCCAAGTCTCAATTCAATTGTGGATACTTGCTGGCTCTTTCATACTCTCCTTAGATGAGTAGAATAAAAGATGTGATATCCAGCCATGCTTTGCCTTTTTCCTCTTAGTCTGTTATCTGCAAGTTTGATCTAGAGCTTCCTAAACTGTCAAAAGAGGCTCTTTTTGGTGATCCCTTAAGGGGAAAAAAAAAAAAAAAAGTGGTCTGTTCTTTAACAAAACTTAACCTTTTTCATTTTCATTAAAGTCTTGCAAAATTTCTAGACTAAAATTTTAATTCTAGTTTTTCCCAAACTTTTCCTCCCTTTAAATTTTTTACCCTTTTCCACTTCTTTTCTTTTTTTTTTTTTTCATAAAATGATTTTTCTCTCATATTACCAGTGGGACAAGATTCAAAAAACTGAAGATTTTTTTTTCTCCAAGTAAAAACAACATATATCACTTTGAATGTATCACCAGATGGTAGAGATCTTCAGTTGGCAGTCAGAAATTTAAAAATTTGAAAGTGAAGCAGTTCTCCAGCATGCTGACATGAGATTCATCTAGAGAGAAGAAAAAGGAAAGATTAAACAAAGCAGTTTTCATATCTGAAAACTCACTTGATTTAAGAAAAAGAAAAGAAAGCTATTGGTTTACAGTGCTATGCTGCCAAGTGTATGGGGCATCAAGAACATGTGGTAGACTGCTCTTGGGGCTTATGCTGATCATGACAGGTATCATAGTAGACATCTAAATCTTGTCTTTAGAAATGGTCAAAATTATAGACTACATAAAGGAAAAAAAATGATTTTTATGACCCACTAGGTTAAAAGGCAGAGTAAAGTCAGGCTATGAAAAATAGAGTTTGGTATTCTGCTTTTGAAACCTGTAATACTAATTATTTATGCAGTCATAAATCATTAGTAGAATTCAATCTGCTGGTACTCATGAAAAAATTGTAATATATGCTGTTTTGCTGATTTGAAAAGTTCTCAGATGCTCTGAGGAAGCACCAAAAAAAGAAACTAAATCTGCATGGTTATGAGTAACCTATGTGTATACAGGTATATATTACACTTTCATTACTCAGGTCAGACAATTTTCTGGTCATACCATGTAGGAATAGGAAAAGAGTAAGACTAGATGTGCGCAGCCAGAAGCATAAGCATACCTGCTTTTGTTTAAGAAAGAGCTTCTCTTTAGGGGAAAAACATCTTTGTTATACGGTGGTCTCAGGGGAAAAAAATCTCATTCTTTGTCCTTGTTCAGACATTGCTCTGAGGCATTCAAGACAACAGTCAAACTGTAATATATGAGAATACATATCTTGACCAAAGGGAAGTGGCATTTGAGGTTGAGTTCAGAATTTGCAGTTTCTTACCTGTTGTTATCAACTCAGATATGGCCCATTTCTTCTGTGTCAATGCATCTGTCCTGTTTCCTCTGGTGGGGTGAAAAAGACAAAAACTTGGATTACATTGTTTTCTTTTCACTGAATTTGAAGTTCTGGTGTACATAGGTGACTAATTCCCTTATATGGAACTGAACTGGAAGAATATTGATGTATTTAGCCCTTCAGTTAAACAGGAGAGATCATGTGATGACGTGCTAGATGTTTTTGTAGACTGTCCTCACTCAGCAGGCTGTTTTTTGATGTGTGACTATATCTTTTGTAAGCTGGAGTTAGGGACATGCCTATTTTTCTTCTTTATCTTTTGTTAAAAAAAAAAATTATAGGAAAATGAAAAATGAGAAACATTTGAAATGATGAAGCACACTCCTTTTCAGAGAAAAAATTAACTGGTTGGAAAAATCCAAATTAGGACTGGGAAAACAGAAAAGAGTTGACTAAATAGCTATGATCAGGAAAGAGCTGAGGAAGAGGGCAACTAAGAGATGAGAAAACACTGAAAGCTTGGAATCGGCTTGCAGCAGGACAGTCTGTGAAAATACTGGAAAAGGCTGCAGGATGTATCTTTGGTGATTTAACTCTGCAAAGAAAGCAAAAGGTTAGGACTCTTCCTGGAAGTAAGAGCTTCATATCATTTCCTCTGCTATGCAGCTGTATTCACTAACATACTCATTTGATTGCAAATAACCTATGAATACAAACGTAATGGAGAGAAAAGTACATGTGTACAAATATAAAAAAATCTCCGGAGGTATCCGTAACAAGCTGTTCTCAGAGAAGAAAAAGCTGATCAATGTATAGGAAAGATTGGGGGGGGGGGGATTATGATCAGATGACAAGGTTAGCAGTATCTGCCAGGTCTCCTGAAATAGATGGAAGACTTGCAGTTTCTTGTCCTCACATCCCGGCCTTCTTTGCTAGTTTCAAGTATAAGACAGCAATAAAGCATCTATCTACCTGACATCCTTTTATGTTCCCTTTCAATCATGGGCTGCAAAATATTTCTTTTCGAGTTCGCTCTGCTTTGGCAGTCCTGTTATTGCCTATCACTTTAAGGAGTTGAGAGGCTGAGGATTGATTTCATTCTTTTAGCTTGCAAGCATTTTTATGTGGAATCTGTTTTCCACTGGATTTGCATTTCATCTAGGATAATGCTGGCTATCAGTGCTTGAATAATAATTGAACCGAAGCAAGCTGTTCAGCCTAAGGTCTCAAGCTGACAAAGCTATGTATGTTGCATTTGGGTATTTGAAAAGATCTGAAAATTCCAAAAGCAAGTTGTAAGGAAACACGGAGGTAGTGAAGATCTGTGTAATTCCACTGATTTCAGGAGAGTTTCTCCAGCTTACTGTACCTGTGATCTAGTCCTTAATGTTCCTTTAAAATTTTTGTCAATGGTATGTATTAAAGCATACAGCATACAGATTGAAAATAACATAATTGTAGTTTTGAAAGACAAATGATCCTTGTAGACTTGTTTCTCCCACCCCTTCATATGTTTAGTTTCTGTTGAATGGGATTTTAATACTTGAAATGCCACTTTTATTTAGATACAGTTAGCGCTGCTCATGTAGGTGTGTTGGATGCTAGTTGCAGCTTCAGTAATTATGTTGCTACAACTTTAGTTTACCTTAGTATTATTCCATTATTGCTGGATGATTTGTAATCTCTGCTAATGTGAATTTGACATGTGATTCAACTGGCAGCAAAGGCAACCTTGTTTTACACTGTTAGTCTCTTAAAGGACCAGGTATTACACAGTTTGTAGGATGGTTATATTGAATAACACTGTTTAACGCATCCTGTTTGAATTTGGCCAATTTTGGTAGTGGAGTCTCCTCTTAATTGGATGTCAGGATGCTCAGAAACAAGGATAAATGGTTCGGGTTGAAGTTTCGGCCCATTTGCAGTGTTGTGACCAAGAGGGCAAAGTCATTGGAAAGCTCCTTCTGTTGGCAGCAGGCTTGGCCATGATTCTGGCACAGGGATTTTGAGGGAAAGGAGTGTTTATTTTCTGGGTTTGGGGTGAGGGGGCAGAAAACTGTTTATTTGACAGCCCTCTATAAAACTGCATAACATTTTTATCCTTTTTCATTAGGTTGTGATTTGAGTCACTGTAGTCCTCTTATAGTCTCTTACTTAATACATTTTTTTTCTTCAGGCTAGGGGGGAAAAATTCCATTAGTGGTCCAAGTAGCTATTAAATCTTGTAAGTCACAGTCTGATGGCTTGAAAACATGTATTAATTAAAACTCTTCCTAGGCTGTTTTAATCTTTAAAAGGCTTTAACCTTCTCCCACCCTGCTTGTAATCCAGACATAGCACAGAAACTTCACTGATGTATAAGCACTTTTACACATTTGTTCCTCTAGAGTGTTTTGCTAGCTATATATATACGTAGTTACTGTGCTGCCAGTTAGAGAATGTGGGGGGTTTTTTATGTTCTGGAGCTGAGAGGCAAGGATATGCTAATAAAATATTAAGAAAAGGTCTTGCTATAAGAAATTCTACCATTTGCATAAAAGATGCTACAAGACACTTAAAATTGAGTTAATCACATTGTTTAAACCAAAAAAAGAAAAAAAAAAAGAATCATGCTTAAAAAGAGAAGTTTTAGGTATCTGTGAATTTAAAATACTGCTGAAGGGTACCTTTTAAACCTCAGAATTAATGAGAGCCCTGAGGACAATGAATGAGACTTGGTTAAAAAGAAAGAGAGGAGTGAAGGGGGAGGTAATGTTGAATGAAATTCTTTTGCTCTGCGTAGGTATGGCATGATAAAATTATTTTGCTAATAAATATAATTATTGTTGGAAAAAATATCATGTTTCCACTGAACAAAAATTTGCACAAATGAGTTACAGTATAGCTCCTCTAGCTTAGTTCCCTTAAAATTGGAGATAAGCTAAATAAGATAACTTAAACCGAAACCCTAGTTTTTTCTTTACCTTTGAAACTTCAAGGAGAAATATCAAGCTTTCAATTATCTATCCAAAGTGTTAGTGATTTCCTTTTTTTATAAGACAAGAAAGGAATTGGGCCTGCCTTGGGACTGTATTTTGCTGTGTACATAAAGTTGTGAGAAGAGTGAGCATCTTTGAACAGATTAAGTATCTCCATCCCCTCTGAGCGCGTGCCAGCAGAATCACTTAACACATACACTTGCAGTCTTTCTGAACTGTTAACACGTTGTAATGCAGTGTGAAACAGTTGCTTAATGCTGCATTTCTTTGGTTTAAAGCTCCTCTCATTGCTTTTGAGCGCTCTTAATCAAGAGTGAGGTTTCCTACTTCTTTGCACTGTTCAGGTTGATCCATATGATCTTGATGGGTTGATTGAGTGTCACAGGCTTCAGACTGGCATCTCTTCTTAGGATCCTAGTGCAGAGTAAGATTAGTCACACATATAGCAAACCCTAAGATGTATGCAGCTTTTCAAAAGCCTGCAAGCATTTGCATGGGCAGCACCTGAGAGTGGATGGTCATGGTGGGAGTGTGAGTTCAGCTTGCCTTGCTTCTGGGTACCTGTTTCATGACCATCCTTGGGCTGGTCTTTGGGTTTTGCTTGGTCTGTTTGCCAGCTGTGCCAAACCAATGGCCATAAATCTACCTGTCAGCAGCCCTGCAGTGAGCAATTCTTTAAATTTGATGTCTACCACCCACCTTATGGAGCAAAGATTATTTCACAACATTGTCTTATTCTCATAACATTGTACGTTATCTCAAGCCCAGCTGCCTTTGTCTTTGCTCCATTTGTAAAATATTTGGGCAATTGGCTGCAACTTCCAAGTTGCATGGAATTTAATTATGAAATTTACTGTTTTTCCATAACTCTAGGAAACCTTTCCCTCTAGCCTTGAAACATTAATTCAGATATCGGCTGAAAACCTCTGTATGGCTTGCAAACTCCTCTTACTCGCATTTATTCCTTCATTCCTATGTTTTTTCAGCCATTTTCGTAGAGAGTCCTCTTTCAGATGAGGATATTTCATCTTCACCAGGGCAGAGAGAGGAGTGCCTTGCTGTTTAATATTCTCCTTGTCAAATATAATGCTGTTAGGCTTCCCTGTATAATGAAGTTAGACAAGGTTAGACAAATATGTTGAAGTACCTCATACTTTTTGTGTCTTTGGCTGATCAGGCTTTTCTTTACCAAAAGAAACTTTTTGATAAGTGAGCGAATTGAGGAATGTGCAACTGCAGTAAATACTGCAGAGACGGAATCCAGCAGTGAAGGAATATAAGCAATCCTGATAGGATTAGGGGATGTTATGCTGGGGAAAAATAGTTCTGCATCTGTTAAGTACAGCAGGTGTCAGCTGAACAAAATCTCCCTAGGTTAATAATCTCCTGAGGCTAATATGATCTATGATATCTATAAATATTCTATAGATATAGATATTTAATCTATAGATATTTATTAACTGTAAATTTTGAAGTTGGTATGACTGCTACTGGAATACTGTGTCTAGTTCTGATGTTCCCAATAAAAAGGAGGACCCTTTACATTGGAAAGGTCTCAGAAGAGCCAGGGACCTTGCAGTGACTGACTAAAGACTCTCAACTTGTCCAGTTGGTCAAGACAATGATTCAGAGAAGACTTTATAGCTGTTTATCTGTACTATACAGAAAACAGAAACCATGATGTTAGAGGGCTTTGCAATGCAGCTGACAAATATATCTAACAACTGGAATTTAGGTAAGTTTGAGTAGAAATACAGTATCTGCTTTTAATGAGAATAAGTAAACTTTGAAAAAATGTACCACAATCATGAATGCATTTTCTAACCAGTTGTGGAATATGATTCAATATTTTCAAGAGATGTCCTAGTTCAAACAAACATTAGTTCCAGCAATCTCAGTGGTTCTCTCTAACCTCACATGAGGTTAAATAAAAAAAAAATGAATAATACCCTTTCCACCTTTCTTTTCAATTCTGTTGTGAGCATTCTTTATGCAAATGTTTTATGCTATGTTATAACACCTCTCACTGTATTTCTAAAATCTCCAGCGTCCTCACTTTTTGCTAGACACAGAGCCTCTATATTGTGGATAGTGATGTGAAATTTCCAACTGTTCTTGGTCTGAGGGCAGGAAAAGCAATATAAAATGTGAGAAGAATTATTTGATTTTCCTGGGCTTTTGAAACTGCTGTCTTGGGAGGCAGTACAGAATGGAGAAACACAAAGGCATTCCTGATCTCTGCTGAGCCCCCTGCCTTTTTCCTGAACTCTCACAATTTCTGCTTGATAAACAGGTGTATGCTAATGTTAAGTTTGTAGTGTTAGCATCAGACTGTCCTGCTAATGGCATAAGAATAACATGGTATGTTAAGTTTACTATCTTAATTAAATGTTGTTTTGCTTAGCGAACATTCCTGAAGCCTTCTTCCTTCACTCTACATTTCAGTCAAAGATTCCTTGCATGGATTTTTTGGAAAGGGAACCTTAGTTTTGAAGTCTCCCAAGCTTGGCAGCTACTCTGCATGATTTTTTTTTTCCCCCTATAAAGGTGTTTCTGTGACTGCACTACTTCATGCTCTGAATTGAGAAAACAGCAAGGTGCTCCCCACAAGCATCAGAATATTTAATCTCCAGAGCTGGTCGATGCAGTGTTTCTATCTGTATTTATCTATGTCTTTGATTTCTTTTCCCCAATAGGGATACGTTAGCTAGATTTTTTCTTTTTATGAGGGGAGAGAATATGAACAAGACAATAATAATAACAACTTCTTGTTTTCATCAACTACATCTCTGCCTGTCCTGACATTTGCTGATGAATACCGGCTAGAATTTCAGCAAGAGAAACAACAGCAAAGCATCCTGACTGTCCTTAAGTTTTCTTAGCAGGTTGGGATATCAGAATAGAGAAAAAGAATATACCAAAAGTATGTTGGCTGTGACAGAAGTTGGATCTGCTTCCAAATGATTAAAATAACCAAAAATACACTTAAGAAATAAATTAGTAGATTATTGATATCCTCAGAGATACTCTCCTTTCAGTATGTACTATTTGTATGTCTTCTCTCCCAATCTTTAAAGTTACTCTTCTATGTAACCAGTTTGTGTATTTTCCCCATGAAACTTTCAAGAAAGAGGGTAATTTTGTATTTTTCAAGCTTTGACTGCTAAGACTGTAAGTAATATAGATGAGATACAACTGCAGCCTTTTTTCTTTCTTTTTTTAAGCAGCATATTTAATGTAAAACTTTATGGAGAGTTAGCTGATACAGTGCTTTAAAGCAATGGCAGTAGCCGGTAGGGCAGCTGTGCATAAAAGTTTCCCAGCAGTGCTATCACTATTTGGTTTGAGTCCTAAAAATAATAATTAAAAAAAAATCTGGAAAAAATTTCAGTGGGTGGACATGCCTTGATCATTCCCCAAAGCCCCAGTATTTCCAAATTTGATTCATTTGATCCAGATTACATATCTGGTCCAGTGCTCTGTCTCCAGCGGTGGAGAGCATTAGATCTTAGAGAGAGGTGCCCAGGCTCCCACAGTGGACAATTATGGAGCAAGCTGCTTTACGGGGCAGTTCTTTCCTAACCCCAGGATGGTCTGAAGTACTTCTGTTCTGCCTAATTTGATAGAAGGTCTTCATATAGTTCTATAAATGCCAAATCCCTTTATTAATCCTGCTGCAAGACTAGTTCTTTTGAAAGCCAGTTCTGTGAAGTGGTTGTTGAAAAGTAGAAATTTATCTGAAACTATAGAGACTCCTTCTGTTTACAATGTAGCAGAGAGAATACAAGATCTAACTGATCATTTGTAAGCATACCTGTCTTCATGACTAGTCTGGAATGTTGCAGCTTCAAAACTTCAAAACAAGTGATTATTCACCCTGTTTATAGATAACTTGAATAAATGATGTTGTTGTTTGAATGCTTTTGAAATCTCTTAAAAAATGTTGTTGGTTTTTATTTGTCTAATTGTTCATGTCGTGCTTCATATAACACTGATTCCACAGTCCTTTGCAATGTACCTAAGATGGTCTTCAGAGAATGCTACATTTTCCTTTTTTTGCAAGTTCATGATCCAAGTTTTAACCATGTAATTCACTACTAATCTTTGTAAGGAATAGGATCATAAATTCAGGCATTAAAGATAAATATTAGGTAAATGATAAGGCTAATATGTTTCTAACTAAGTCATTTTCTGATAAGCATTGACATTTCTGGAAGACATTTAATTATTGATGTACACTGTATCAGGAATGTTTAATCAAAAGGATATCATAAGTTCAAATGGATATAAATTATATGTTTTATAATGCTGACATTATTTAATTTACTAGGATTCTAGTTTAGTAGTCATCTTGGAATAGACAACGTAGGCACTGGGGGAATATTAATTTTTGTCTGGCTACCTGCAGACTCTAAAATGACAGAAACAAGGCAGTTTTCAAGTCTTAGTTCTACGTAGAATTTCAGTATGATTGCATGCCTTAAAATTGTTTATGTAACAGTGTCAAATACAAACAATCTTTTTAAATAAAATTACACTGGCTTCCCTTTTCCAGGAATGAGGGTGGAAGGTTATTTTATTTTATTATTTATTTATTTATTTATTTTTAATGTTTTAGTGGTTTTAACAATGAGGCTTGTCTCATACCATATCAAAGTGATTGCAAATCTAAAGCTTTTTAAGAAAACAAAAACAACAAACAGCAACAACATTTGGAGGCCTTTGAGCAAAAATCATGGTTTCAGTGAAAATCTAGATATGGTTTTAGTAGCGATTCTTCCCTGGGAAATACAGACAGGTAGGTAGGTTTGGGCAGTTTTGCATTTTCTCTCAATATCTGTCCTGCTCAATCATTCAAAGTAGACAGAAAGCCCATTACTATGGCCTTTGATTATTAGGTGCCGTAAGCATATTGGGCTAATATTGCTCTTCCCACAGCTTCCATGGCAACTGAGAACCATGTGGAGGTTCAGTTCAGCAGTATGCATCACTGATAAGTAGGAAAAAGACAATAACTCTCCACCAGTAACCTCTCAGTTGTGAGTTCCCCTGGCGTGCAAGCTAATGGAAGGAAAAGAAATATTCCCTCTCTGTTGCAAGTAAGAACATGCATCCTGCAGATGGAAATACAGGTGACTTCTTAGGCGTTTTGCTTTTCTGGCATTAACACCCAACCATTTCTGGAAATCTTGCAGACTTGCGTTTTGAAGTTTTCCATTTTTTTTTTCTTGAGAGAAGTGACAATCTCAACACTCCAACCAACACTTTATTAATAAAGTTATTTATTTAAATATATATTTAATTTTTTAAAAAATAAATAAATACATATATATTTAAAAATACTGCTTTTCAATATAGTGGACTTCAGACATGATGATGATGCCATTGCTGAAATTTCATGCAACTTCTTTTTTATCACTAAGCTCTACACACATAGACTGTGATAGTATCTAAGCTGGAAACATAACATAGATGCTTCTCTGTTTGCTGCTCAGCTTCCAGTAGTGGAAGTATTGAATTTTGATCTTAAGTTGGCATGGTCATTCTATGCCCCATACTGAGAGAGTACTCGCTTGTTGTCTTGGGGAAGGAGAAGTGCATACACAGGAGCATCCAGCCTTAGATGCCGTGCTTGAGACACCAGCTGGGAAGCTGAGTCTCCGAGGCCATCAGAAACAAGCTGTGAAGCAGAGCAGCAGGCAAAATTGCTAGGTGAATTGGTGTATAATATTGACTGTAAATTTCACTTTTACCCTGTGCGTTAAAGACCGTCATGATTAATTCATTGCCCAAGATTACGGCCATGTGCTGAGCGTTACCTTGAGGCATTCCTTTTGGTGTGATATATTAAAGATTCAGCATTTACAAAAATGCACAATTCATATTCCAAAGGACTCAGTGCAGAAAGAAGCTTTATTGTATTAACTAGCTACTAAAGCTGTTTTTAAAGTATTCATTGTAATTTCCTCTCACTAGCAGAATTTGGGGTACAGGAATGTTTAACTTAAGATGAAAGCATAAAAAAATCAAATTATTTCCATATACTTAGTATCTGTTGTTTGCTCTAGAAAAATGAAAAGTCAAAATGTTGTAGATAAAATTCCTTAAAAGACTTTTGATGAGTTTTGTTTGTGTGCTGATCATTTTCAATAAGCCGTTTATTTATAGTGGGGGGGTGAACACTGAAATAAGTCTACTGTTAATTGCTGAAGTAAAGGCATCTTATTACTCCTTTTAGTTTTCTAATATATCCTCATTGAAAGGAGGAATATGTTTCACAAAGGGAGAATCAGTATAGCTTTGAACAGTTACATTTAATTAAATTTTAGAAGAGGCAGAGCTTTGTATCAAAAGAGGAATTGTCCAACGCCTAATACTGCATCTGGCTATATATATGCTCATTTTTTAATCAGCTGCACGGTGATGATAATGTAGCAAACTTTTATGTTTTATAGCTTTTGGCATAGTTAATTTTTTGGCTTCTATCTACTAGTCTTCTTTAGGCTACTTGTGTCTTTGCACATGATACAGGATATTATTTTGACTCAGGCAGTGTTGCACAAGTGCATGCAGTTTAGAGACATTTAGGGAAGATCAGTCCTGCAGTGCAAGCGCCTTTTACAGAGGTTCCTCATTGTCTGCTGTGACTCCTGCTCACTCAGCATGTCTGCTCCTGATGTCTGAAGATGAGTGATAAATTTTGTGAGAGATTTGCTACTATTGGCATTATTTGGGTTTTAGTGTGTGCTTTTTTTCTAAATCGTGCATATCAGCTAATTTGATGCAGGGCACCGTGGCTGCAATTTGTTCAGAATCTGTGTCACAGCTTGATTTTGGATAAACAATGACTTTGTTAACATCAAAGCAATACTATAAGTAAATGCAATGGAGCTTTAAGTAACGAGACAAAGGATAGAGAAACATGTTTGTCATATGGTGTATCTAGATATGAAAGGGCCTAATCCTGAGCAATCACTGAACATCAAGTGTGAGGTGGTGCCTGTTGAGGGCACTTTGTGCTTAGTATCACCCCAAAACCATTTCTCATCCCTAAGGTACAAGGATTTGCTTGTCATGATGACCTTATGGCAAGGAAAGATCAGAAACAACAAACAGTACTCTATGCAATAAATCTTGAGGGCTGCATATAGATTTCTTTTCAGTCATTTAAAAATTGTATATTTTAAAGCGTGAGATGCTAAGACTGATACGAGACATCAGAGGACTCTGCAGAAATTACCACAACATTGTATATTTTATAAAGTACATCTTTTCTTCTTTCCTCATTATTAATTGTAAAACTTAGAAATAAATGTGCTTTCCTGGTTAATGAAATTGTCTATTGGGTTCTTCTGTCAAGGGTGAGCCTTAGGTCCCTCAGTCAAATCAAAGAGCTATAAACTGCTGTTCGTTAGGTCAAAGAATCAAAGCCTTAACTTTTTTAAGCTTCTCTTCTCTTTAGAGGCCAGGCAGATACAGTATTTTGCATGAAGTTATGTTCATTGAAAGGGTTTTTTGCAGCTTTCTTGTAAATAGGCTTATACTGCTAGGTCTCCAACTTTAATTTTGAGTGTGGAAGAAGTACAGAAAAGAAGAACAGTAGAATTCTGCATTTGAGATGTATGAGTAGATTCAAGTCTAGGCTTATTCACCAATGGAGATTTCCTTAGTTTCCTCTTACATGCCATGAAAAACAGCTTAATGCTGTTGAACTATTGCATTTGCATTACAGTGGTTAGCTGTACAGATAGGTGCTGAGGCCAGTGTGCCTATCTAAAAGCAATCTAGTTAGGAATCATTCCACTGCTGAGTTCGTACTATTTTTTTTAGGGAGAGAATTCATTTTATGAATATGCTTTAAATGGACAAGAAAAGCCCTCTTCTGCATGGGTTGGAGGCTTCTCAAGAGGCTGAGTTGTCAGCCAAGTGAGTGCTCTGTTGGCTTTCTCTCTGCAGGGGCCTGTGTGCAAAGTGGAAATTCAAGGTTGAAATGGGATCTCTGTAATCATTTATGTGAAAGTTGTACAATGATGCCCCTAGATGAAAGAATACATAAAAATTCATAAGATACATGAGGAGCAAATTTCATTAATATTTATCAGCCTTCTCCTTTGTGGAATACACAGATGTTAGCTCATTGTTGCATTTAAATGCAGTATACTCAAGACAGGAAAAAAGTAATGGGCAGTAAATTTCAGTAACCTAATACTTCTGAGTAAATGTGTACATGGTCACATAGGCAGACTGATAGCATGCCTGCTTCTAAAACAGCATTTTCAGCTACTCTCTTCCTCATGTGAGTTCATGAAAATTAAGAAACTCTATTAACATCCCAAATTAAGGACTGCATTAAGGCAATTTGTTTTCCAAAGTTTGGTCTTCAGACTGTTCCAGTTGCCCACCATCACACACCACAGTAATACTGAAAATTTAAATTGCAGTGGTAAAACACTATTTTCTGTTAACATGGATGTTTTTTAATCTCTTATGTTCTTTCTGACAAAGGACAAAAGTTCAGGTGTTTAATGCTGCTCCATAAGTGTAGCTGAAGGAGAGGCAATATTTGGAGTTACAAATGTGCTAGAACCTATCAAATGCTGCTGTGGCTACTGTTTTTTTGTCATACCAGTCAACAACTACTTGGAACCAAGATGCTTGGCAGATGTACTTTGAGCTGTACCAGAAAATCAGGTGGAGCAACACAGTGGATTAAACAGTATTGTATAACATGTCGTTCCAATTAGCTCATGCCAGGACCTATTAGGAGCAGTTTGTCCCATTTTTATGTCCAAGCCAAACATAACAGTAGTACCGCTGGGAAATACAAAATAATAATTGTTATCAGTCCATTGACTCAAACTAAATGGCAATATATAATTAGTTGCTAAGGTATCCTGCACTATCTTGTGTTGACTGATAGGGCTACCATGAAGTAAAACCACATTGTCAAGTAGTCTTAACTGTGTTAGTACTGCTTGTGCCTCATCTCCGCTGCTTCACCTACTGTGGTTCACCTAAGACTTTCTCAAGCAAAACAGTATCGCTTTCTTCTGGGAACTGAAAAAGGTAACACCACTCACTTCTTTATAAATGATGCCTGTCTTGGGTGACAACTTCATGTGATGCAACACATCTTTTGTTCTGTCATTACTTTAGACAATCATCATTTCCTATCTCAATGCTTGCTGTTTTCATGGCAGCTTCCAGGACCCAAATTGTATTGACTTTTGCCTTCTCTCTCTCCTTAGCTACTTCAAATCCCCACTGAGTCTTAGGTGCCTTCCAGCAGTGTATGCCTTCTCCTTACAGTTTCTGGTTGAGCAAAAGTCAATGGCTGGTTACTCAGACTTCTTTAGGATCATCCTGTAATATAATAAATACTGGAATTTGACTCCATGTTTTTTTCAGTGGGCACTTTATATTGTTTCTCCCCAGTCCATGTTTTAGAGCAGGTATTTGCACAAATCCAAGACATACTAAAATGGCAGACACATCTGTGAACTTCTCCAGTTTCACATTGCATTACTGTGAAATTCAGCTATCAGCTATAGGGTAGCAGCTAGATCCATGTACTTTCTCTAGGCAATTCAACAGTCTTCAGAGAATTACAGCATTAATCTCTGTATCAAAGGTAGAAAAAAAATTAAATAAAACAGAATCAAAATTGATGTAGTTCTCTGTGAGGTAGAGTCTGCCTCTAATGGACTATCAGAGGCACACTGTGGTGTGGAACTGTGTGTATCAGACCTGGAAGATACTCGCTACACGACGGATTATTACACAAATGGTACCAGAGGAGCAGTTTCAAATGGCCCTGAAAAAAAATCAATGATCTAGAAAAACTGAGCTGAAGAAATGATGATGGGTCTGTAAGAGTCCTGGAGGAACTGAGGGCTCTGACCCTGAGAGGTTTTTAACTAAATGGCTACTTCGTTTATTGAATTTACTTGGGGCCAGAGGGGTGGAGGGGCAGGGAGAGGAAAAGCTTAAATGAAGCTGGATGGAGAATATAATACAATACATCAGACTGAACAATAGTAAGAGCTTTATTACAGTCTTGTTAAAATTCCCCCAGCTGGACAGTTTTTCAGTTATTGTGTTAAGATCATACTATGATATACTCCTAGGCTCTTTTTGGCCTGAGAGGCTGTACTTGTGCCATGGTTCCAAGCTTCTTTGCATATAAAGTCCAGTACAGTGACCACCAGGCTGTCTACCATAGTCACAACCTGCCACTGAGTGGTGGTTCTCCGTTTTTTGTGCCAACAGAGGACTGTTAACTCTTTCTCCATTGTGGAACATCAGCAGAGCAGCATGGAGCTCGTCAGCCAAATGAAGTTCTGTGGACCAGCAACAGACCATCTCAAACAGACGTCTGTGCGTGTTGTCTCATCCAAGCCAGAGACTGTCTTTTCTCACTCTTGCCTACATACAGCCAATTTGCTGCTTTTTTCTGTTATTAAAACATGACTCTTTGATTTTCCTTGATCAAATTATGCTTCTCAGCAGCTCTTGGGTCCTGTTTTTTTAAAAAATCTACTTTTAACAAGTACTGGTTTGTATTATTCTGAATAAATTCCACTGGCCCAAACATCTCAGGCCCCTCTTCGACACAGTTCAAATTGATTGCAGCTCAAGATCAGTCTGATGTTACTGTAAAGGCACTTCAGCTCCAGTGATGGCTCTCTAGCTTTAATGACTTTTCGCTTTCTTAAGCCTGAGAAATATGTGATGGAATACTGAGAGTATGTGATTGACTCCACATACACCAAGGCATTGCTAAAGAAGTACTTGTCATTTTACTTCAGCCATTGTGTAAAGGCAGATTCTAGAACAGTCATACTAGCTCTAGTAGGGAAAAGGTTAGATTTTTCTATATAAATGCAAAGATGCAACCTGGTATGAAGTCTGTAGGACAGTGTAAGAGGAAGATGTGTCAGCAGATGGCAAACTGCTGCTGGTAGTCCTACTGAATTATATATTTCAATAACAAAAACTGAGTAAACAAAAATATGCTGCATGTACAAACCCTGAGAAAGAAACCTTTACCACTTGCAAGACTACTGGAAGATTATTTCTATCACATAATTTATGATATCACAGATTTGATCAACTCACTGTTCATGGAAGAAATCATTAGCTCAAACTCTAAATCTTAAAAGCAAAGCCCTCAGCTTAGTGTAGCAGAATTGCCATTATAGTATATTATCTGTTCTGGAACTTTTCCTCCTGAGAACCAATTCTTGTGGTCCAGCTGCCTGAGAATTATTACTGACCCCACAGAGCAATAACTTATGAAGTGTCTTCCTTTAAAACTCTCGTGGGTTCTTTGGGGCTACTGTCTACATCTTTAAAAATATCAGATAGCTTGACTTGTCGTGCAGTGTCAGCAGAGGATTTCTAAACTTCCTCACTCTTTTGTTAGGAAGAAAGAGTCAGGTAAGCATAGATGATTTAGAAATCAAAGGTCATGATCAAAGTTCATTAATCACAGAATGGTTGAGGTTGGAAAGGACCTGTGGAGATCATCTAGTCCAACCCCCCTGCTCAAGCAGGGTCACCTAGAGCATGTTGCCCAGGATCACATCCAGGTAGGCCTTGAAGATCTCCAGAGAAGGAAACTCCACAATCTCTCTGAACAACCTAATCCAGTGCTCTGTCACTTTCATAGGAAACAAATTCTTCCTCATATCCAGGCGGAACATCTTGTGTTTCAGTTTCTGCCTGTTGCTTCTTGTCCTGTCGCTAAACACCACTGAAAAGAGTCTGGCCCTATCACCTTGACACCCCCCCATACACACACTTAAGGTATTTGAAGACATTGATAAGATTCCCCCCCCCCCCAGTCTTCTCTTCCCCAGGCTGAAGAGGCCCAGCTCTCGCAGCCATTCCTCACAGGGCAGGTGCTCCAGCCCTCTGATCATCTTGGTAGCCCTACGCTGGACTCTCTCCAGTAGCTCCATGTCTCTCTTGTACTGGGGAGCCCAGAACTGGACACAGGATCGAGATGAGGCCTCCCCAGGGCTGAGGAGAGGGGCAGGATCACCTCCCTCCACCTGCTGGCAACACTCTTCCTAATGCACCCCAGGAGACCATTGGCCTTCTTGGCCACAAGGGCACATTGCTGGCTCACGGTCAATCTGTCAGGTCCTTCTCTGCAGATCTGCTTTCCAGCAGGTCAGCCCCCAGCTTGTACTGGTGCGTGGGGTATTTCTCCCTAGGTGCAGGACCCTGCACTTGCCCTTGTTGACCTTCATGAGGTTCCTCTCCACCCAGCTCTCCAGCCTGTCCAGGTCTCTCTGAATGGCAGCACAGCCCTCAGGTGTATCAGCCACTTCTCCCAGCTTGGTATCATCAGCAAACTTGCTGAGGAGGCACTCTGTCCCCTCATCCAGGTCATTGATGAATAAGCTGAACAAGACTGGACCCAGTACTGAGCTCATTATCACAACCCTCTGAGCTCTGCCTTTCAGCCAGTTCTCAATCCACCTCACAGTTCATTCATCTAACCCCCACTGAACTTACCTATGAAGATGTTATGGGAGACAGTGTCAAAAGCCTTGCTGAAGTCAAGGTAGACAATATGTCCACTGCCCTCCCCTCATTTACCCAGCCAGTCATGCTATCAGAGAAGGCTATCAGGTTGGTTAAGCAGGATTTCCCCTTGGTGAATCCATGCTGACTACTCCTGATCACCTGCTTTCCTTCCACATGCCTGGAGATGACATCCAGAACAAGCCATTCCATCACTTTTTCAGGGATGGATGTGAGGCTAACTGGCCTGTAGTTTCCTGGGTGGGCCTTCTTGCCCTTTTTGGAGACTGGAGTAACATTGGCTTTCTTCCAGTCCTCAGGCACCTCTCCAGTTCTCATGAACATAATGCTTTTCTTCTTTGTAGTTTGATTTTTTTGGGGGAAAATCTTGTTCAGAAAGACAGGTCTCTGCTTTTGCTTCAGGCCCAGGGAGTACCTTTATTTTAGGCAGGCAGACCCAGGACTCAGAGGCAGGACATCTCCAATCCATTTATTATCAGTCTGTTATAAAACCTCTTGCTCAGCACCACAAAGTGATTCCCAGCAGACTACTCACAGGGTTCTGTCCTAGGTGACCGGCGCCCTTGAACACCAGTCTTCCAGGGCAACGCGAGCCTTCTGGTTAGCAGGAGCTCTTTTAAATTGCTTTGTAAATATGGAAATTAAAAAATCCTTCTTATAGAATTTTCACTCATTAAAAAATGTGTATTTTAATTACAGTCCCTAATTCTATTGGGATCTTTTTTAGCCTTTAAAGAAAAAAAAAAAGGATTTGTGATGTATTTTCATACAGCATCTGTGTAACAGAGGCGCTCCCCTAGCATGCCTGCTTAAGGGCAGTAGTTTTGGTCTGGCTCAGCTGTCCTGCTTGCTGCTGACCCACTGCATCTTACATTATTTAAAAGCCTTGATTCTGCAAACATTTATGCATATTCTTAATTTATTCACAGAAGTAGTCTGTCCTTTAGAAAAGAGATTACCTTATGCTTAAGAAAAGCTTTTAAACACTAATCTTAAGTAGTTTCCTAAATAAATAGCTGTATCTTTTTTCACTGTGGGAGCACACCATGAATGTAGTAAAAGCTGCTAAATATTTCATATGTTTGACAGTAGGACTTTTATTTTTCTTAGCATGAAAGGGAGGCCTTGTATTAGTTCATATTTTTCCTCAAAATTTTTCACACATTTGCTAGATGATTTAATACTAGAAGGTGTTTGTGGCTCTTTTCTTGTATGGCCTGGTAGAATGAATTAACCTGCTAGGGCATCCTAGTGTCCCACAGAGAGAGAGAGAAAAAAATTCTGCGGTCAGAAGGAGACCGTATGGGAGAAAACATAAAAAATATTTCTATTAAGGATGCATTGAAACAGGCTGCTGTTAATCCATGGTGAATTACAGCTATATTAAATGTTTCAACCAAGTACTAAAAGAGAGCATCAGCCTTAACTGTTAAATCAGCAAATACTAGGAAACAGTAATCAGTCGTAGATTGTTATAACGAGTGTTGCCTCAACTTTTCTCAATAACAGCTGCATTTTATTCATTAATCAGGAGAAACATAAACATTTTACGAAGAAGAGGATGACAGTTGAGCAGTTTGTACAAACATTTGTTGTGTTGCATTTAGATTCCCGTCTCTGCATGGGATTTAGGGGAACAGTATATACAATATACACTGGTGCTGCGGCTGGGATAACATGCACAGGAGAGCACCAGAGCAGTTTCAGCCTTAGCAGAAACCAGGAGCCTCTAATTCACACAGGGATAAGACTTAGAACAGACTCTAAGGTGATTTTTGTTGTGTTTTTTAAGCATGAGCTACAGGGCTCAAGAGAGACTCTTACCACTCACAAAGGCTGGAGAGGATTAATAGTAGCTTGGGAAAGACAGAGGCTTCCATCTTCCACTAAATCTTCCACTAAATTCCTGCTGGCGTTACGAATACTTACAACTCGGGAGAAAAAGAAAAGCTTATCTTCAAAATAAGAAGCGAGTGATAGGAAAAATAGAGGAGGATGAATACCTCAGCAAAATGAACAGGTATGGCAGAGAGTTCAAGGAATGATTTGAACTTTGCATAGATATTAAAATTTAGGGGAAAAGCAATGTGGTTGTAATAAGAAAACCCTCTGTTTTGTAGGAGCCACTGGAGCTATAGCTAGATATCCTTAATAACTTGGAACTTTCCTCAATTGCATATTATCTACTGTAGACTAGGTGTTTCAATAGTTAACCATCCAATAATGTTTGTTAGTTCAAAGAGATAGAGGAATATAGTGTCCACAAGCAAATCCCTTGGTGTACTGGGAAACTAAAGGCCTGAAAGATGGACAGTGGACTTTCTGAATTTACTGCTGCTCAACTTCCACCTTGGTAAAGAGAGGGTTTTGCTGTGATACTGTCAATATATTAAAATCCCTAGAAAAAAATCTGGTTTTAGACAGATTGCTTTAAATATTCATTTGGTGAATTTGTGTGAATTCAGATGATGATTGTCACTCTACTTAGAAAACAGACTGGAAAATTATTTACATAGTTCTAGTAATGGTTAACCTTCAGCACAAGGGTAACACAATTTCGGAAGGACCAACAGTACATTTTTTTAAAAAATTTACGTACCTTCACTGTGCCTTGTAGTTTATTCAAAATAAGTATTTCTTAGCTTGTAAAATATGGAGTGTTATATTTAATAGGTGGGGGGGGTTACCTTGTTTGAAGTTACTGAGTAATTTTTAGAGCATATTCTACTCAATAAAAGACACTAGCACAAGCGATATCCTCTTTCTAATGACTTCTTTAAAAATAAAATCAGTAAGACTGAAGTTCTGGTTATAAACTGAAGTTCAGAATTTTGAAAAGAATTCAGAATTTTGTGAAAAAAAAGTACCATCAATTTACCTACCTAAGGGCAAAACCAAGATTCTTTCTATTGGCTATTTTTCTGTATTTTCGATATTTATGGAGAGAGAAGCTTGGAAAAAGATTTGAGTTATCATTTATCACTGATCTGTCGCACTTTTGCATATTGAATTTTGATAATGGCTATAATCAGTTTGACTGAAGGCTCTTTACCAAAGCTTCTTTTGCAACATTAGCCATTTGTACTCATTTCAGGTATTTAAGGTTATCCTTTCTATTAATTAAAGTTTATCAAGATTTATCATAACACTAATCAAGGTATTATTTATACAAATGATTACCTTGAACAATCTTATCAGCAGTGCTATGAAATTCTTATTTTTTTAAAACATATGACATTTATAAACTTACTCTTAAGTGCATTCTTATTCTTAAAATTATTATATTACTGTTTTTTGTCCCTTCTTTAGTGTTTTGTTGAATAAGAGTGGGCCCCTAAAATGAGAACCAATTTGCAAGACTTTCCTTCAGCAAAGACAATTCATAATATTTTTGCTTTTTGTTAAAGCTGAAATGACATTAAAATACACATATTAAATATCTATTAGATAAATCTTAAGCCTGAAATATGCAAATACTGGAATCAGTAATTGCATTTTTGTTTCTCTTGATGGGGCTATTCATTTTTTCATGACATCAAATTTTCCTCTTCTGGTCTGTTAACACTTAAAAATAAAATAAAATAAAATAAAATAAAAACTTGCCATGGTTGCAGATGTATTATCCTTGAATCCACAGTGGTTGCTCAGTTGAACTAGTGACTCATATCACCTTCAGTATTTGTAAAGTATATTTGGTACATCTTAGAAACTAAGGGAAGTAAATAGTTATATAAAACCAATTTCCAGTCAAATGCCATTTGAGAATTTGGAGTAAATACTGCTTTATTTTATGCACTATCATTTATTATTTACATGGAATAAAAATAAGACTTTGACCTTCAGTGATTCAATTATTTTCTAGGATACAATGGATGTTTTACTAAATGTAATTTAATGTTCTGGAACATGGATAAAAAGATGTGCAGATACAGACTATAAGGAATAATGTTAATTATCTTAAACTTAATTACAGAAAAAGATCATGATGAGAATACATAAAAAGGCTTGAAATGGAGCCAAAACATTTTCCAAAGAACATTAAAACTGATTATTGTTTACTAATCACAGATTGTATAGGCACAAAGTGGGGGTAGGAAAGTTATTTATATTTCACCTATGTGGGTCTCAGTAGAGAAATGGGGCCAGATGTAAAGTAAAATGGAAAATTAGCTTTATAAAAGATTTAGAATCAAAATTAATGGTCTAACAATGGAACAAACTTTTCCCTGTTGCTTCTTTCAGCTATACCAGTTGGACAGTTCAGTGGCTTCCCTAATTACAAACTTGTCCACACTAAGTTCTTAATCCCTAAATACTGAGGTGCAAAAGTTACATGATCTTTGTGAGGAGTCCTGCAGATTAATGGTTTCCGTTCACGTAGTGGGACATGACAGCACAGGACAGCAGCATTACCTACTCGATAGCTGGGGTGGCAGGGGTGTGTACGTGTGTGTGTGTACGTGTGTAAATTGGGAGCTTCAAGGTGGAAAGTTTCATAATCCTATACTTTTGGACAAGAAATCTGTGTTAGCCAAGGATGAAGCAGAAAAGTTTGCTTGTCAGAAGAATTGCATTAAAGCTATTGATTTTTCGTCTGAGCACTCTCAATTCCTTCAAATATATTGCTAAGTTCCGACAACTCTTTTTTTTCGCATAACAAAAGAACCACTAAGATTCAGCCAAGCTGAATCCTAGAAAATTGATTTTTGTTCACGTTAAATGTAATATTTAGGATTTAAATATTTGAACAAGCATTTGAACATGTATAATTTTTTTGTTTCCTTTCAGAGTTGTTTGAACTTTTTCTAGTCTTGCTTAGATTCCCCCTGCCAAGGAAACAAAGTGAATGCAGCTGGTCTGCTCGTTTGTCTGTTTTTCAGTTCCTTTCCGTAAAGTTTTGAAGCCATTGGCAAATTTAGGCGAAGTTTAACAGGCAGGAAGAGAGCTCAAAGCTGATCAGTTTTGAATAATTTCTTTAAACTCCGGTAGCTAGGTTGAGAAGAAGATCCACATAAGTGTTCCAACCTGACAAGGAGAAGACTGTAGCTGTGGTTTCAAAGCTATGTGTTTTGTTTGAATTGCTGGTTAAAAATACTTATACACTGCCACTGGACTAATCACTAGTAAGAGGGAGCTGAGGTACTGTGATGTCTTTTAAGCAATATGAGACGAATTTTTATGTATTGCTGGAAGTTAAGTAGGGACATAGGACACAATTTTGTTGGAAACCAGGCTGTGTTAATTCTGTAATATATGGCATAATTCAGTGCTGGGTTTTTGTGTGATGAAATAATCATGATTAAATATGTTTTATTCTGAATAAATAATATTTTTTTAGTTCTACTATAAGAGCTGTTCTTCTGTTTCAGATCTGTCAAGTCCGTGATTCTCTCTCTGACACTGGCTGTGACCAAGTGCTTTGGTAATTAGCAGTTTAGGAAATCTAAGAAATCAATTCGTTGAGTCATGTATCAGAGCATCATATTGAATAACAAGTTCAGGGTCTAGGATTTGCCTTCCCCTTTTCTGTATTTCTGATCTCTACAACATCTTCTGGTCATCTTTGCTGCCTGTGTCCTTTTCAGGGTTGGGTTGCCACAACCACAGGCAATATTTGAAGTGCGGACTCACCACAGCATCATATGATTAAGTTTCCTGTATAGTTTTTGTTTCCTTAATTTGTGCTACTCTATTTGCATTTATTTTCCAGGAATGCTCCAGAAGGAGTCTCATGTTGCTTTCTGGAACAGTAATGAATTTAGCCCCACATTGCCTCACTGTAGTGAGGGTTGTTCTTGCCTTTGTTGTTTTGCACTTACGACCGGTCAGAGAAGTCCTGCCGCAGAGCAGGTTCAGATGAGCAATTGGCAGGGTCTGACGTGATCGTTGCGCTGCCCCTGTAGGAAGCTGAAGCCCCTGGCCACAGTAAATTTTTGGTCAACTCAGTGTGATCACAGCGTCATTTACTGAGTGTAATTAAGGAATTTTATTTCTGATTCAGGAATATGTATTTCTATATTTTTAAATATAGCAGTCCTTTGCCAGTAGAAATGGTTATAATTAATTACTTAAAACAGTGTTAACATGAAGAAATAAAGATCGAGATTTAAGATTATGCTTTCTTAACTTTGTCCTTTTGACATGTGTGTTTAAATCATTTGACTACCACCATTTTCTCAAGTAATATCACGCAGTCTTTTCCATAGCTTTGCGTTTCTAGTCATCTTACGTATAAAGAAGGTTGTCATTTAGGCAAAAAATCCTCACTCCTGTGTTCTGCAGCTGTATTAATTTTTGATCCAGTATCATGGGCTTTGATTTTTTATGTGGTAACTTCTTTTCTCCCTAGTTTGAGCTGAACAGGCAGTAAAGACAGCAAATAGAAAGTATCCACAGAGAGGCGCTAATGAAAACAGATCAGACTTCTCACTCCTTAATATCTAGGTGATCTGCACGAACATTTAATATTCTGCAGAATGCAAACATTTCTCAGACTGTTGGTACATCTAAAAGTAAACTTCCCAATCTTAAGGTAAGATGAGGCTAAATCTTCAGGAAGGACAGAGGACAACTGCAGGTAAGACCAGGGTAATCCTGCGATCCTTCCTGAGTCTGCAGATGTGGGTGAAGTCCTTGGTGTCTCCGTCCCTTTTTTACCACCTTGATAACTTAGTGTATGAATTGTTCCACTTAATGGTAACGTGAGACGAGGCCAGGAGGGCTGAGGCACTGCAGGAGAGAAGGGAAGGAAAGGAAATCGGAGGAAGCAGAAGCAAGGAAGAGAGAGCACAGCGAAGAGGAAGGCTAGAGGGCGGCTGCAGCAAGGGGCAGAGTTAGCAGGAGGTGAACATCAGCCCTCCGAGTCTGGCCCTTGCTTCCTCGTGCCCTGGGGCGCTCTTGCTGCAAGGGCTGGCCTGTTGCTGATCGGCCCACCGGCATCTGTTTAAAAACTGAGCGGGAGCTGCTAAAGCAGCTTCCGCGGGCCGTAGAGCTGCAACGAGCAGAGCTATAAGGCGTCCTACATAAACATAGCAAATAGTAGGAGAGGGGCTTCGAAACTAAGCTCGCAGTGGGGATGCTGTCCCTGGCCTGTTCGCTGCCTATATAAATATTAACATTAAATATTTAACGTTGACAAGGCTAGGGTGCTGTGGTCATCATGATGTTCTCCATCCCTGTAGATCACTGGAAGAAGAGATGTGTTTTCCTGGGGGAAGTAACCCTGGTGAAAAATGGGTCTGGCTGGTTCCAGAGCGGTCAGAGAGGAGGAAGCGCAGTCGGGCGGTGAAGGGATCTGCTGAGTGCGCTGACGGGTGTGAGGTCTTCCCCAGTTAAGCCAAATCTATCAATTCCTGGCTTTGGTTTCCATAGCTGAACTTCAGATTATGAACTATTTCTGTGGGTATCTCTACCACCCCACAAGTTCTGCTCTGGAGTGGGCTTTTGCCTGGCCTGCCCGCTGCCTGCGTGCTGCAGCTTCAGCCCCCCGTTGCACCCGTGGCTGCGGTGCCAGACCCACGGGCCCACATGAGCCCTGGGAGCCCACCAGCGCCCAGAGGTGACGGCTGGCGGCACAGTCTGCTCCAGGACACGCAGGGACTAGGGCAGGCTCAGCTGTTTGCTGCTGCGGCCCAAATTTAACTCTGGCCAAAATAATTCAACGTTTGCTTGACTGCAACTACTTGCATTGCTCCCCGAGTGGATGTATCTCATATTCAAGTGAAATTCCAGAGGCTTGTGCTGCAGGCCTAATAACAGGGTTACATTAAACCTTATTGACTGGCTATTCACATTTTTTTGCCACTTTGGCAGAGTCTGCTCATTTGCTTCTGCAACTCAGGCACAGGTTCTGGCAAAGGGAGGCTTGAAATAAAGAAAGGCTTTTTTTCACTATCTGTGCCAGAATGAAGAAACAAAGGTTGCACCTGTGAAGTTTTCTTGCAGGGTCAAATAAAGATACTTCTGGAACAAGGGAACCTTAAAAGCGTGGGGACCAGCAGGTGTGAGGCAAATGCTGCTGCTGGTATGCATTTATCTTCAGAGCCATCCCCTACCCCCCGCTGGGGACGATTCGTTTCCTGCCTGTCAAGTTCATGCTTGACTTTTTAGGTATTCTTTCAAACTGTAATTTCAAGGGTTATTTCCTCTCTCTCTCCTCTATTTTATTTTAGCTTGTTTTATTTCTGTTTCATTGTTACATATTTCATCATTGGTACCATGCAAGTAAATATAGCACAGCTACTGTAATAGTTACTGCATACAGAGAATTAAAATAGAAGAATGTTATTCTACTTGTTCCATTTCACCCGCTTAATGAAGAGTCATTGAATGTCTCACATGCTACTTAACGTTGAAGATGTACTTCCCGATGATGTTAGGTGCTTGCTTGAAAGACAGCATGAAGAAATGAGAGTTGTGTGTTCCTGTTAGAAAGCTGTAATGATACCTGGGTTATTGTGTCATGGGGAGCTTTTTCCTCCAAAGGCCAGTGTGAATAGAATAGATTTTGCAAAATATTGTAGACCTCTACATCCCTAAAACCTTTTTCGGTATTTATCAATCACTTGATCTATTCTTGAAAGACTATATGGATTATAGCTAGTTGTATAGATAAATAGAATATACAATACAGTTCCTGCAAATACCATCTCTCTGTTTTCTGATTTAGACTGCCAACGTTAGTACTATGTGTTAGTTATGATCTGCCAGGAAGAGTGATGCTTAAATTTTCTAAACAGGCAACTGGAAGTCTCCATTCATAGAAAGAGCTACAAAGCTGCTTGTTTTCCAGTGACTGAATGCTATACATACATATATATATATATAACTTTTAGTGTACAGTTCTAGATATGAAGTGATTTGAGGAAGTAGCCTGCAACAAAAGATATTTATTATGTATAAATACATCAGTGTTGTGATATCATTCGTGTTAAAATGGAGGCAGTGCGAGTTAGGCATGCCGGGAACAACTCAATACTTGAACTTTCTCTATCTGTGCGTATTACTCTTGGCTGTATGCTGCCTGGGAATCTCAAAGTCACAAAACTCAGCATCTGAGGTTGACTTAGTAAAGGACAAAATAAACTCAAAAACCCATTTTGCATATAAGGTGAAAAATTTTAAAAATCTTTTGTAGTGCAAAATGTTTATGGATTTTTTTAGAAGTATCAACATAAAAATAAAGACTTTTATAAAAACCTATATATAAAACCATAGGGGTTTATACTTTGTTTATCATTCTCTTGTCAAGCAAATTTTTCCTCTTTCAGTTTTCATTAAATATAATGGCTACTTCGAGAAATCTACTGTAATTTACTTTGACATGTTGTTTACATATGTTGCACAAATTTGTAATATGTACCACTTATAAAACACACTAAACACCTCAGTGAGTTTTGCTAGGCATGGTAAGAGGAATAAAATAAACTCATCATGAGTCTCTGGAAAAGTCATTGCACATTCTTTCTTCTGAGTAGTATATTTGTCCTATTTGGTGGCATAAAGTTAAGCATGTTGCAAATAGAGTGTGACTTTTCACATGGCAATTGGTGTGACGTTAGCAAGGTGCCCAACTTCTTAGCGAGTACTAGGCAAGAAGAACTTTGAATATGAAACTGTGCAATTATTGTCATTTTGATTGTTTTAATAGCAAATATTTGGTAATAGATTGCTCTCATTCTCCATTTTTGCAGTTTGAGCATATCACAGAATAATTTCATATTGAAAGGGAGATCAGGAAGTCTCTAGTCCAACTTCCTGCTCAAAGCAGGGTGAGCTATGAGTTCAGGCTGGGTTGCTCAGAACTTTATTCAGTTTGTCTTGAGAAACTCCAAGAATGGAGACTGCACAACCGCTCTGGGCAACCTATTCCAGTACTTCACTGTCCTAATGGTGAAAAAGTTTTGTCTTATATCCATTTTGAACCTCTCTTGTTTCAATTTATGTACCTTTTCTCTTGTCCTCCTGCCTTGCACTGTGGTGAAGACGTTGGCTGTGTTTTCTCGATGACCTCCCCATAGGAACCAGCAGGCTACTGCAGCTCCCCCAAAGCCATCTCTCATCCAGGAGCTGGGCTCTTTCAGCCTCTTCCCGCAGGGAATGTGCTCCAGTCCCAACCATACTGGTAGCTCTTTTCTGAAATTGCTCTGGTTTATCTATGTCTGTGATGTTTTGGAAGGCCTAAAACTGTAGTCTAACAAGTGCTGAATACAGGGAAACAATCCTTCCCTCTGGTTGTTGACATAGCCCAGGATGCTGGTGGCCTTCTCAGCCACCAGGACACATTGCTGGTTCCTCCTGCGCTCCCTGTCTGCCCAGACCTCGGGGTCTTTCCCACACGAGCTGCTCCCAGCCAGAATTTCTGCATACTTTTTCCTTCTCAAGTAAAAGAATTTGCATTTGTCCCTATTGTATGTCATAAGATTGGCCCGCTCCCCCAGCCTGGCCTAGGTCCTCCTGAGTGGCAGCTCTGCACTCAAGGCTATCAACTGTGTTCCCCCCCCACACACACACACATGCACCAGTTTGGTGTCGTTTGCAAATCTGATGGCTGTGTGCTCTTCTGCCGCCTCCAGGTCCCTGAGAAACATGTTAAAGAGGCCGGGTCCCAGGACAGACCTCTGCAGTGCTCCGTGTGTTACCAGCCTCCAGGCAGAGCACAACACGTTAACCACCACCCACTGAGCCTGAGCATGCAACCAGTTTTTCCACTCATGTAGACTTGTATCCATCCTAACATGGATATAAGAATATCGTGGGAGATAATGTTAAAAGCCTTGCTAAAGTCAAGGTGAATGGGCTGACGTTTTCCCTGTTCAGCCTTTTTTCTGCTGTTACAAAGTAGAAGCTACTCCTGTTGTCCTTATTTTAAATGTGTTTTGCTGACACTGTTTATTCCTTTTCTTTTTTCTTTCTTCTTTTTTTTTTTTTTTTTTTTTTTTTTTTGAAATTTTGACTGTTTTGAGCAGAATCTCTTCTTTTATTGAGTGACCTTTCACTTGTAAAAAACAGAATGAGTGATACTGGTCATTTAATTAAAAGAGTTGACAGGGACCATTAAGGAAAAGAATGATAAAATGTTGCTAAAATGTAAGGAAAGGAATGCCAAAATGACTGTGAATTGTCCTGTGTTAGGGTAGATGTCATACGGATGAATCATTCCTGATGTGCCTCATTCTCTAACTGTGACGTAGGAGTCTAGACAGCTTTGCCTGATGTTTAAATGGCTATAGTTGGAAAGGGTGAATCCCACATTACGTGAGTAATTCCCACTGAAATTGATGATAACTACATTCTGAGACATGTCCTATGGACTTGTGTACGTCTAGCCTGTTTACATGTTCCCTAACCTGATCATCCTCTATTGAGGGTAAGTCTTCCTTGCTCCAAGCTTTCCCACTGGTCTCAGGGCCTGGGATTGATAAAGACAAACCTCATCTGTAAAGACTGAGGTGAAGAAGGAATTGAGCACCTCAGGCTTTTCCATGTCCTGTGTGTTTAGTAGCATGCCCGCACTTTTCTCTAGTCTTCTTTTGGCTGCTGATGTACCTGTAAATTCCTCCTTTTTGCCCTTCTCATCCCTTGCCAGATTTAACTACAGATGGGCTGTGGCTTTCCTAATGCTACCTCTGCATGCTCAGACAGTGTCTCTGTACTCCTCCTGGCTCACCTGACCCTGCTTCCACCTTCTGCATTCCTCCTTTTTATCTTTGAGTTTAGTCAGCAGCTCTTTGTTCATGCTTGGAGCCCTCAGGCTGTCTTTGCTTGACTTTCTGCTCATCTGGGTGGACTGTTCTTGGGCTTAGAGAAGGTGATCCATGAAAATCAGCTGGGTCTCCTGAACCACTCTTCTCTCTATGGCTATCTCTGTTAGGATTCTTCCAAGCAGATTTCTGAAGAGGCCAAAGTCTACTCTCCTGAAGTCCAAACAGTGATCCTACTTTTTGCCCTGCTCTCTCTTCTTAGGATCCTGAACCTCACTGTCTCATGGTCGCTGCAGCCAAGGCTGACCCTAGCCTTCACAACCACCACCTGCTGTTCCTTGTTTGTAAGCTCAGCAGAGCATCTCCTCTCATCACTTCTCAATGACCTATGTCAGGAAGCTGTTATCAATACAGTCCACAACCCTCCTGGATTGCTTGTGCCCTGTACAATTTTAAATTTTACGGTGTTGCAGTGATTAAATATATATTCATATTGGGTGTAAATAACATGTTTGAATCTACTTAATAATTTATTATCTATGGCCTGAAAAATCAAACTCTTGAAAGCATTTGTAAAATGATGTTTAAGAATTTTTCAACACTCATTTTTATTGTCCGTATTCATCAAAAAGGCCATACAATGATCTTTAAATCTGAAAAGCTTTGGGGAGTCTTTTCTTGCACGTAACTATAAAATGGAAAATTGGAGAGCATTCAGAAATTATGTTAAAACATACTTCCACGTATGATTTTGAGATTTTTTTTCCCCCATCTGTAGGGCTTAGATCAGTTTTCATGAAGGTAGATCTCTGGAAATCCTCTGTTAGGCATACTAGGAAACAGATTTTGGAGACATTGCATCTCAGCAGTGGAAATGAAAACAGAATACATGTACAAATTGCAGGGCCAAAATCCACGCTATTTCAGCAGTTTAATTGTATTTTTCTTCATGCATTCAGATAATAAGAAAACAATTTATTCGTATTTCTTTTTCCTGATAAAAAACAAACATGTATGAAGAAAAGGCAAGGATTTTATTAATAATAAAAAGCATGCTTAGACAGGTCAGATGTCTCTTCTCCAGAGAAATATTTTGTATCACATGGAATTCTTTATGCATACAGTAAAAGACTGCATACACAATCTTTTTATTCCAGTTGGCAAGTTGTAACGAATTTTGTGTGGAAGGATGTCTACCAGAAACTAGGGAGCAGGATAAATTAGAAAAAGCCTCTTGTTTAGGATTTGAGGTCATCAAAATAATCACATTCTAGGCTTTTAGTCTGCAACCATTTTTCAGGGCACACCACCTACAGCTAGAAGCTAAATAGCAACGACCTCCATCAGCATGCTGTGGACCTCTGTCACAGGCAGAATTGGAAGCAGCAGTCCTGGCCAGCAATGGGGGAGAAAAGGGGAGCGAGACAGGGACAATAACGGATACCCGGAGGCAGGCTGCAATCAAGATTAAGCAGCCAGTTCTCATGCTCCTCATCCCTGTCATCCTGCAGCTTGAAAAGATACTTGTTGGGAAGTCAGTCAGTTAAGCACGGTAATTATATTCCTTCAAAAGCAAGAGAAAGTGGCCCATGTTCAACACAGATTCCCCCCCCCCCACACACACTTCTTGATCATAACAGAAGATTTGGGCGGATTTCCTATTCAGAGGCAATCAGTGAGCGTGGAGAGTGAGGGATGAGGGACGCCCTGGCTGACCTTCGGAAGAGTTATTATTTCTTTCACTCCTGATTTCTTCTCCCCGTCTCCGTCTCCCTTGTACAAGGGAAGCTACAGAAGCTTTCTATTTAAAAACAGGTGCATAAGCGGAGCTGTCTGCTGCAGAGATGTGACTGATTCAGGACAACAGTGCCCCTAATCAGACAGCTGCTTTTGTCGTCTTGCCCTTTTGTGTGGGGGAATAGGAAAATAACTATCACAGTGCATTTTTGTCAGACAATGTCCCACAAATATTTGTCCAGCAATGTGTGTGTTTAGAATATTGCTTGGGATTATTTATGTATTTTATACTTTCTCCTCCTTTGCTATTCAGAACTATCAGGCTTTAAAGGATACAATTTAATTAGCAATGGCATTTTAATACAGTTACTGGCACTGGCTGTGCTTATGCAAATAATATATTTCAGTGAGATTGTATTGGGACTGAAAACGGGTTTTTTCTTTCCCAAGGAGTATTATAATTCCTAATTGACTGAAGCTTTGCTGATTTAAAAATGCATTCAAAGAAACCAAGATGCAAGTCAAGAGTATAGAGGGATTAAAGTTATTGTCACTCTCATGCAAATGTCTGTCCCCTTGCATAAGGCTCCCAAATTAAAACTGAAGTGCCAGTTTGCTGCAACAGTCATGCTTTCAGAATAATCAGTGTTGAATTCAGCTGATATGCCACAAGTGTTTCCTAAAACCAGAGTATCACTCTTGTGTAACACGGCACATTCATATTGTATTAGAAGATTTATATCAGTTTCATTCTACATTCAGATATTTGAAGATTGCTAGGTATGAACCAAGTGCATTTGCTTGCCTTGAAGATGAGTTCTCCATGTGCAGCACCATGCTTGTCATTATAGATTAGTGCATGGTTTAGAGGGAAAAGCAATAGATAGGATAGATAAAATATTTTGCATATGTATAATCAACACAATTTCAACTGAAAGCAAAAGTCTTGGGAGGCAAAACACAGCTTTAATGTTAATGCAGAGTGAATAATTTGCTTGATGAATTTAGCCTTTGTGTCTGCTCACCAAAACATATTGTAATTTCTGAAAATTCAGTCATTGTTCAGAATTATCTTACTGTTTCATTTTGGTTTTTACTCTTTGAATTGCATCCAATTTGTGATTATAAAATACTTGATATTCAGCGTGTAGGTTCTACTAGCTGGTAGCCATTGATCATATAAATATGCTTCATTTCTATCTTCTGATTGGATTGATGTAATTCCTTTAAGGAATACCATCTACAAACAATCAGCCCATAGCAAAGCTTTAGAACTTTATTTGAAGATACTGTGGTATGTCCTAGAATTAGTTGATTTTTGTATACATAGAAGACAATTTTAAAATGTACATAGTCAGAATCAGAAAGAAGGACATAAGATAGAATGTTTTGCATGGAATATCTATTCTTTTCTCACTACCTTTTGGGGGGAGAGGAGGGAGCTTTTTTGGTCTATTTTTTGTCTGGACTTTCTTTGCATTTTTATGTGGGAGAGAGTGTTGATTTGCTTTTTCATATAATATTTATAACTTTATAAGAAAATTAATAATCACAGGCATTTTGAGAGAAGATCTGTGAAAATTTCTCTATCTGGAAAATATCAGAACCTCTTTGTGGTGCTATATATATAACTTAATAGCAAGAAATAGGAACAGGTATTATTTCCAAACAGTTATTGCTCTTTCAAGAATGATTAGATGTTTATGTTTTGTGAAGGGAAATATTTATTTTAGTGGTAATAAATGTTATTTCACTTTCTTACACTAACTACTGGAAGCTCTAGTTCAGTAATGTCCTAAAATATATTCAGGCTTTCCAGTGATATGGGAATACTCTCTGTGATAGTGTTCTAATGGGTAGTGAATAGGTTACATTACCAGCCATAACAGAAGGCACAAAGCTATAAACCATTTGAAACCATTTTAGAACAGAAGTAAAATGCTGTATTTTCAACAACAATAAGTCAAGAATACAAATGCCCTTACAACTTGAAAAAAAGACTTTAAATGAACTCATATTAGTTTGTGCTATTGAAAACTGCTTAGATATGTAAGCATGAAATGACAGACTGCTTCTCTTAGCAGTATCTGTATTCTTGCATTTGCTTATCTATAAATCCATTAGTCAGGCTCCACTCCTCAGCAGCCTCTGCATTGGATTTTACCAAGCATGGCATTTGGTTGTTCTAAAACCAGCAGAGCTATATATACCAGGAAGATCACAAATACTGTATTTCTTTTAGCAGCTCTGTACTGGTAGTATAGTTGCAACCAGGCGATCATACATTTGATGTTAACAGCTATGATTATATAAGCATAACTCATGTAATACAGGAGGATGAATATGATTGCCCAAAGGAAAACAGTGTTTGCAAAGAGCTCATAGTATGCCATTTTCTTTCATGATACATTTGATGACCAAATACAAAAACCTTTGTAACTCAATAACTATTATTCAGGAACATGATTTATTTTTAAGTGGGGAATGGAGGTCAAATTCATTCAACAGCACTGCCCTCCCCCCAACTGTTTTTTTAAATATGTTTACTATCTAGATGTTTACTATTGATTTGTGTTTCTCAAGGCTTTTAAGTACAGTACTTTTTAAGTACAGTTTTTGTGTGTTTATGGTGAGCACTTCACTTTGAGGAATTTTTAGAGGTAGATCAACCAGACCCCTTTAGCATCTGTAATTTTTGTTCTCCATTTTGGGACATGCTGCCACTCCTACCCACAAGCCTTCATCCCTGGTGAATTCTCCAGTGACTACCTAAGGTCTAAGGGCTTTGCTCAAGGTTAAAGCTGTTCCTTTACAGATCCTAACTTTGAAACTTATTAAATCAATCACCTCAGTGAGTCGTATTTGCTATTGCTATCCTTCCATGTCATGAAGCAACACTTTACAAAATGGAACTATCTTTTCTCTTCCCCTCTGAAAGTAATTATTTGTCACAAAACTCTAATAAATGAGAGCACTTAAAGACAGCTCACGGGAGTGTTGTACTTTTGTAAAACCTTGTCAGTCAGGCTTTGGCTTTGCAAAAACTCCAAACCAAGGAAAGTCGCTTATTCTATTTTTCTTTGAACTTTCAAAGCAATGAAGGTGAGAAGGTTTGGATGAAAGGTTCTAGTTGAGCTTTTCTTGGTTTTTTTTTAATACTGTTACTACTGATAGTTCAAGCATTTGATAGATTAGATCAGTTACCTTGAATTCCCAGACTCTGTAACATGTAAGCTGGAGTGAAGAATAAAATATGCATTGTTTTATCTACAGAGTTCTGGATAAGTTGAGATTCTTTTGTAGGACATCTACTGTGGTATGCATTTGAATTGTTTACGTTACTTTATTTTTGAGGATGACTTGCCTTTAGCAGATAGAGAGTTTGCTGAAAAGACACACTGTACTCTCAACAGTGCTTGAGAGCTTGACAGTTAACGCTGGGCTAAGCCCAGGGTATTGGCAGTGATGGTATTAAAGTGGCGCTCCTACTGTACTGTGAGCTGCAGACATGACTCAAAGCCTTTAATTCAAACCCAAGCAGCTCATGTCATTACCTTATGGTGGCAACTTTAATTTACATACTACCGATGTATTTTGCACATGTGAACAGTGTTATTTAAAGTAGTTTGAAGAAACAAAATACCACATAACATAGGATGCACATGAAGAAATGCCTTAAGCGTGAAGGTTATTCCAAAGCTGGCAAAAGCTGTGCTAATACAATGATCTGGGTGAAGAAATGTGGCAGCTCTGCTCCTGGAAACACAGAAAATCAAAATGATTTCTAAAACTATTCTAATCACAGAGCCTCCAGTTTTGTCTCGGTAAATTGAAGTTCTTTTCTTAATAGACAAATCATTCCTTTTTCACAGTGAATTAAGTGAGTTTCCGAAGTTGATGTATATGTTCTTTTAACAAACTGGAAGGGACTAAGTTAATGGCAGCTTTTTATGGGGCAGACAAGGTTAAAAGCATTAGGGGAGGAAGTAGAGACATAGCTGTCTAGAGAATATCTGTTTGAAAACGTTTTAGCAAGGAAAACTTAGTTACAAACCATAAGGTGGAGCTTACATTCATCTTTTCTTCCAGACAGAATATCTGCCTGCCATTTAGCACTTCTGAGGCAAAGAAAATAACAACAGAAGTGCAGATGCACTCATTTAGTTATACGGGGAGTATCAGAGGAGTAGAGATGAGCTGGCACAACTGCAGAAGCAGGAATGCAGCCCTGCAGTCTGCTTCAAGTGGGCACTCAGTCCCTACCGAGCAGTGCAAGGCACAGGCTCCTTTCTGAGTCTCCACTGAACTTGAAGTATCTTTTTATTTTATTCGTTTAAAGCTAAAAAGCTTTCTTTTAAAGCCCTTGGAGCTGTCACTCCTTCCTCCCTAATAAAGATTTGTGAATCATGCATGTGTTAACTCTAGGCTCAACAATCCCAATTTATAGATTTTTGTAGCTGTATGTGAAAATGATGTACAGCTCGCAGCTGGCAGACTCTCGGGCTGCTCACTAGAGCCCTCTGAGACAACTTTTGAGACTGTTCGGGTGCTGGGATCCTTCCAGCTCTTTTAGCCCCTACTAAACCTACTAATAAAGGTCTGTGGCCCATTTTCCTGGATAGAGTAGCGGCAGCAGCAAGAGCTTGGGAGGTTTAAGCATATTTGCTCGTTTTGGTCACTCCTTCAAACAGGCATCTGGGAGGTCTTAAGTGCCGCCCCTCTGCTTACCTTTCACACTGGACAGGCTCCTCAAGTACATGAACTTTCTTTACAAGTCGCTACATCTTCTAGTTAAATTCCAAAACTAGGAGAAGGGTGTTTAAGAGCAATAAATAAGTTTGAGTTTGTCTATAGTTTCATCTTCTTGAAATTTTTATTCATCAGTGAACCTGTTTAAAAAGGTGAACATCTAGACCTAGAACAAAGTTCCAGCAAGTATTAGTTAAACTTCTAGTCTGACAACTGTTGACAATGGAAAATGACTTTCCATGATAAGATCATATTCACTCGACATTGCATTTTATCCATAAATCTCATCTCCCTTTGCTCGTACCAAAATAATTTTTATTGAAAAAAAAGTCATAGATTTGAGGACTTCAAGACTTTTGTCCAGGACTGTTGGTGTTTTATGGTATATGCATGCAAATTATAGTGGAAGCAAGAAATGTAAAAGCCTTAAAATAGACAACTGGAATGATCAAATGAAATTAGTAGAATTACTGTAGTATATAAATCATAGTTTGGCCCAAAGTCTGAATATTTCTGTAGTTTTGGGTAATTCTCTGTGAGGCCCTTGTAATTTTTTTTCAGTGTACACTGTGTGCAGTCAATGTTGCCATTTCATTTAGTTTAGTCCTATCCACACTTTTTTCCGGCATTTTGTAAATATGCTTTTAAGACTGAATGCTCTCAGGTTTTCTCTTTACCTATGAAGAAATACATAGAAACAAGAAACAGGGTCCCATAATGCTTCCTTATATGCTACTGTAAACAAACCCTAATTAGTTTCCACTTACACTTACTTACCAGAAAAGTCATCATCTCCAGCCAAGAATAGTGCCAGCAAGCTCTGATCTCTGAACAAGCACTTTATTTGCTCAAACTACTACAATATATGGAATCAGAACTTTTTCCTTCCACAAATGAAATACTTCTGTTACCTGATAGAAATATGTCACGTTTCTCCTGTCCCCCAGCTACCTTTTACACGCATTGATGAATGAGTGTTCATATTTTGAATTTCAATATAGAGTTATTTTATATAAAATTGGATCCTTTCCCTTCACTCAGCCTAATATCAGCCACTTAGAGATGGTTATTAACAAGCCACAAGAATAAGCATATTTGTCATGTTTGTATATCTGATGGTTTTAGCTCAAACACTCGATACGTGACCAGTTTTGGAAGTTCAAGTTTTTGAGCAGGTCCAGCACCCCTTGAAAGCTGCTGACTTTCAGGAGTTGTCAAAACCTGAGTTATAACATAAATGTTAATGTCAGTACAACTCTGCAAACAGGAGAAAGTGGATGATTTAGAACATGTCACATCTGGTATTCAGTTTCTTCAGCTCTAGCTTAGTCTGATTTGAAAGCATTGAATGAAGATGCTGCACAGTATCGCACACAAGGTTTGAGGGCTCGTGTTCAGCCTCTGGCTTCAGGAACAAGCGTAGTGCCGGGAGGTCAGCTAGCTGAGACCTCGTAATAAGGTTGTGGCACAGCTTGGCACATACTCTTGCAGTTGAATCTGCTCTGGACCAGTGCCAGGCTGGAATAAAAGAAGTCAGGGGTGCATTTTATCAAGTGTGTGTTAAGAAGCCGTGTGCAGGCTCCTTGTTTGTACTGTGCAGTTTCTGGTTTGGGTCAGTTTGCTTAGTTTCTTTGCTGGCTTCTAAAAACTCTCCAAGGAGAACTGAAAAGCTTAATGGGGAATAAAATTAAGCCTTTTAAAACAACAGTAAAAAAAAAAAAAAAAAAAAAGAAGAAGAAGACATTCATTTCTCAAACTGCTTGGGTTTTATATATTATTTGCTTTTACTTGTGTTATATTTTATATATTTTATTGATATATCTTAGGCAATATGAGTATAGTGAGAGGTGCAGACTTACTGCAGAAATCAGAGCATGGAAAACTTAAGTATGCTGAACTAATATAATAGGATTTGAAAGTTCAGAGTGGCAGGTTATTCCTGCTATGGGTAAAGACACTGTAAACACTCAGAGACTTTCCAAAGATACAGCGGACATCTGGGGTGAGTTTCCGCTGGAAAACAGTTGGAATTAGCTGTCTTAGTACTTGTCTATGAGGAAAATTTACCAACGTAATTAAACTGCCGTAGTTACACAGGTTTAACTCCTTGTATGGTCGCTCTTCTTCAAGAATGAGTGTCCAGGCTGGGAGTTTATGCTCATGTTACCATGGAAATGTGCAGCGATACAAGTACAGTGAGGCCATTTGCCAGCTGGCGTGTGCCAGGTGGTTGCCATCTGAGATGCTTGGGACAGCATTGCTCATAGAGAAAAAAATGCTGAGCTGTGCCAGGGCGGTAGGCAGGACACACGTTCCCATCAACGCCCTCAAAATAAACATTTTAAGTCACAAGTCAAACCATTTCCCTATGTATATAAGCTCCAGCTGCCTCTGAAAACTTCCTATCACAGCTTTCTTTCACAGTTCAATGTGACAAAAAGATGAGTTTAACTGTTAATATTCAGCAGGCTTCTGATGTTTAGAAAAACATGTACACACCTTTTTCTTCATTGTGCCCATGGCTGCAGATTGATTCCTGACTAAGGGAAAGATTAGGAAAGGGATTAGGTGACGAGCTGGAAGTTTTAGTGACCTAGATCCAAGTCCCTGTGTTGCTACAGGCTTTCCGAGTGGACTTAGGTAGTGCAGTCACCCTGCGGTTTCCACTCGTCCTGCAGAGGTGCAAAAGTTGCCCTTTCGTGACTCAGGGCAGAGCTGTGAGGATGAACACATCATAGAAGGTGAGCTGTGCAAGTCCTTCAGCTTCAGAGGTCCGGGCAGGATCTCAGCCAGACTGTGTTGCTCAGGAGTCAGGAACGGCAAAGTCGATTCCCCGTCATGCTTCCTTTCTGAGGCAAATCCACACTGCCCTTCCTCCTCTTCCCTTACTGAGCACTCCTGCAGAGTCTTAACTCCTCTAAAGCAGTTTTTCTTTTCTTTTAATGCACTACAAAGTATCTTTCTGAAAAGAGATTAATCCCATTGAAAACCCTTGCTATCTCTGATTATTACAACCTGAACAAATAATTGGTTTTAAAGCAAGAAGGTTCACGACATTTCTCATGTCATTTGTCTTCTCTTACAAGGATTTGGCTGGAGAAAGACAAACCTCATTCAGACAAAGGTCTTCAAAAAAAAGGCTTTTCAATGTAGAAGATATCACAGTTCATTATGGAACAGGCTCTGCTGTTATTGTCAATGTTTGCTAACAACAGGTTCAGAAAATTGGCAACACTGGATGTTAATGTTGGATGCTGAATAGAGCAAAAAGAGCTGAGCTAAAGCTAGGTTTATTGTCTCTTCATCATCCAAATGTAGCCTCCCATGCTTGGCCTTGTCTGGACTGGAGTTACTTGGTTAGTATTTTACATGGTGTTCCTGAACTGCTGAATATTTTGTGTTTGTTCATCAGCTTGCATAATTTAGTCTTACTTTTCTTACATCTGTCTGGGGGGGGGGAAGGAAGCACATATCGTATGTGGGAACTCTATTATACAGTTGTTAAAAGCAGCTGTTTGAATCCTGCTATTCAATCTTTTCTTTCCTTCCTTTCAAATAGGACAATTCAGATTGTGAGTTTAGCTCTAGGATATACAATGAGGGTAATCAAACGTCTTTATATAACCTCAAATTTGTGTCATAAAGAACTGCAAAAAAGGCATCCAAACGCAACACTGAAAGTTAGATGGCAATTTATTTCTACAGTATAATCTTGTAGTCATTTCACAGGCCTAAAACAAGCCCAGAAGTACACTACTATATTTTGTATGCTCTAGAAAGAGGTCCTTACAAACAGAAATATACACTACTGTTAAATGCAAATTCTGTGTTTTAGAATTTTTGTTTACTTGTATAACTATAGGCATACAGTATACTTGACATAAAAATGAAGGGATAGGCTAATATTTTATCCATATTCATCCGTGTTCCATCTTCCACTTTTTCAACATTGGATGTTTACTAATTGGAGAGACAAGCTGTAGCTTTTTGACGGTAAGTGGATTGTGTTCGCTGTTCAGTCTCGTCCTCAGTCACAATACTAGAAAGTATGATGGAAGAAGTGCGTAGCAGGTAGGAGCCAGGAGGTCCAATTTGGATCGCAAGCCCTTGGCCTGCTTTTGCTGACTCCCTCCCTCCCTCCTTCCCAGCTTACCGAGCAGCTCTAGGGGGCCAGCACTCAGCTGAAATTTAGCTGCTTCTGTTTTGTCTTTAAAGCTGTCTTTGGTAAAAACTCCATTTCATTCTTTATTCTTACTCTATAGAGAGCCTTTTCAGCAGGAATAGTTCACTCTTCTGGAGAACATATTGTTTCCTCCACCGTGCGCAGGAAGGCCTCTGCATGCTTTCAGACTGTTGGTTGCATCTTTGGTGGTTTTAGTGAGGAAGCAACCTGGAGATCAAATTCAGATTGGGCCTGCAATCCAGTAGGCACTACTCAAATGTGTGTAACGTCTGAGCTGCTTCTGCAGTTGCATTTATTTAGGGAAAAGCTGCACAATAATGCTTCACAGGTTTCATCGCTTCCCTGGAATTTCTGTAGCAGGGAGAAGCATGCTTGCTTGTAGCTGTCTTGGACTAAACTGTGATGACAGGGATGTTCTTTTCAAAACTTATTTTGCTAAATTAAAAAAAAAAAAAAAAAGGCATTTCTATAGCTGTATCAGGTTTAAATAATTATCTCTGAGACCACTAGTAAGTTTTATAGTAGTTTGTACCTGAACACATCCTTTGTGGAAATGGCTAAATATGTTGAATCTCCTGTAGTGGAGTGTAGTTCTGAGAGGAGCCCACTCAGCAACGACCACACTTAGAGGGCTTGAAAAAGTACTTTCAGAAACAGAGCTATTGCTAGCATAAAATAATCCTTTAGTGCCTAAAAAACCTGCACAACCACGTCTAGGCAGGCAGCGGGGTGGTTGCCGGTTGTCCTCAGCGAGGTTAGCAAACGCGCACTGCCATCTCGTGGCCTCCGCCGCCTCTCAGCTCTGGCAGTGCAACAGCATCTCACACTTCTGCGACTTAAAAATAAATAAAAAATTGTGTAAATCAACCTACCCAGTCTCCCTGGGGTTTGGAAGGGTGTAACCTCTGGGCTGAGATTTGGTCAGAGTTACTCGCCATCCAAGCTAATATATGTTTATATTTATATATATGTATGTATATACATACACACACACATAGACAGAATGTATTGAATAGGGAGTCAGGGCCACGGGCATTTCCCTGGCAGATGGGAGCATGCTAACTTGGGTCCAGCACTGCTCTCGGGCGGGTGGTGGGTGCCGGGAGTGAGGATGCACCTGGGGACCTGCTGCCCGCTGCGGGGTGGGACTGGGATTTTGGGGGCTTCCGCAGCATAAGCGGCAACGCAGGAATCAGTGATGTCGCCTGCCCCTGGGTCTCAGAGGAAAGGCGAGCTCCACGGAGGGAATAGAGTGCCTCTCTTGGAAAAGCCCATGCAAAACACACCACCCGATCAACCACCACTAAAAACAAACACACACAAAAAAAAAGAAAAGAAAAAGAAAAATATAGTGTGTCTTAACTTCCCCAGACCAAGGGAGAAGGAAGACCATGCTTTCCTTATGTGCAAGATCACAGCCTAAACATGAAATAGAAGAACTGATATTTTGTCCTCACTTGATAATTTTACTTGCAATGTTCCTTTTTTTTCCAAAAATGAAATACTTTTGATAATGATGATTATGCAACTTAAGTAATTGAACTGTTCAAACTGTTCTTTCCAAGTATCTGGCATCTATTTGTTGAAATGAAATTATGCCCTTGGCTTTTATCAAGGCCTAAATTTGAAAATGCAGATTTATTTGCCATCCACAGCAACTTCAGGTTCAAAATCACAACTGTAAGTTTGTTAGCCCATGTGCTGTGTTTTGGTATTAACCGTTGCGACATTAATAGTTTGTTTATAGCATAGCCAGGTTGTTTGATGATGTGCTTTCCTGCTGCACCACACTACCTTGGGGAAGTCAATGGAACTGAACTGTAAAAGAGGGGAAGTTTGGGGTTGTTTTTGATTTTCTGGACAAAAAGAGAAAAGACAGTTGTAGATGCACCTGCGTCCATTGTGTTTTATGAAGAGGAATTGTGAATGGAAGCAATATACTTAAGGATTACCTTGGGGTGCTAAAAGATTATAATCTGACATAGCTAATGCCAGATATTCAAAAAACATGTTCTGTTTATCTTACTACACTCATAATTCTGGGCACACACTTTGTCTCTTCTCTGTGACCCCAAGTGCTTGAAGGATGATTTTGTTCATGAAAACTGAGGTTCTTATAAAAAACATGATTCCAGGAGCTGAAGCTTTAGAAAGAAAGCTACCAAAAATCCCTAAGGTCATCAAAATTTGTTAATTAATTGGCACTACAGTTGTTTGTTTGTTTGTTTTGTCATTTCTAGTTATCAAAGTGCATATAGATATAGCTAGCAAATATAGATAATCAGGAATCAGAAAGACCAATGTACTGCTTCATACTGTGTATTGCTGGTATTAATGCCAGGTCCTTTGGAAGCAAGGATGCTTGAAGGCAGTGGGTTTTTTAATAGCCATCCCTTTCACGAAAAGCCTGATCAGGAGTACACTGACTTCCAGCCTGAACCATTTCTTTTCCATCAACTATCAAACCTTGACTTATCCTTTGTATAGTTCTGTCAAGGAGTTTGATGAATACCTTGTTGATGATTTATATAATTCATATAATTCTGGCTTATTTTTGACACATAATCATACCACTCTGTCCTGCAGCCTAGCTTGTGCTATAAATGTTTTCCGCATGGTGCTGGATGGCTATGTGAAGCTGAATACAGGGACTGTCTGCCATAGCTGCATGAGGAAATTGCTGTTTAAAAAATCTCTATTAGCATGTCTAAAGGAAAGAGAGTGAGAAAGAGAAACCCTCTTGCTTAATGAGGACTTTATACAAGGATGAATGATTTTCTCTATGTTTCCAGTCAAGATCTTCTTGTGTTGTTTGCAAACTACTTTAATTCCTAGGATTAATAAGGCCGTAGCCTCAGGATAGTAATTCTAATAATTGGTAGCAGGTTCCTGTTAATGGGTGAGAAAGTTGTGAAGGAAGACAGCAACATGAACAATATAGTTTACAGAGCAACTGAAGAGTTCAGAGCAAGATGACTTTTTCCTCTTTTCTTCTGTCTTTTTTCATAAATGAGATGTAAACTTTTTTAAAACCAGTGTTAACCTTTACGATTTCTGCATTAATTTCAGTAATAGTAAACACTTCGTGTCTTCTGGGTTGGCCTTACTCAACAAAGAGCATCAGTGGCTTCAAGTCTTAACTTTCAGCATGGGTAAACTCTAGAATAAAGTGCTATATAAGAAATACATACCCACATACAATAAGAAATACAAACCCAGTTTTCACATATATTGGGCCGGTTACATAGATTGCTGGCATCAGTTCTCCTGAGATAGCAGAGCCGTATAATGGTTTTCCCTTCCCGCTGCAGAGTGGACAGCACTCTTCATATGTTGTCCGCAATGCACAGCATGGTGTATATTGTCAACAATCTCACGACACAAAACTTTGGACAGGTGAAAATAAGGTTGCCAGCAGACATCATGTGTTATCAAGAGTGGGGATTTTGTTTTGTTTTCTTTCTGTTTTTTTTTTTTTTTTTTTTTTTTTTTTTTTTTTTTTACATAAGGATAAAATTGTTGCTGTCAGACTGTCTAAACTAAGGGAAAGATCCTGACCCACTTCTTGGATAGCATTTAGAAAATGCATTTTTAGAAGAGTGAAGATTTTATTGTGCACTCTGTAATGCCATGCAAGCTCTTGCTGTACTCGGTGTTCAGATGTCATGACCTGTGCAAGGGACATGTACACAGATAAACGTTTTCAGTTAGACTAACTCCAGATGGGAAGAAACAGCATCTGCTGCCTTGAACTCTCAGTCCCAGAGACCATAGATCTGATCCAGGGGAATGCCTTTGTGATTTTGCAATATTTCTTAAATGCTTCTTGGACCTCTTGTAGGAGTCAACCTTAATGTCCCAGCCTCATTTCAGCAGTGAAAGGACACCTGTGAATTTTTGTACATGCTAGAGTTTTCTGCTATAGAATCCATAAAGAGCAATTGGAACTCTTCCTGTCAGCACCCTAATTTCCAAAAGTAGCCTTGTTATATGAAGGAAGAAGGAAGAAAAAAATGTTAATGGTTAGAAGACTGAAACATTTCCCTGCTTCTCCTGCTACACTCATTTTTGCGGACGTGTCTGGGACCATGACAAAGTTCTGCTACCTGCTGATCCTGAAGACCTATGTAAGGGTTCCCCGAGGGTGAAGAATCTGCCCTCTGCTTTCAATTCCCAAACCTGCCCTGAACTGTACAAGCCTAATTTAGTGTCCCAACCCATCGGGAGACCCCTCGCTCCTACTCCGTTCTAAATGAATTAGAATGAGGACTGAAGAAAATGCAGTAAGGGTTTTTTCCTTCATTTTTCCTGTTTTTTTCCTAGCCAAAGTTACAAATCTCTGTAGAATAGCAAGGGAGGATGTCTGGTAAAATTTGAGGTTCCCTCAGCATATCTGTGTCCAAATTTACTAATCTCTCTATTGTTTGCATTTGGGGATCACTGCTTGAGATGTGTTAGCGACCTTTCAGCTTTCTTTCCTCTTTATTTTATCAATTTCAATAATCCTTTCTGTTGTATTCTCATGCACTGCTCTGTAATAAACAGGAAAAGAATTTCTTTCACACTTCAGGCTTTATAGCTAGAAATGTTACCATTTGATGTAATAATTCTAAATTGTAGAACTGAATCCAGTTTTAGAGATTTTATTTAGGGTCCAGAACTGTAAGATTTTATGATCAAAACTCGGTTTGTATTTCATGACCCAAAGGAATGTCAAAGGAGATATTTTTCACATATAACAGTGAGGATTTAGAGCAAAGTTGTATTTGATCACTTACCCTTGTCAGAAACAATCCCAAACAACGATTTTCAAGGATCTTCAACCATGGTATATAGTGAGGGTACGGTAGTTTCTAATATCCAAGGGCTAGAACTACCATTGCCGGTTATGCTTCTACTATACTTCTAGCTCCTCTCTTATATTTAGCTGGATGATTCTGATCCAAATTCCATTGGCATTAATGAAGAACACTCATTGACTTCAATAATCTTTGAATTGCATCTAGTATCAACCACATTAGCATAATCAAGTGAGAGGCAATTGTTATGGATGTATTATTTAGCACTGATTAGGGAGGTGCTGTGAGCTCCCAGTGTCAGCTGGTGTGAGATGTTATTTTATAAGGGCTTGATTATTAAATTACTATTGCAGGTTATGAATCTTTCAACTGGGCTTTCACTTCTTACTGGGTGATGTTCTGTATTTATGTTACAGCTCCCCTAAAACTTAGGTTAGAAGGGTTCAGCCATTTTATATAATTTTCAAGTCTGTAATATTTTATCCTCTGAAGTGGCAGTAAGAAAAGCCACAAACCTGAGTGAAGTGAGTGTCAGGATGTGTATCACGTTCCTGCTTGCCTCCCGTAGCAAGACAGCATTCTGCCTTGCTGCAGGTACGGCTTTGTCCTGGCAGCACTCAATCGTGCAGAAAGTGGGAGGAAGAATATGCCAGGTTTCTGCATGCTGTTAATTCACCTAGAGTCAAACTCCTGGTACACTGTGCAGCTTATCTTGAGAGTTACTGAAGACCGTTAAAGTAAATCAGATTGCACTGCCTGTGTCACATCCTGGAATAACTTTGTGAAGCCCTGTGTGAGGGGTATGATCAGACGCTTAAACACAGGCAGCTACGAGTAGGAACCAAAATGCTGGAAGGCCACAAGGCTACGGCCAAGCTTGCGTTCTGCTGGTTTTAGTGACAACATTAAGTGTTGTCCAGTCCATTAGAGGCTCTGTCTATGCCCAGGAAATAAGCATAGCTGGGAGATCTTTGCTGTGTGCGATTGTCTGTGTATTTAATTTTTTTTTTCCAGTCAATACTCAGCTTGACCAACTAGCAATGTTAGCAGAGCCAGTTACCACCAATTCAAAAACCATACTTGATCTTATCTTGCATGACCTTGCAAGGTCGGAGATCATGCTGGTTAAAATAAGGGTACATCTACAGTGATATTCCCAGTCTTGTTAACGCTGCTGGAGCAGTTAAAAATAGTTCTGCCAGTGATCAGGGTTTCTCCAAAGAGCTGCAGGGGGCCATAGAGCTCTGCTGCAAGTTATCTGTTTGCCTTCCAAGAGCACATCATTTCAGTCATTAAATTTGCTTTTAGGGACATCCACAATGATTAACTGTCATGCTAGCCAATGCATATATATGTGCCAGCAGTTAAGCGAATTTTACTTTAGAGCCTAATATTCAGACTGACAGAATTTTGTACCAGTGCAAGACTTCATCAGTCTGTAAAAGTTGATCTTCAGCCTTATTTTATGTTACAGAAACTGAGCCTCACCCAGTAAAACAGAAGTGAAATCCTTCTCTGCCCTGTCAGATGGAAATGAAAATGCCAGAGAATAATGTGCTTAACATTTCGGGACAGTCAGGCATGCACGTAGTATGTGGCACAGTGATGTCACTCACAGTGGGCTCTCCTAATCACACCTGAATAACAGATACAATATAAGGGAAATCAGCAGTGCCTCACCGGTAAGCAAAGGCTGGAATGAATTGTTATATTCCTCAATTGAGAGAGAATAGATGGCACGTTAGTATTTAACTGTAGTGCTGAGGTCTACTTCAGAAATAGGTCATTAAAAAGAGAAATACTTGCAGTTATTACAGGAACCAAACCTCAGAAATCTTTCTCACAAATCAAAGCAGGTAAGAGTGTGCTGAAATGCTAAGAAATAACATTTGTAAGAAATTATTTACAAGCATCTCATTTTAACAAGTAGCTATTTATGTAGATATTAAAATTAAAATACAGAGATTTATTGAGGGCAGAGGAGGTTGTTTTTCTGCCTGATTCAGGCAAAAGCCTAGCGCTACATAATGGACATGTGAAAATGTTTAAACCGTGTTTTCTGGGGGATCAATATAAAAGAATTTCAGAAAGGGTACATAAAGGTGATTTACTTTTCACCTTTTTCTGGCTTACTGCAGAAAAATGTAATTGAACTTCCACTGGTCTCTGAATTATTTGGCCTTCTGTTAAGGAAGGAGAGAAAGATCTTTGATAGATGTTTATTATGATCATGATGGAAGATTTTATGCTTCTGTATAGCAGGAGAATTGAGAGAGAAAAAAAGGAAAAATAGACTTTTAAAAATGGTTTCTACTCTGTGTCATTCCTTCTCTGTGATATTCCTTGCCATCTCTGTCCCCAGCATCTCCTTATAGGCTCCAGTAATGCACGAGCTGCCATCATTTGCCCTTTTCTCTTCTTTTTTACTCTCCCCTCCAAATATTAGTTCAAGAACAGGAACTCAGTCACTTAGCATTTTCACCACAGTTTTTCTAGCTATGGAATATTTCCTAGTTAATGAAATAACGAATATAAGACAAGGCAGTTTTGCATGGATATTAAACTTTGCAACCCACCTTCAGGTCCCCCTCAACATAAAATGACTAATTAAAATTAAGTAATGTTACTGTGGTACAACAATGAGTCTACAGAAATTCTTTAGAGCTTACAGTGGAGCTCAGCTACAGGACGTATTTCAAAGCCACTGAGCTCAATGTACACAGTTCAAAACAGCAGATAAAGTATTGGCGACATCCTGGCTGTAACTGGAAAGCCCAGAGGGTTAAAGATCCTTTGCAAAAGGACAAAGATGTCTGTGTTTTACAAAATGCCAGGAGAATTACATTCAGTTGCCAAGTTGTAGGATTCACAGAATACAGCAGGAAAAAAATACGCACTGATAAGGAACAGTTTGCTGGTTCTTGTAAATCAAAGGAGCTTTAAAAGCACTAATAATAGACTTATTGCTGAACAACATCCTTTCTAATTATTTATTTCTGGACAGATACAGGATGATCAGCATCCTGTCTTATTTCGTTTTGTTTGTATAAGTAGATCACTCAAGTGATTAACTGAGAATAAGTGCTGATTAAAGGTGCATCTAATTTATCCCCATGTTGTCTGGGGATGGCATAGGCTCAGGCGTTCTGAAATCACATCACTGGATTTTTTGTTACGTAAATGTTGTTAATTGGCTTAAGTATATTTCAGGCCAAAGCGCAGAGTCGGAGTCGGATGTTTGACTAAGCCTGGGCAACTCTACTTGAGGGAAACATGGAATTTTTATTCTCCTGTTCATTTTGGCCCATTGATCTAATTAAGTGCTGCCTGGAAGCGCTAAGCTTGTAACGACTGAACTAGGTGATGGTGGTCAAACTTCCTTCTCCAGCAGCAAGCAGTAACGTCAGTGTTTCAAAGGATGCCACACAGTTGCTGAGGAGTCAGATAGGTAGGCAGTGCTTGCTGCCTTGCCGCGTGCCAGCCTCCCGCAGTGGGGAGGCTCAGGTGCCCCTCGAGCCTCCGCCTGTCCAAGAAGAGCCTGCAAACACAACAGGGGCCTCGGAGGAAGATGTTAAAGGCAGCAAATGAAGGTATAAAAACGTTGAAGCTGTGGAGAACATTCATCTAGGCTGTCCAAGCATTTGGCAAGCTGCTGCGTGCTGCGAACAGCCCGTGTGGTGGTCCCATACCCATCAGGAAAAGTCAAGAAATGCAGAGTGAATGTTATCTCAGACCTCGATATGTCCAAAAAACAGATAAAAGGGCTTATGAGGAAAAAAAAAAAAAAAAAAAAAAAAAAAAAAAAAAAAAAAAAAGGTTATCCAGTGGATCTGATGGATGAGGGTTTGATGATCACATACAGGCCTTTTGCAAACGCATATATTGTCTTGGAGTAGTATTTCTAGTCCCAGGTTTCTAACCTTCTGCACCTTCACCAGATTTAAGTGTGAGGGCAGTTGACTGAAAGCTTTAAAAAAAAGGCATATGAAATAAATGGCAGATGTGGCACCAGAGTCTCCCAATAAACAGATGGTCATTGAATTCTTACATTTTTCTCCCTTTTTAGTTTACTGCAGGGGGTTGTGGCTGAACTCTTTTAGCTCTCTTCCCAGTGCACAAACAGGAGTTCTGCATATGCATATATAAATATAAAGATACAGCCTTTAGTTTTTCCCTGGGTCTTTTTATCCCTGGTTCAACAAAAAAATGTGCAGCAAATTCTTCTGTGCTTTTCAAGCTTGCTGAACTGCCCAGTGGTAATTTTAAAGGGATTTGAATGTGGTTTTGTATCTTCTTCCTATCACAAAAGCTTTTGTGCGCTAATTCAGTAATGCATTGTGGCATAGCTGATATTTTTAACATGTAGTTTAGGATGAACTTGAAGATACTTGTATACGTAGCACACATGAACCAGCACTGATGTTCCTTATATAAAATGTAACTTCATACACCATAGGGACTTGCACTTCAGAGACTTATAAATACAAGCCTCTGGCTGAAGCTATCTTTCTTTTGGCTGCATGTAGCACCCAGTAAAAGTTTGTATTTGGCACGTCATTTTTGAGGTGTGGCAGAGTTATAGATGGTAATATGAGTGGAAGTTTTACAAATGGTTGTGTTAGAGACACGTATAATTTCTTGAGTTCCCTTATTATATATTGTGCAAGCAGTCAGTTAGCTGAGACATACTTAACTTTTGAATCATAGGGAAAATGCCACTACCCAGCTTGCTTGCAAACTCGTTTGCTTAGAAGCCTCATTGCATCAGCGAAAACAGCAGTGCATGTTTCAAGTGCTCTGTGGAGCACAGCATTTTAGCACAATGTTTTCTTTTCTTCATTCAGTAATTTAAATGATTGGAGCGATACTTTTGACAAAGAGGAAATCATTTCATTGTTATGGATCATTTTTCAAGTGAAGCTGAGTTTTGGAATAAAGTGATGGTGAGTAAACCATGCGAGTGGGGAATGAGGGATTCTCTTTTTTTTCTCAGTTTTATTCAGCAGTTTCTGAAAACCAAGATGGAAGGGATTTTGGTATTCTGACTGCAGGGTTATATGCTTTTTATTAAGTGAAAAGCATAACATATTGATTAAACAAGGGGTGAGGTAATAACAGGCATGCTTGCTGGTGTGTTCCGTGAGAAAATGGAATGTGAATTTTCTTTTAATATCAAGATACAAATCTGATTTACTGCTAGTTGCTCTGAGTTCTTCTGAAAATGAAACATGCCAGCTGATGAAATAGATGTATTTTGGCTAAGCAGCTTCTAACATAATAGTAACGTAGATTTACAAAATCCTCTGTGGTGGTGGTAGCTATATATTTGAAGAAGTGGAAGTTTTTTCCTTCAAAAAACCCCCCTAATTTTATTTCAGATGGAAAAACTTGTTACATAACTAAATATAATGATTCTCTTTCTGAAAACTGCATTTTCTGTATTATCCTTATTCTCCATGTGCTGTAAGTAACTATTTCTTTTTTTTTTTTTTCTTTTTTTTTTCTTTTTTGCCATGGGAATGCAAATGATACTTCAGTCACTGAGATGATATCAGTTTCATCCAAGGAGAGATTTCTTTTAATCCAGTTTTCTAGTTTTTGCCCATAAGACTAAAGAGGCCAGACAAAGTAATAGGTGCTTAAGTATAGGGAAATAAATATATGCATAGCTGCAGGTTAGAACAAGTAAACTTTATTGTGCCTTATCTTGTTGCTGATAGTAATCAGGACATTCATGTTAGCCCGATGAAAAGAAAAAAATCTATCAGAGGTTTTCTAAAGGAACTTAAGGAACTTTTTTTTTTTTTTTTTTTTTTTTTTTTTAGGGACAAAAGCAGCTCGGTCTGCTTGGTAAAGCATATAATCAGTGTCTGGCTTATCTTTGCAGGCTTGGCCACAGGCATGCTTATATGAGTTTGAGGAAGCCACTGTACACCCAATTTTACTACACTTACTTACAAAGTGACTTGTTCTGTATTCATGTAGTAAGGAATCCTCACAAAATCTTTCAGTTGCCGTATCTTTAAAATATCAGTAGTTTTTATCTACTTCATAGGGCTGCTATGTGTCTTGCTTTCTTTTTTTTTCTTTTAAAATATAAATATAAAGTAATTAATATCGATGTTCAAATTTGAGAGCACTCATTTCTATTTCTTATTTTTTTTAAAAAAGTAACTAAAGTAACTGGCTGTCCAGCTGCTGAAAATATAGGACTACATAAACAAATAGCATTTTAGAAAGGGATGAGTTACGCTAATCTTTTTCCATACATTTTAAGCCAGGTTTACAAGATAGAAAGTTTTCCATTTTGCTGACTTGCATATAAGTTTTCTACAAGTGTCATTAGCTCGTGGCAGCAGATTTGCAAGTGGAAATGATTATCCTGTTGAACCTTTAGGCTGATCCTGCAATTTTATTGGAAAAGAAGATTTTTACTGATAGGCCTCTGTGGCTGTCTAGACATTGAGCATCTTCCCATGTGCAGAAGTTTACCTGCTTACAATTTATTTATTTCAGGTGAGCTCATATCCAGTGAAGGAAATGGAAATGTTTCTCTCTAAAGATTTGCTAATTTCTTTAACGACTTAAAAATAAAACTGAGAGAGCAACTCAGTTTGCTTTTTTTGTGGAGCTGTGGTTTTTATCGCTGCCTTTCTCCTCAGATAATAGCACTTCCATCTGCACTTGACTCTCTCTTCTCTTCTCCTGTGAGCTCTGTCTGCCAAGAGCAGGGCCCTGAACTCAGAGCTTGAGTTGGTAAACACTTCACAGAGAAGCTACACTCAGTATTTGTCTACAGGAACTTCCTATCCTTTTTTAAATCAAATTTCAAATCAGTTTTCAAATAAACTTCTGTGTTTCCTGCACATGTGCTTTCCTAACACGGAGTGTGGGCTTGCAGGACAACACAATTTTTCCTCATTCTTTTTTGAAATTGAAAATAACTTAAGAGTTTAAAATATCCAAAAATGATTTTTGAAAAATAGGGTTTCAGTTTTGTTTTCTTGAAATGCTGTAATGTGCAGGAAGGATTTTGAAAGAAAAATGCCCAGAAATACTGGCTGAAATTTCCAAACATAAGAGCGACTTCTTTACATTCGTGAGGAAGAGGCGAGCTAGTTGCCATGAAAAGGATATGCCAGTCTTGACATTTCCGATGCAGTTTTCGGTACTGCTGCTTTGCTGAACGAGGGCCTGAAGGGGATTCAGAGATCAAGCTATGGTGTATCTCAACGTGTGAAACTGAGCTCGGCTGATCTGGTTCAGCACGTGCCTCGAGGACGGGGTTATCAGCGTGGGGACGGTGCCTCACCTAGGATGGCTGGGCCATGTCACGTTTCCAAGAGAAGAAGAAGAGGAGAGCGCATTAGTGCTTGAGAGGCAGCACCAGACCCGTTCTCCTGCTCCTTTTTCACAGGAAGCTACAGGCATTTTGCCAACTTCGTTTTTGAGGGTTACGTTAGGCAAATGCCTAATAACTAGAATGTCGTTAACAACATCGGCATGAAAACGTAACGGCGTGAGGGAAGTACTTGATGCTATGTTCTTACCTTGAAAATTGGCATGGGAGTGAGGTCATTATAGCGACACGGCTTATTTGATGCGAAGCCTGTGGAAAGATTTTCTTCCTCAGTTCCTGTAGGGTGCTGATTTGCTCTTTCTGTGAACTCGCGGTACCTTTCAACTGGGACTCTTAACAAGTTCAGCAGAACGTGGATTGTCACTTGTGCTTACGTAGTGGCTGAGAGCATCCTGCCTTCAATGCTTCTGCCTCTTGGGCTCGGCAGTGCCCTGCGGTCTTCATCCTCTGCTGAAGGGTGTCATTTGCCGTGTAGCTAGTCACCAACGCGATCTGTTATTAAAGTAGGCTTTTTGAAATATATAAATTCGGAATTATTTTGTCAGGCCAGTCGGTGCCAATGTCATGTTTGAAATAGGCTGAGAAAAGGCAAGTTCTAGATAATCGTTAGATGTCAAGTCACAGCTTCGCCAGGTTTTGCGCTGTCTGCTTAACCAAGGAATAGGATGTACGGGTGTTTGCTACTGACTTGTCTAGTTTTACCCTGCCAAAATTGTTGGAGGAAATGAAGTTACCCGTCTGTGTTGCCAATTTCCATGTACAACTGAAAGGAGTCACCCTACTCTTTAATTAAAAGTGTCTTTTTTTCCCTTTCTCCTGTTTTACTCTCTCAATTTGTGTTTTGTATTTCTACTTCATCTTATCTGTGGAACTGATAGCACTGAATCTACTGCACCTGCCTTTGTTTTCTGGTAATTCACCCAAATTCTGAAAATGTAAACGCAATGTTTATAGGTAATCTGCTCATCTGGAGGCAAGTAATTTTCTTAGAATTGGGCTGAAGGCTATATGCTTCCCTGGAGAAAAGAAACATATATTGATGTGTTTATGCTTTGCAATAATAATATTTGTCCATGTGAGAAAGTGTGAACTTTTTTCCTTCTGCCACACCATATGGCTTATAACTATTTACAGTCCAAACAAGAACAGCTGCTACTGTGTGAGAGCATACATTTCTTTAAGCTGGTGATGTGCTGAGTAGTGAATGACAAAGTAGATGTCCGCAGATGTATTCCAAATATCCTAATTCACCAGTCAACATCTCATCTATCATTCTCTTCTTGGAAACTGTTTGAGCTTTTTTCTTATGTTCTTAGCTAATGGGGACAGCTTCGATGGCTTGGGTTTGGTGTTTGTTCAATTTTTATTTTTGTACTGGTGTAGCAAATCTGCGTGAGAATTGCCGCTATCCAAATGGCGGAAGGAAAGGACATGTTGTTCAGTAAAATTAAAGTCTGAATCATCATAATCCCTTTCAAGAGAAGCTTCTAGCTGGAAGAGTGGTCCGTAGACCTTTAAATTGTGGGTTACTTTATGACCTCAGTTAATGGCATGCTTAAAGGTTGGGATTTTGTGTTTAAAGATATATGTGATTTTACATTTATCAGCTAATACCAGTAATTTCTGCCTCATATCAGCCTTGTATCCTGCCTGTTTGAGCCTCTTATGTTCTGGGATCATCTACTAGGCATTTTGATGAATTTCTGAATTTTTGTATCAGGCATTGTAATAGGTGATTTATCATCGTTGGTCATTCCTGTCAACAGCAGGAGAACAATTTCAAGATATTATACAGTTGGTCTACCTACCTGGTCTTTAGCAATAGTGTTCTGATTGAAGATGGCATTTAAACCTCTGCCATTTCCGTGCCTGTCAGCAGGTCTCTGGAGCCACTGCTCTCGCATATTTGCACTGTGCTGTTCGTGCACCTGCCCTTTCCCGATCGGTTAGACAATTGGCACATTGTATTTGTTACAACTTATCTCACAAAGGCATATTCCAGCGAGGATGCAGTGTTCCAGGGGGATATTCCCAGTGAGTATTCTTCTTGTCACACAATAATCCAAGAGGGCTCATTAGCAAAAAGAATTGCAGGTTTCTTGCAGTTGACACTCAATCTCCCACGAAGCTTTACTGGTAAATAGGACCCACTGGATTTCATCATACTTCAGACTGCATTGAAAAGTGGCTGAGAACAGAAGTGATCACACTTTCTAGAAGTGTATGGTGGAGCATAACCGTTGAAAAGCCTTAAAATTAAACCAGATTAATTCGTAGGCAGCATATAGCTATTTCTAACATGAGGATTTTTCGTATCAGGACTACAAAAGCAGCAGAAACAAAGGGACTGGAAAGGACCATCTGAGTCTTAATGGTAGTTAGGCTGGCAGCCCAGAACTTCCCTGCTTCAATGGTTAGGAACAAGCCTTTAATTTGGATGCCTTTGTGGCCATCTTACACACAGATGTTTTTAACTTAAACAGTTTTCTTCCTTCGGCTTAGTGTGAACAAGTCTCCATCTCAGATTTGCTTTGCTAAGGTAAAGACCTTCTGCTCGTTGGCTCGCATGCGGTAGGTGCTCTGTAGGATCACTCTGGCTGCTTGCAATTGCAATTTCAGACTGTGCTGTGACCAGAAGGCTTCTGGAGAAGGAACCCCACTGATGTCCCATAGGTATGAATAGGCACTGGTGGTAGCTGAGAATTTGCTGTAGGGCACATCACTTTGACATTTTAGCAAAGAAATAAAATGGGACTCCAGGTGGTTACCATTCAGCTCACCTTATTGCAGAGCCCAACCTCTGCTACTTACAGTTAATGAAAAAGTCTCCTTTATAAGTTTAAGGGCTATGATATAGCACTGAGTAGTTGTGATTCCATAATTCATGTGCTTAGTCAGCTCGTTCCTGTGTGAATGAGGGAGTTACTTGAGAACACACTCCTCAGCATGGATTTCATCTTGCTTGCCAGAGATAAAATGGAATTGCCAGAACTATTTGTATGGAAAGCCGTAATAGCATTTTAATCTACATCACTGCTATAAGAAAGTGTTTCTTACATATTCCTACCAGAAAAACAGTGGTAGGTACTGTCTCCTGCCCCATTTCTGCTTTGCTAGAAGAGACAAATTACTTTGGCTTTCTTGGATCAGTGCAGCTTTGCCCAGGTTTAACTTGGAACTGCATGGAGAGAAATGAGTATAAAAAACTGACAACAGAAAAGGCAGAGGGGAAAAATTGCTCTGTGTAAAAGAAGTCTAAGTTTCCTTGTGGTCTTTGCTTGCCAAAGCTATTTTATGAGCAGTAACAATGGATTGCATAAACAAATTTAAGGGATTCATGCGTTCTGATTTCATGCTTTGTAGCTTTCTAGCTGTCTGCTATATTAAGCAGGAAATCCATTTCAATATCCACTATGCAAAATTCTGGAAACAGCTGTGATTATTTGCTTTTAGGTTACTGCTCAGGGACAGCCTGGCTTGCTGGCAGCTCTGTGTTAGTGCAATCAGTGTTAAGAAATTACCTAGTGAGTAAAACTGCTTTGTGAACCTGTGACGTGATCTGATGCCATTAATACCAGATGTTGAAGCCTCTGTTCCTCCACCAGTTCTGCTCAGTTCACACTGAGATGACACTTAGATGAGAATTTACTCTTTAAAGTTGTCTCTGCTTCCTAAGTAGGGAGCCTGTGAGCTTTGAGGAAAGCTGCTGTGTTGACTTAACCAAGGGAACATCTATAAGAACTGGGGGGTTTCTAGTGCTGACGTGATTAAAAAAAGAAAAAGAAAAAAAAAAGCATATTATCACACTGTCCAAATGGGGATTAAATTTACATGCATTCATTTCTGTTGCCCCTGGGCTGAGCACCCACTTCAGAGGTACTGCAGAAAGAAATCACAGAGGGCCTGTGTTTTTCTCTCAATGCTGCAAGCTGGTGAAATTGCATCAGTCCTCTGCAGAGGCAGCTTGGCACACTAAAATTGCTGAGCTTTGGGACTTCATAGAAGCCTGCATTTTGGCATCAGACCAACGAGCTTGAATCTAAGACAATAATCTCTCAAATCCCATGCACTTGCTTTAGCCCAGCAAGTTAGAGCAAGAGTCTGTGCTTGGACAACATCCCAGTGAGACAGAAGTATGGAGCCAATTCCAGTTAGAAACCTGTATCTCAATGGGAATCTTAGTGTCCTGGAGTTGCTGAAAAAGACCTCTCACAGGTCTTCTCCAGGAAAACCTTGTCGTTGATTCGCCCAGGGGCCTTTGCCAGGACACCAAGTTACTGATCTGAATGTGCTTGTGCAATAACCTTGCGAAAGCTTGTGCATTAGCATCTGGCAAGAAGCTCCAACAGCCATTGTTCATATGGTTGTTGAGCAAAGGATGAGGTAAGAGGGAATTTGGGGAGGGCATCTGTCCATCCAACTCAAAGGTAAAGGAGAAGGTCCTGTTCCTTCCATCTCCTGTCTTAAAGGGATCTTCCTTCCTGCCTTTTCCCAGGCAGAGAGCATGAGAACTCACTTTGCTGGAAAATACCACATAGAGGTGACAACAAAGTGCGGCAGCAGAATCTTAGAAAAACTATTTAAATCCCATATCTGCCTCCTTACTCCTCAACAAACGGCCCATTTCCTAGCTCTACTAAAGGCAGAGAAGAGAGCAACAGGGAGAGCTTGGTGACAGTGTGACTTGAGATCCTCAGAGCTGCCTCAGGCTCCACTAGACAGTAGAAAAAGCATTTTGGGACATTCCTCCCCAGTGTCACTTCACATCTCAAGAGTGCAGAATAGGCAATCGGTGCCCTGAGCAGAGGCTCTGATGGGCTCAAAGTCCTGCACATGCAGAAGCGTTTGCAAGGCTTGAAGCATTTGCATGATATGCTTTGTAATAGGTTATTTTAGATTTAAAATGTGCTTGAACTATCATCTTGGATTAGTTCCTGCAACAGGAATTGCACTTTATGGTGCCATTGATCTCATTATTTCTGTGATTTCATTCCTTTTATTGTGAGTTTTATTTGAAAAAACAATTTACTGTTCACCATTTTCTGCTGTTACAAAATGAACTTACTTTCACTAGTACCTCTACTAAACTACTGGTGCAGATCCCCTGTGAAAAATGTACAGCTGTTATAAGAATTTCTAACATGTATCTTAGAAATTCATTTTTTTGCCTCTTGATTTAATAGTCTTCTAAGCCATTATTTTGAAAGGAGATGTTGCCTATTTTTTATTTCTTGGGTTCAGTAGTTAGTTAGTAATAAATGAATCTCAAGAGAGAAAGTAGCTGAAGATGATGAATAGAAGAACGTTCATTATTAGCTCAGGCAGAAAATGAATCCCTTTTCAGAAATTCAGGAAGTTGATAATAGTGGATTTTTTTATAGATGATTACCCTCATGACAAATCTATCGCTTTGCCTTCTCAAACAAGTATGATATGTTTTGTCTTTTTCTCCTCTTGACAAGAGAATTCATGACATAATGTCACACCGTTGGAAGAGGTGTATGTTTCTGGTAATTACTGGAAAATGATGCTGTTCTTAATTTCCATATTATACAGAGCAGTTGTGATTAAAAAGTTAGACATTGACATGCAAGCAAGTGCTGGGATAAGGCAGTTAATTACTCTTAGCTGCAGCAAATATTTCTATGTAAGAGGACATAATACCATTTCTGTGTGCTTTTTTTTAATTTTTTGACTACTTAACAGTAGTCGCCATACAAGGCTGAGCTGTAATCCCACACAGATGCTGAATTTCTGTGCTATGAGCAGTGTTAGTGAAGGCGCCTTGCCTCTCTCATAAATTTTTACCTCATAAGGAGCTCCATGATATCCTTCATCAGTGCCACACAAAGCAAACAAGAAAGAACTGTTTTCTCATCTACTTCCAGCTCTATATGCTGGATTTTGACAGATGCAGAGGTCATACTTGAGGTAAGTGCCCATCCCTCTGCAGTGACGTGCTGCATTTGAAGCTCAAGCAGGGAACGAGATGTCATGCCTTCCTTTTTATCTCTAAATCAAAATACTATCTCTGCCTTGTTAGGCATATCCTGTCTTTAGACTTCATTGCCTTTTCCATCCAAATTACTCTGTTAAGAAATCATAGCTAAAGGTGACAGAACCACTGTAGTTACATGTACTGTTTTTTCCTGGTTTGTAGGCTTAATGGGTGCAGTCACAAATTTAATTAAGTATTGTCCAGCCCTTTATAACTCCTTAGACACATTTCACACAGCACATCTGGCCACTCCTAGGCATGGCTGGCTGGCTTTATTCAAAAGGTGTGAGATGGCCTGCTTACTTAAAAATATTTGCCAGAGCAGAGGTCTGAGGCAAAGCCACAGGTTCCCCAGGGGAACGGGAAGAGGCACCCACAGTGTGGTCCCTGAGGAGTCCTTTCAGAACCACTGGAAGAGAAGCGATTTGGTACCGAAGATATATTGGGGAAGTCAGAAGAAGGGCCGATCCTCTTACCAATGCCCCCAAATAAGAGAGGGTTTCAGGAATGGGTTGCTGTAACATAGGGAAACCCTCAGGGACTTCTGAACTTGGAAAGGCATTTGCAGACTAGTAATGGGAAAGAAGTAGTCTTCCCATGCTACTCATAGCATGGGAATTTATAGTATTTCAACACTTTTTCATTCTCAAAGTAGGATGAAAAGTCTAAATCCTGGGAAGCATCATAAATTCGCAAACTAAAAATAATTTGGTTAAAATGAATCACAGCATCGCATTTTGTTCCCCTCCACCACCTTTTCCCACCCCATTTTGATCTAAAATTATTAATGCTTCAAAAGGAAAAAAATATTGACACAGAAATATAAACTTTTACAATCAGTTTTGTTATTGACAAATTAAAATCTTTTCTAAGGATAGGATGTGTATACTGAAAAATTCTCAGTCAGCTCTACTCCTGAAAATATTCCCTTCAAATCCATGAAGAGTACAGATAAATCCACAGTAGTTGTCCCTTCCTCTAGACTGGCTAAAGAGTCTACCTCCTGCAGGCTCAGAAAGCAGGGTGAAACACTTGTTACTATTTTACTTTAAGTGACTAGACTGCAGTATAATCTGAGTTGATTGATTTTACTGATTTTGTATAGGATGTGGCTAAATATGTTCTAAATTCCCCAAACTGAAGGGAAAGAGAGAAGATAAAAATGCCTAAAATAAATTCTAGTAATCCATGTGTTATAATTGAATGACCAATAAAAGAATAGTGCACTGAAAAATGATGTGAAAAAGATGAATACTGTTCAACCAGATTAATATGCTAATAAAGGAGATTTTTTTTGTTCCAAACTAATTATAAAATCCACCTCCTGCAAATAGATGAATAGGTTCAAGTTGCTCCTTTTCGGCCTTTTTTTGCTGTTGGTTATCCTTAGTGATAAACTAAGTACATTATTTGCAATATAACGGTAAAATGAAACTAAGAAAAAGGATTGTCATCAGTTCAAGGGTTTTTTTCATCTTTACAGGCTTTTTGGCAGTTTCATTTAGCTTTCAAACATTCCAAAAGCTGTATTTATGTTTCAGTGGTTGGATTCAACATACAAAAATTTCAAGCAGATGTTTGTAGCCTGAGCACTGATCAGGTAGACTGGAGCATTGCAAACACACTCCGGAAGTCTACATGTGGTGTCCCTTGATAGCCTCCGTTGCTGTGTTTCAGCAAGGAGCATGCCATATTACTGTGAGTTCTGCGAAAGGGTTTGTCACATGGGACTGGCTAAAAAGGGCCTTTCCAGTATGATTTCTATGAAGCTGAGGAACAAAGGGAGCTGTCAAAGTGTAAAAGTCTGGAACTCAGAATATTTAAAGCTCTTTGCCAGAGGAAGATGAATACCCTCCATGTACTCCCCCACTGGCAGCAGTGGTGGTGATGGTGAGAAGCAGGGGGTTCTGCATAAACAGGACAGATGTGTGGCAACTGTCTTAAAAGGTTTCTCTGTCCCTCATTTTCAAAGTTGCCTTGTTTTTGCACAGTTTTTGTCTGATCTCACCTCTCTCATCTAGCATCAGAGTCCTTTTGGTCCCACCAAAGACTGCCTAAAATTTGTGCTGCCTGAAAGCAGCCCTCCTTCATCTTTTTGAAGCATCTGCTCACCATCTCATTCCAAAGCACAGCCAGATATGTTTTGGCTTTTTCTTTTTTCCCCATGCTATTGCTTTTTAACTTCTTAATTACTCTGTTGTTGTTATTTAATTGCTAAACTTGTAGATGTAGTCCCTTTTTGTTCATTATGAGACCAAAAATGCTGCCTCAGATGCTATGCTGCAACAAATGTTAGAAATGTATTAGTTACTAACACTTCTTCAAGAAACACATTGTCATTCTGTTTAAATTGGTGTAATAGGCTGGACCCATTTTATTTCATTAAACAAAAAAATGCAAGGAAGAAATCACATAAGTTTTGGTCAATTTTTATGTTTCCCCTCCTAATACTTTAAATCCCCTGACTGATGCTGGGATGTTTGCCATGTCAGTATAATATCTGACTTACAGGGACTGCATGTGTTCTTGGCACATGAAAGAACAACTTAAATTGCGCTTTCCCATCCTTCACTCCCCCAACCTTTTTTCCTCTTCTACACTTATACCAATAGTAATGAAAAAAGGAAGGAGAGGTACCTATTGCTATTTCCTTCAAGACCCAAGAAACTGGGGTTTATATCCAGCTGGGTTGCACTCTTGAATTTATAGACTGAAGCCTGGAAATGCCTTCCTCTTACAGCGAGCCATCCTCTGCAGCTCTTAAAGGAGAGAGGAGAGCCCCTGAAAGCTCCCTCTTCCCCATCCTTCTCCCCCTTGAAATCACTGGTCCAGACAGATGAAGGCCCATCTCAGGCAAACACACCCGTTAAAATGCAGGGATACATTCTTTTCAGATATTTAAAACTCATTTTTCAGGAAAAAGAAGTGGAAAATGTACGATCTTTAGTGTAGGTGGGAAAGCCTTGAGGAAGACATATCTAAACATATCATGCTGCGCTTACCACAGAGGCTGCTTCCCCGAAGCACATTCTGAGCTACATTAGTTGAGTCTGCTAGATGAGAACAACATCACATCACATTTTGGCCAGTGCAGCTTCACTAAACAGTTCACTTCGTGGTTGGCTTGTATGCTACACCACAATGTATGGTTGAAATCCGAGACTTAGTCAATGCAAAACCTTTTTTAACCAGAAAACTGAAGCCTGCCTTTTTATTGCGCTTTAATATTTAGGTGTGGAGTATTTTTCTTCTCTTGATAAGTATTTGGGGATAAGAACTATTTTTAAAAAACAGTAAAATTGCAGAAATAACATTTAGGCTTTCCTACTCCTCCAGAATATCTGAGCTCTGGAAAATTCATTCTCTAAGAGCAACTAATAAAGACAATGCAAGTCTAGAAAGTAAAAGTTTTTGAAAAGATAAAAATGACGGGGATCTACTAGGGGTATTCAGGCAAAACATGATAATTTCTATTCTTCTATCTGTGATAGGTGCCTATGGCTGTATAGACTGTTCTGGATATATAAATTCAGTTAGCATAAAACTAGTTCTACTGAATCCAGAAATCCTGAGTGCTGAATTCATAGGTTCTGAAAAAGCTGTCACTGTCAATTTACAGCTATATCAAATAAGAATGTTATATCTATCATCAGCGGAATAGGGTTTTTTGGGGGGAGGGGGGAGGATCTCATCTAAAAGCAAGTACAGCAAGTACGGTTTGCCTGAGTTTCTTCTTTGAACTTAGAGAAAAATGTTCTCCACCTAGGTGAGCAAGAGCCAGCTGCTTTCTTGCATATACACATGCATGTCTAGTCCTGTAGAGCGGGCAGAAACTGAGTTGATGTACTGAGCAAACGTAATTTAAATAACAAGTTTAATTAGAGTCTTATAACTGGATTGTCCGGTTTGTGACAAATGTGTAGTAATTTCCACTTTACTTCATAGAGTCAGCAAATGTTGATCAACAGGTATTGCTTACTCTGCCTTTCTAGGGTTTTGATTTAAAATGCCCATGATCAAACCAGTCTTAAGAACAAGATACATATTCATTAGGTTCTTAAAGTTTATTCATTTTACCGATTAAGTTCTTTTCCCAGGATGTTCTAGTAGCAATAGACAATGCAAAATGAATGGTCTAAAAAGGTATTATGGTTTTAAAAGCCAATTGAGTACAGGAAAAGAGTTAGAGAAATTAATAGCTCTTGTACAAACTCAGAACTAGTGTATAGTGACAGTTGTTTTCCTGAATATCACTGGGACAACAATGATCAAATCTCATTCAGGGGATAAGTCTTCAAACTGTTCTAAAGGCTTTTAACTATACATTTTTCATTAAATCTACCAGAGCTGAATTCCCACAGCACTTGAAAATCTTCCCTTTGGTTTTATAACATTAATGAAGCCTCTTATATCAAAATTACTTTTCCTCAGTTAATAGAGAGTAATTGTATTAATGCAAAATAGTAGGAAATTTGCACAGCACTTTCAGAAGCTATTTTCTACACATAAATTTGGTTTAGTTCTATAGCTTGCACTAAAGGTAAATACCCAAGGTGGGAATTATATTTTAGAAAGAAACTTTTTTCTCTCTTTAAAACATATTTTATGCCATTTTATAAGATAATCTCTGAAGGAAGAAAGCAAATAGTTTATTCTCAGGAGAATTTTCATTTGCTTAAAAGATAGATGAAAGTAAGGCTATTTGTAGCACCTGTTAGTTTAAAAAAAGTTATTCAAGCAAAATGATTCTTTTTTATTTCTTTGTTTTTCCCATTATCTTTTGCTTTTCCAGCAGACTCCAAAAAACAGCCTCCATATATTTGAATGTTTACCTGTTATTCTTAAGTCAGAAGTAGAAAGAAATGAATTGCTCTAGAACATACTTTTAAATTTAAAATCTGTTCTTTTTATTATTGTCCCTTTTAATTCAGGCATACTTAACCTGTACCCATCAGGAATCCAGGCCCCTTTGATCCTTCTTCCCTTTCCAGCTCTCCTAAGCCTTTGCAGCATTTCAGCCAAATACATAGACAAAAATCCTGCAGAGGAGTTAGATTTTTATGCTTCAGTATTTAGATTGAAGAAATGGTTTTTATGTGAGCTGTTTAATTTTGATGTCTCTGATGCCAAATCCCAAGTGGGATGTTCTGAGCACCCTCTGATCTCTTTACTTTGAAAAGCTAATTTTGTGTTGTCTTATAACTGCCAGTCCTCTCTATTTTTGAATTGATCTGTAGATTCTATTTTCAAAAACATTTGCTGAAAAGAGTGTGTTAGCATGTGTTAGCTCTCCAGTCTTCTTTGGCACATTTTGTGGCTACCTTGCCAGCTTCAGTCATACTTGAAAAGTTATCTTTTGTTTGTGTTTTTCTGGTTATGTTTGTCAAGACCTATGAAGTAACTGGATAGAAAATGCACATTTCTCTTCCACATATGTATGAGAGATTTTAGCTTTCTTATTCGCAACGTGAGGATAAGCAATCCTCTCAGGCAGCTTTTGAATACAGAGCCAGATATGGGACCTTCATGGGCCCTATTTAATATGTGCCATGCCAGGTGATGCAAAGGAAGAGCTGTGCAGTCTTCTAGCCTGCTTTGCTTATTTTTACACCTCCACCAGAAATTCCCACCCTCATAAAGTGTCTTGACATCCATAACTGAAAAATTGTACGTAATCCTGCAGTGTATCAGTTGTGATTGTTTAATAACCCTAGGCACCAGTACAAGCTGGGGGCTGACCTTCTGGAGAGCAGCTCTGCAGAGAAGGACCTGGGAGTGCTGGTGGATGACGAGTTGACCATGAGGCAGCAATGTGCCCTTGTGGCCAAGAAGGCCAATGGTCTCCTGGGCTGCATTAGGAAGAGTGTTGCCAGCAGGTGGAGGGAGGTGATCCTACCCCTCTCCTCAGCCCTGGTGAGGCCTCATCTCGACTACTGTGTCCAGTTCTGGGCTCCCCAGTACAAGAGAGCTACTGGAGAGAGTCCAGCGTAGGGCTACAAAGATGATCAGAGGGCTGGAGCACCTGCCTTATGAGGAAAGGCTGCGAGAGCTGGGCCTGTTTAGCCTGAGGAAGAGAATACTCAGGGGGGATCTTATCAATGTGTGTAAGTACCTGAAGGGGGGTGTCAAGAGAACGGGGACAAACTCTTTTCAGTTGTCCCATGTGACAGGACAAGAGGCAATGGGCAGAAATTGAAGCACAGGAAGTTCCGCCTGACCGTGAGGGGGAATTTCTTCCCTGTGAGAGTGATGGAGCACTGGCACAGGTTGCCCAGAGAGGTGGTGGAGTCTCCTTCTCTGGAGATCTTCAAGGCCTGCCTGGATGCAACCCTGTCTAACATGCTGTAGGTGACCCTGCTGAGTGGGGAGGTTGGACTAGATGATCTCCAGAGGTCTCTTCCAACCTTACTGATTCTATGATTCTATGATCCCAATCCATCCCCAGCTCCAGCCTCCTGAAAGAACCACCGTGAGAAGATTTATTCCATGTCTGCCCTACTGTACCCTATGTGAAAGTGAGGTTTGAACTTAGCTGCAGGCAAAACATGTTGTGAGCTCATGCTGAGATTTCACAGCTGTGTCACCACAATTGCTGCTCCTTAGTACCATGTAACACCTTGACTCCACAAGCAGGGCTCCCTCATGTCCTCTTCTCAGGATGCCTCCAGAAGGAGAATTTGCAGTGCATGCAACTGCACCACAGGGAGAAGGAAATGATGCATGTTCCCTCTAGGCCACCTGCTTCTCCTTAAGGTGTTAATCAAAAGGCATCCTTGGAAACAGAAGACTTGGGAGATGATGCTGTAGAAGTTGTCATGACTTTTGGGGGAAGGGGGAGAGCTCTTCAGAAAGTCACAGCAGAGCTATCTGTGCTATTTTTTCAGCCTAATAACACTCATGTTCCTCAAGTGGTGATGAAAGCAGTTAACTCCATTAAATGGCCCAATGGTCTTTTATTGATACTTACACCAGTACTATTGGATGCTACTGTTCATCCAGGAGAAAACCAAAGAAAGGCAGGCTGATTGACAGTTGCAAATACTGGCACATGGCTTTGTCTTTAGTTATCTAAGAGGTACTTAAAGGCTGAATTTTTCTGATCAGTACTACCCCCATGTTTAAGCTATCTTCCATCAAACATCATATATTAAATTGATTATGAACCATGTCATTTTAAAAATATGCAGTTGGTATTTGGTTTATGTGGACACACTGCTTGCCAACTCAGCAGTTTCCATCCTAAAATAACAGAGCCCCAAAAAACCACAGACCCCACAGTCAACTGCTTTATGTTATAATGAGTCAGCTGTAAATCTATGCAACCACTAATTTCAGCCCATTTGTCCAAAGGGACAAGCAAAAACATGCAATTTTCTAGCACTTGCAATCAGTGAAAAACTCTAGGTGGAAAAGGTTGGCATAAACATCAAGAAAGAATGTAGAGCAGGAAGCATTTTCTGCTAAGCTAAATATAAATAAATGTGTTTTTGTATGTATGTATATATTTCCAGTAAAACCAGGTTAAATGACAATCACAGGTCTTGGCAGCCAGTTCAAGCAAAAAAAAGTCTAGTGAAGGCAATGAAGTTGCATGAGGTTTGCAACTAAGTGCATGCTTAAGTGAATGCAAGGTAATGCAACCTTTATAATATCCCACAACAAAATGAATAAAGGATTTTGTTGGCAGCTCTTTGGTGCGTGATTACTTCAGATGTAAACCAAACAGGGCTGATGATTGTATCATATATGTGATATTTTGTTATTGAACAGCACATAGACTAACAGAGAGTACTGGTAGGAATGGCAAAAGTACGTTCATATCTAAAAGCAAGAAAAAGTAGGGAGGCAGCCCTCCTAGCTAAGTAATATTGGTGCACACCTCAGGTATCTCTTATGCATCTTGGGCTTAATTAGGACTTGGAGAAGAAGTTAGTCTACTTCAACATTTGATGTAGAGCCTGCTAACCTCTTCAGGATATCCTAACAGGGATACATTGCATTGACCACTTGCAATCCACTGTACCATAGTGTTACAGTCATCTCCTCGTGACCGGAGCATTAAAAACTATGAGGCAAATTCACAGTAAGAAATAGTATTCTCAGAGTTCTGTAATGGTATAAGGAAACAAACCAGTGTCAAACCATGCAGTTTGGCACTTAGGGAACAGAGAGCAAATCTCATCTTGGTTTCCTTCCCTGTGAAGGTAATCTGGAATTCAGATACCCTTTTTGATGTGACTGCACCAATGAGCATCTGACAATCACTATAGGTGCCAGCCTTTATCAATCCAATCACTTAGTACCATAATCAAGTGTGAGTGTCGTTTTAAGGTGATATATGGAGCCTAGTACATGTGTATTATTTCTATTAATGGTGCATAGTTAAGCCCAAAGCAATAATGTAATGAGATGAATCCAATAGAGTTCATTTGTGGGGCCTGTGAAAGGAACATCTTTAACAGACCTTGGATTTAATGAGAACGTGTTATTGATTAAATTAGATCCACAATGGCATAAGCAATAACACTGAATTTCCAAAGTATGCTCTGATTGAGCTACTATTTCAGATTCAGGCTCTAGGGTTAGAAACAGGGTGAATGCAGATCCATAAACAGCATTTTCATGGCATTGTTACTAATTAGTATAATTATATCCCAATGTCATTTGCTTAATTTATGACTTGGCAGTATAGCTGAAAGTAGGGTTTTTTTTCTTGCATTTTCTGTTTAGAATTTGGTTATTAGGATGAGGTCGTTAGTTTACAATTAAGTCATTTCATTTCCTGTAGCACTAATATTAATGGAACACTTCATCACTGAAGCCCGTATCTTGCCTCTCTGGTAAATAGCGGGAGGAACTCCTATGGGCTTTAGCTTCCCACTCCATCATTAAAGCTACAGGAGGAATTTCTTACGTGTTATATGAAACAATGAGGCAATTTCATATGAAGTCATTTCTGTATGCACATTCCCATCTTCATGCCTCCAGTGGGCTCTTTGGATATTCCCCCTATCCCTCTGCCAGCATAATCCATCAGTTCAGATGTGAAAGAAAGCTTTGCTTTGTGGAGGAAAAAAATGTGAAACCTAACTTTAATCATGGAATTTTAGCAAAAATCAGCCCTAAACATGCAATTCTTGGGTACGTGTTTTGGCCGCAGTCAACATCAGATTCCTCTGATGAAGGTCTTTCCTCCTCAGTGTGGAAGGGAAAGAAGGGGGCAGAACTGTTCCTCTTGGTATCACCACATGTAGCTTAAAAAAATTAAGAAAGATTAATGAGCATGAAGAGGAACAAAATGGTAGGGGAGAATCCTCTTTTTCTCCATCTGTATTAAAAAGGATTGGCTCAGTGCTTTTTATTATGTGCCACAGCATCATCTGTTATACCAATCCAGCTGTCTGTGTTGCTGTTGTTACCCTCTAGTGGCCGGTTTGCAGAAAGGAGGAGTGCAGCTACTTAGCAGCAGACTAAACTCTCTTCTTTTGGACCTGAGCAGCTAACATTTGAGTCACGTTCTGAAGTTCAAGATGCAAGTTAATAAGCAGTTGTTCCTGTTGTTTTAAAGACTATAATTTCCAGTCATATGGTCATATCCTTGCATGGGTTTTCTTTTCCCCCCCTCCCCGAAACTAAATGACCTCCAGCTACATGCTGTTGCTGTAAAGCACGTACTTCCCTCTTATGGTCTTCTCTGCCAGAAGTATCTGTTCAGAGTGCAAGGCATACTGCTATAATAAAACTTGATACTTTAGTTGCAGTTGTCCTAGCTGTTTCCTTTATCCTTCTAGGTCATTTTAGGTATGTTTTAAAAGAATCCTGAATCTAAATGTGCTTGAGAATGCGTGCTGTGGGTTTCTAGTAGCCTAAGTGCGGCTCATGTATGCACAGGGATACATGTTCCTGCAGATAAAGATGAAGCTTCTGAACTGGGTGTCTTGGATTCATCGAAAAATCCCCTCTGTTCCTTTTCTAACTGAAGGCTTGGGAGGTTACAGGGCAGTCAGCAACCATGTGAGGATGTGTCAGAGCTGTGCGCTTGCCAGGACTGGCCTCCCTCCACCCTCTTGGTTTGCCCGGTGGCCCCAAGAGGAGGCTGCGCATTGAAGAGATCCTCCACTTGACAGAAGGATTAACTGTATTCCCCGTTCGCTGTGGTGCGGGGGGGTGCAGGAGGGCCTGAGCGCAGCAGCCAGCAGGACTGTGAAAGTTGTTAACCAGAGACCTGGGGGTATCGTCTGTGCATGAAGTCTGGTGCTGGCGTCCTTTCATCCAAGCCACATTCCAGCCTCCTACATTCATCTCGGATGGCTTCCAGGAACCTTCCCGGGAGAAACAGCTGCCTCATGCTTAAGAGAGGAAATATTGAAAGCTCTTGAGGTTTTTAGATTTGTGGGACTGATGCAATTTCTCTCCTTTGGCAACGCAAGTGGCGTTTAACTCATCTCTTGCCACACTCGGTGGCTGAAGAATTACTCCAGAATTTTTTATTTGCTTAAGGAATACAGTGGTCTCTTAACTGAAGTGCAAAGCACTGTACTTTTGGGGTTCTTAATGGTCTTAAGCATGAACAACTGGTTGGTATTAATTCATATAGCTTAACAACTGTGCTTTTGAAAAGACATGTTGAGAAAGAGATGGAAGTGATGTGATACTGGCACATGGGCCAAGATTTTCAAACCTAGGGTACCATAAAGTGCCTAAAGGTGATGATTTGATAGGATTTTTGAAAGTGTTTGTGATAGTCAGGAAAATGTATATATCATTTAAAAATTTCCATTTATTTGCCCCTTTGAGACCCTAAATCACTTCAAAAGTGTAAAGTATGGAGCTTTCTTTTCTGTAGTGGCCGAAGTTCTTACTGTGATGCCCTTTGGAAGGGCCAGCTTAAAAGTAGTCTGCTACAGGACCAACTCCTTGTGACAGCAGAGAGAATCGGCAGCCATGCAGGAATCTGGCAGAGCACCTGAAGTCTGAATGTACACAGACAGGCACATGTTTGTGCATGTATTTAGGTAAACAGGCAATTTCTGTGTTAAAACTGTAGGACATTAAGGCTAGCTTTCAGATGAAATGTTGAGTAGTTGTTCTGAGTCAAGGATATATTCTCCCATTCCTATAAGGTATGATTCAGCCTGTATTAACACTTGCAGTGCTGTAAATCCAGAGTAACTTGCTTGAAACAGTGGCTTTAGCATAAATTTTACCGGAGTATAGAGAGGAACAGACTCTAGCTTTCTCTTTTTAAAAGGTATTTGAAGAATTAAAAGGTGTAAAGACGTGGAAGAAAAAATAATTGCTGTGATATATGTAGCCGTTTTGCTATATAAATAGAGGTGGTAAAGATGCCATTTATACTCATTAAAAAAAATAGCAAGTCTTAGTAACAAACAAAGCCAAGGCTCCTGTGACTAAATGCATATAGAGTACTTTTTCTCCTATTCTTTTCTTACAATTGTCTTATTTCATGCATTTGACAGCATTTTCAGGGTAGCTGTGATTGTTGTGTTCCCTAGCATATCGTTTAGACAGTTGTCAGTGTGCTGCCCCAGTCACTGTTGTTATGTATTTGTAGGAATGCCAGCTGTATGCTTGGCGTTTGCTATGCCCTTGAGGACAGCAGCCTGAACAATTGATGAAGGAAAAATAAATAATGTTACACAACCTCTGCACAGATCAAAACTCAGTATATTTTAATAAGCAGCATATCACAAGTGTATCTCCCGGGTTCAGGTAAAGCAGCTGGAACGGAAGGGGTGAGATGGGAAAAAATGAAAGGCGAGGGAGCATTGAGGGCTGGGGCGAACTGGGGAAGAGGAGAGGTAAGAAGATAAAGCTTAACAACACAAAGATAAATGAAAACAGCTCAGAATTACATTGCACTTGGAAGGTGCTGACGTCTAATATGATTTTGGAGGGAAGCCAGTGGTGAGGTTAAGAAAGGGATTGGGGGAGAGGAAGGAAAAAGAGTTCAGTGGTCAAACTTACAGGCCAGGAAAACATGTTTATTTGACAGCACTTTGATTTGTGTGTCTTTGCACAACTGGGAGGCCAAAAAGGAGGCATGGATGCATGGGGTACAACTGAGAGACAGAGCAAAGAATTGAATTGTAAGAGTGGAGATGAGAGGGTGGATTTTGAAGATCCTGAAGAGAAAAGTGTTGTGATTTGGAAATGGTGTGGATGTGGCTAAGGGGGAACGAATCAAACACATCCCCCAAATGTGGGCTGGAGTAATAGAAAGAGGGGTGTTGTCAGCAGCATCAGAAAAGTTGGGGGAAGAAAGATAAGGAGTTTGTTTTGGCCCTACTCCATAAAAAATTACAAAGAATGACAGATTTTCATGGATAACTAATTCTTATTTAAACAGTGATTTTTTTCATGGAACTGATACAATATTAACTCCCAGCAACTGAAACAGTTGCCAGCTAATTTAAATCATTTCTCTATAAATTTCTAGAAGTCTTTATGTTTCATGACATAGCTCTGTTGAAATCGTTGTTAGTTTTTGGATTTTATCAGTCTTTCACACAACAGTGGGGTAGGAGAAGTGTTTGCATTTGTAGAGCAGAATACAACTGAAAGAACCCAGAAACTGGAAAGGAAATGTAAGGCAATATGTTAGTATCTCAAAGTACTTAGTTTGTGTGCGGACATGCACACACTCTGTCTTTGGCTGGCTAGATTTCAAGATAGCCATATCCGCTAAATTTCCATGGATGTCAGTCTTCTCTCTCTCTTGCGCTCTGTTTTTCTTTCTCTCTTTTTTTTTTCCGACTACCATAAAACTGAAGTGTAAAAGAGAAAAACATTTAGTTTTAATCTTAAGAGTACTTCTCATACAACTCTGAAAAAGCCAAGGTCTCTTTTCAGCAATGAATTATTCTAGCTATACTACAGGAACATCAACAAATGTAGTATCAACTTGTACCTAATCAAATACTATTGGTAGTAATAGTCTTGGTTCCTTCCTGGACCACGTATCTCAGGAAAATACTGTTTTTTAGCTGCTACTGATAGAGCTACCTACAGTTTTTTATTCCAAGAACCTTCACAGTATCATGGAAGTTACGGGTGGAATCTACACAGCTGTAAGTCATTGCTGTTTCTTTCAGGATTGACAAGAAAGTTTAATTTCTCTGGCAGCTGTCAGTTCCAGGGCAACCAGGAGAAGAAACCTCCTAATGAACCATTATAGACTATCCAACTGGGAGAGTCTTACAGTCTGTTTGACAGACGTACCTCAATATCCTGGCAGCGTCATGATTCAAAGGGTAGACAGCATCAAAATCAGGAGATGCCAATACTATCATGGCATTCATACAGCTAAAACATCCCTCTCCGTGCCTCTTCTTTGGCTTCTCCTGTGGGGACAGTGCCCCTGTGCCAGCTGTGCTGTTGCTTCCAGGAGGAGACTTGGGGCAGCTACACTTTTCCATTCCCTCTCTCTGAGAACACCCGCTACTCATCCCAGGGCAACACCAGAGCGTGTTTGCATCGGTGAGGTTAATGGGTGCAGGGTAGGGGGTGGGGTGGGGAGAAGAGGAGGCTCCAGCAACATTTTGTTTTTCAGCTTCCGTAAGGTCCCCAGGGACACGTCTGGGCACCCCAGCAAAGGCAGATCATTTAAGAAGCATAGGGGTTATCACAGCAAAGAGATTTCTGTTCCCAGTGGGATGCTCAGTAGAAACCAACCTACTCTGTGCCAGCCCAGATCTAAATTCTTAAGCCATGTGGTGCCTTCTGTCTAATGTATAGATGAATGTACTGCTTCTTTGCAATGCCTTGGTGCAAAAGGAAGGATACAGTGCCATTGAATTTAAAATGCTAAAAAGTATTTGTAAAACTAATGCTTCCTCCAGCTGGGAATTGGAGCAATTTTTGTACTTCGTTGTTAGCTACCCAAGGACAGTTGTGGCTGGTTTGTGATAAGAGAAAATTATGCATGCAATCTGTCTGGAATAGAGATTGCATCCTTTATTTTTAAACTACTAGAGGAAGACATCTATGTGAGAGGCGGAAAGAAATAATGGTGTAAAAGTTTTAGTGAAGTCAACCCTCCTCCCTGCTCCTCCCTCTGCCCCAGCAGATGTTTCCTTGTGCAGCATCAGTTGTTTTTTCTTTCCTTGAAGAAAGTACTATGGTCTTCTTGCAGCATTCAGGGTTATTATTCAAGAAAATTCAGCCAGGAACTCCCTGCAATTTTCAAACCAAGCATTATTTGCTAATCAGTGCACTTGATTTCATTTAAGGAATTCACAGTTTAATTTCCTACTAAGTTATTTATTAGGTTTTTAGGGGGCTTGTAACTGCTGCTTCAACTTTGTTTTAAAGGGCTTGTCTGCCTTTGCTACACATAAAGTTTTAAGATGCTTGCTATACATAAAGTTTTAAGATGCTTGTTTCAAAGGTGTTTTTCTCTAGCAATAATTTGGGGAAAGGAGCTTCAGGAGATTTTGAAGATTTTCCTCTTGTATTGGAGCGTGCTGTGGCACCCGCTCCTGGCCACCTCCTGTGGCACTGTGCAGGGTTCGCAGCCGACTTTTCAAGACCAGAGACCACATACAAATGGCAGCTGTGGGAGAAGCCCTAGAAGGGAAGGAGAGCTGCTGTCATAATTTCAGCCCCAAGCTGAAAATTACTCATGTCGTGCTCGCCGAACAGTTTTCTTTGTAGCACTTGCTCTCAAAATAAGTGTCCTCTAGGACATAATGGGGTCGCGTACACTTGTTTTTACTCGCTTTCCGCTGTTTGGAAGCCTTGCTTGAAATGTACAAATTGGTCAAGAATGTGGGGGGGAAAAAAAGAAATAAAGAGAAAAAAAAAGTCTTGTGGAGAAGTATTTTCAGGGTTGAATTGAAATTTGTTCGAACATATGCACAGAAGCAGGGCTTAAGGCATGTAACCCCAGATGTAGACTGCCTGCTGTCAGGGGAAGAGACCTCTGCATACTGACTAAGGCAGCTCGACCTCTTTCCACTTGGACGGTAAAAAGAATACAGGAGCATGCTAGGGTAGCCAAAATAACTTGAAACTGGATTGCTCTATGCTTTCTGCTGATAAATGCGAAACGAGCACCTCCATTCATCTAATGTTTCTCTACTAAGGCGTTCAACTAAAGAGGAGTGAGGGAGTGCAGCTTTCCTCCAGCTAAAAATATAACAGCCTCAGCTCTCATCTCCCTGATCTGAAAACAATGCTCCATGGCAGTGTGGCTTTTGCTTGGCTGGAGCAATAACTTCCCATCTTGTTTCCTTCTAGTTTGAATATGGCTTACCTAAACATAGTTTTGGTTATTACAATTGTCCAATTCTTTACAAGAACATAGCTGAGGTTTTTTAAGGAAAAGAATTACTTGAAATGATTCTTTTTCAAAACGCAAACCATTGAATTCATTGATTTCTTCTCTTGCTGGATTTCCAGGCGGACCCTCATATTAGTGACTCAACATCCAGAACTGTTCTAGAGCAGAAGTTTTAATGCCAGGAGTCACTGATATCATCTGAAAAATATAGTGCTGGTGATTCCTGCATTTAGCTCGTTCAACCTATCCAACCTATGCTGGGCCAACACTAGGGCACACAGATGCAGTTTGGTTAAGGAGCTTCATCTTCCTCTGTCTGTAAGTTAGAGAGAAACAGTTGTGAAACCAGAAATAGCTTCACTTCAGCATTTTAATTGCAATGGCTGGTAAAATCTGAAGTGGACAAAGATGGATAGGAAGCCTAGAGGGAAGGCAGCACATTTGTCATCCTCCAGCCAGAATCCATCACACGTTACGAAGAGATGCCTGAACAGTAAAGGCTTCCGTGGTCAGCTCCGTTGCTTTAACTGTGCTGCACACCCATGCATATATGCATGCGCACATATACACACACACGTATGCACACCTCTCAGTCTGATGTCATAGGATTTGTGATGTTTGCTCAGCTTCTTTGCCTACATATCAGCCCTTCCAGGTATAACATATATGCTCCTGGGGAGCAGAGTAACACCCCTGGGCCAGCTGAGATCTGAAAGCAGTTGTACCCCTCTGCTAAAGCAAGCATAATCTGGATTCTGAAGAGATGCCACTTCTCATTTATGTCAGCCCTCCTGCAGTACTGTGTCCCTTGGTCTGGGGACTTTCAGAGAGCAAAGGAGAAAGGATGGCTTCAGCAGAGGTTATGGCTCATTTCAGATTGCCATCTGAATGGCCAGGTGTTATCTCAGTAGAAATGTAACGTGTTCTAATATCCAGTTATGGCAGTGTAGACCTCATTGCTCCGGAGGTGCCTGAAAACTTTGTGTGTATTTAACATGAAATCAGGGGGTACTTTAACAAGAAAAAAAGAAATGCAACTTGCTTGTATGATTTGTATAAAGAACATGAGTGTGAGCACTAATGAGCCAAGTGAAGTGTACCTCAGAAAACATGCAGACCCAGTGGAAAGAGCATCTGAGCCTCGATGAGATGAAGAAGGGGGAATATAGCTGCAAGGGAGAACTTTCTGCCAACTCAATATTGTTACTGTGTTCGATGAAAAGGAGGAGCTGCTCTGAAATGCTGAAGCAGTCCTGACCCAAGAGCATTCATTCAAACTTGAGACTCCCACAAAGCAGTTCAGAGTTTCTTTGCTCTCAGATCTACCTGCATGTCAGGAGCAAATCCTTCTCGTGTTCTTAAAACCTGCTCCATCTCTCGCTGGCGATGCCACGGAGAAGCAGAAGGCTGTGCTTGGGTTCACTGAGCTGGAACAGCATATTGAAATAAACAGGCCTGGGACCTGCTGAAAGAGATGTGTGCTTGGTGGTAACACCACCTTGAGTTCAGACTGACGGTGCATCTGTGCCTCATTGATAATGTAATAACCTTCATTATTTTTTTGGCTTAGAGCACCTGTGCACAGCCCGAGACGTCAGGCCAGGGCAACCATTTTGATTGAGGTGATATTAAGAGCTCTCATTAAAACTGATGATTATAGCAGTGTCCAATAGCACTGCTGTACTGAAGCGTCTGTCAGCATTTCTATCACAAACCTCCATTTTCAGGAGTTAATAACTCAGCCATAAAAGTTTGCTTAGCTCTGAGCTGAAACTTGAATACAAAATATCAGACTGGGATTTCTTCAAAGCAACACAACTATTACAGTCTAACTTTTGATTTTTTTCTTTTCTTTTTTTTTTTTTTTTTTTTTTTTGAGATGCTCTTGTGCTTTGTTTAGCAGTGCAAGGACATTCATTTGGCAATATTAAGAGATGCAAAGAAGTCATATGTGTTCCTAGGCCAAAATCAGAGAGCTGCAAATAGCTGAAAGTCTTGGGAGTCCAATGGAAGAGGTATCCTCTGTCTGCCCTGAAAGGAAAACACACCAAGACTTTTAGTCTTTAAGATTATGTATTGTACTGCAGAGTCCCCCTAAAATTTGGCAGTATGGTTATCTTATTTTTAATCAAACTTTAGCTTTTTTTACTTGAATTTCATATATAGGCTGCACAGTAGTTTTATCTTTCTGGATGACAATTGTGTCAATAATAAGGGAGGAATACTTATTCCAGATAAAATATTCCTGCTTAAGTTTCTGCAGGTAAACATGCTTATTTCACAGTAAAAATATCATCTTCATATTATTTTTCCACACTTTTGAAGTTAGGTTCAAATAATTTGAACTTGGGCATTGTGATTCTGGAATATGGATTTCTCTGCAGAGTTATTCCTGAATAGTGTTCTATTTTAGATGTACTTTTCAATATGAACAGGCCCTGGAAGATACTTGGATTAATTTAAACACATTCAGCTAATGCATAAATACAGATCCTGAAAATGTCAGTTCTCCAATGCTTAACTTTGCCGACAAGAGTAACATGTAAGTGTTTGAAGGGCTTGAATCATAATATTTAATTATGCAATTCCTTACAGACACAAAAAGGCCAGTTAAATCCATGGGACTTTGGGGTGTATAATGACTGTAGGACTGCAAATAGATGTCAGCAAAGAAGAATGTGGATAAACAGCAATTAGGACACAGATCTGACAAGTAAAAAACCCAGCTGAGTTCTAAAAGTTTGTATTTTGGCATCTGGATCTTTGCCAACACCAGTGATTCATTCTTGACACCTTACATGGACAGTATGTACTTTAGAGGATATTCTTAGACAATTATATCCATCTTGGCTAGTCAATATTCCCTTAGGAAAAGAAGAGGGAAGAGAGAGAGAGAGGAGGGAGCAAATAATGGGAACACTAATGATTCGTGTTATTAGTCATAAATCATGGAATCACAGAAAAATTTAAGTTGGAAGGAACTTATGGAGACTGTTGAGTCCCAGCTACCTACTTGAAGTAGAGCTAACTTGAAAGTTAGATCAAGTCCAGTCAAATTTTGACTATTTTCAAGGATGTTGATTCTGCTAACACCTTAGGCACCCTTCCAGTGCTGAACCATTCTCACCATGAATGATTTTTTTCTATGTATCGATTTGGACTTTCTTGTGTTGCAGTTTGGGACGGTTACCTCTTGTTCTGCTGTCATGCATCCATGAGAAGAGTTTGGCTCTATCTTCCATAAGACCCTCCTTTTTGGTAGATGAAGACTGCAGTTAGGCTCCTCTGCCTTCTCCAGTGTAAGCAAACATGGCAGGTTGGGGCGCAGCCCTGCCTTCTCCCCAGTTCATCAGTATTTCTCTGCGCAGGGGTCCCAAACTGGCTGCAGTACTTTGAATGTGGTCTTCTAGGTGCTGAATGAGAATAATTACTTCCCTTGACCTGCTGGCTATGCTCTTGTTCATGCAACCTGGTATGTGGTTAGCCTTCATCACTGCAAGGGTGCATCGCTGGTTCACGTTCAACTCATGGTCCAGCAGGATCCCCCAGTGCTGTTCTGCGAAGCTGATGGCCTGTCAGGCCCAGTCTGCACGAGTGCATTCTTTGGCATCTCAGTGCACTGAGAGAGTTTGTTTGTTTGTTTGTTTTTTAAAGGTAACATTGAGATGTCCACATACTTTCATTTAAGAAGGAACAGAGAGATAAGCATAGACAGGAAAACCAATCCCTGTAGTGAGTGGAATTGATAGAATCAATGGAAGAGGTGATCTCATATCTCATTATCATGTGGGTCACGTGTATTGTCTGTATAACTGTTTAACATACAAAATACTTATGTATATATAATGAAGGGCTGTATTGTCGTACATATAATCTATCATTTATTCAGATAAATAAAACCTGCTAAGCATCCTTTTCATGTATATGATGTAAAGCACTGCACAAGGGTACGCTGAATATTCCTCCAAATACTTCAGCAAGGTAGGAGGATAAATATTATCAACACTATATAGGAGACAGGAAAACTGCAACACAATAGTACAACTCTTTCCTGAGGTCCATGCAATGAGTCCCTAGGTGAGCCAAAAGCAGAATTCTGCAATCCTTCTCCACAGTGATGCAGCCACCTGTCACCTAAGCTATGCTACATGTGTATTTTAAATATAACATGCAGTTACACTTCTAGTAAAAATGCCTTTAAAATGAGTTGAAGAATGCATGAGTATTGGCATAGCCAAGTTATGAGTTAACCAAGTAGTTCCTATTTCTGTCAGTGAAAAACCTTTTAGTACAGGATATACCTATAAATTGCCAGATTTTTTCTTCCCAAAAAATCAGAAGATGTCTTCCATTTCCATGAATGAAGGCAGGATATAGCTCTCAGTGTTAGAATGACTACAGTTTACAAGAACAAATCCAAAAAAAAAAAAAAATAAATAAACAGCAGTAAAATGAGCAGTAAAGTGAAATAAAGTTAAAAGACTTAGAGAAAGCGGTTGTGATTTGAGGCGTGGAGCCCTCAGAATGCAAAGACAGATCTTTAAATTTTCCCTTTCTAGAGAAATTGATTTAAATAATGCCTCTGAGATCAGTCCGCCTCAGAGCCAGTAGACTATGCTCATTATATGGAGTGTTTTATATTAATTCACATGGGATCTACCAGCCAAACCAGAGAGGTGGGAAAGCAGATCAGCTGCTTGGTGCTCCGCTGCAACTTAACCCAGCCAACAAGCTGTTCCTGATGGCAGCAGATGTCCTGCCTTTGCTCTATGCCAAAGTTAGCCTTCTGGACTAATTTGTGGGCTATTTCTTCCAGCTGCAAGCAAGTTCCAGTGCAGGCAAAAGCATTTGAAAGTAGAAAAATAGGATGCTGAAGCATCAAGACCCAGCCCTAGCCAGTGCTCTCAAACAGGTAAATGATAGAATCATGGAAATCTGCAAAATAACACTGCAGCTATAACAATTGCTTTCTTTTCTAGGCTTTGTCCCAGTGCCATTCTCTTCTATTCCAATGCATAAACACTGAGATTTTCTTGCCTGGAACACATATAAATTTGCACTTTGTCATGTCTAAATTTTCTTCGGTGTACACTGTGAATGTCCAGGGACAAGGTTCATCAAGGCCATGATCTAGCCCTTTGGAACAGATATTAGCATGGGTTATCACAAGCAAATAATAACATAAGAAGATTTTTTTAATTTATGCTTCCTTTATCCAGAGAACTCCTGCTTTCCCTAATGAAGAGCTTCACAAATAGCAAATTTAAGACTGTAGCCATCTCCTCTGATGCAGAGGAGACTATCTCAAGAAGGAATCAAACTTTGTCATGTACATTAGTGAGGTGTAAGGTATGAGTACAAACTCTTTTATTTTTTAAAGCTCTGCATCCCCTCTAAAGCTTTGAAAAGAATGCATCTTGAAACCATATGGTAAGTGCGGGTGTAGCCTTGCTCTTGCCTTCAATTAATTTGCTTCTAATAATTTAGTGTAAGCAACATGCTGGCTAGTAGGAGGAGGAAGGCAGTAATTACATGTGTATGGATGCTCTTGAGCAGTGAGGCATCGGTATTTCTATATTTCTTACTGCAAATGCATTTTTTATATATAACATTATTTTCTGATTTTCATAAATGGGAATTTTGGAGTAATTAACTTTTATTCAAGCTAGAGAGTAACCAAAGAGTGGTCATACTGTTGAACAGGATTTCAGTGCCCTAGGAGCTCCAGTCCTGATTTTCAAAACTCAAGCATTTAGGCTAAATTGCAATCCTTTCATAATGTTAAGGTTCTTATGTGTTTAAATCAGTTTTAAAAATGAGACTTGAATTGCAAGACCATATAACTGTTGCTTTTGAAATGTTGCCTTCAACACTACTTTAACTGAGTCACATCATCTGGTCAGAATTCATTTAAAATGTATGGTGTGACTGGTATCTAATGGCAGAGCATAACATTTTGTTTATTTCTTAAGAGGATACTTTGCAAAAGCCATGTTCTTTCTTTAAAATTTGTTAGTTATGTAAACCTTAATTTTTCCCTGTGCTTACTGACAGTTTGATGGAACCTTAAGTAAGCCTCAGGAATCAATTGCTCTGTTTTATATGTCATGCTAAAAGTGATTTGATTATTCTTGTGGCTGCAAAAATACCCTGCATCTGTCCTGAATTGAAAACAGATCCACATTAAGGAGCATTACATCAGTATTGCTGATATGCTAGAAATGAGTCAGTTGGGAAGTAAAAGCACAGTGCATTTCCAAATAAAATATGATGGATTTACAAGCAATTAAATTCTTCCTTGGAAGAACAGGGATGTACAGGATACATGTTTAATTCTTTAAAAATACCTCACACTGCTCATTAGGGAGTAAGACAGGAATAATATGCTTAAAGAGTGCACTACATAGGTAGCAAGGAAGTAGGCGCTGCATATCATCAAGGACTGAGCTCCTAAGCCTCATCCAAGTAAGTGGTAGATGTTCAGTTAATACAAACTGTTATCACAGTCTCCTCTTTCAGCTGAAAATACCGTCTAACATCTCTAATCATGTTAGTGCCTAGTTGGCCTTATACTTTGAAGTATCAAGTTCTAATATGTGTTTTAGGTTTGCTCTTACTGTCCAAGAGCCCACAGCTCTGTAGAACCAACATGTATTTGTGATTCATACAATGTAGTTCTTACTCAAATTAATCTGTCTTTAGTATGTTCAAAAAAGTTGTTACATCATGGGGATTTTCACCTCTGTCACGTAAAGACCTGGTGGCATTGTCAGAGCAAAGTAGTCAATAATGGTTCTTGATAGCCATCAACATTTATTAACAAAATCCAGCATAGCCCTTTCCCATATGTTTGATTGACTTAAAAACTTTTCACCAAAGAAAACCTCTTTTAGCAAAATAAAATGCAACATGTCTGTATCTGAAAAAAATAAACTATATAAAGCATGCTTCAGGTATTATCGAAGTCCTTTGGATTCCCTACTTCGTTTGTTTTCCTTCTCACCAGTTTGATATATTTAAGAATCAGCTTATTCCAGAAGTGATTCAGCAAAGCATGGAACATTTTGCCATAGCTAGTCATTTGCTTTGAAGTTGCTCTTGACGATTTTAACCTCCCCTAAAAAAGTTAATGATGAGCAAAGTTACACTGCTTTGCTGTTTTAGTTCATTGTTTTGACATTTGCATGTAAAATCAAGTCTCTTCTTGGCATCTGGGACAACAGTGACATAAGTTAAAGTTGGATTATCTAAATATATGTTGAGTTTAAAAAGCAGTTAGCATGAAGAGAAATGGGACAAATGCTTTGTTGATTGCTTCTGGATAATCCGCTTGGGACAAGCCGAGACAGTAGAAAGCAATAGGCCCAATTTTTAAGGAAATGAGGCTGTGAATCAAAGATTGACTCCCTGCAGGAGGTATAAGTTACTTCCAGTGATTAAAACCACTTGAAGGATAGGGAGCCAAGTAGCTGACAAAAGTGGAACAAAGCATTTTTGTCAATTCATTATAAAAGAAATAATGAAAACTAAGGAGATTTCAGAAGGCTGGGGTAAGAGTCACTGTGAAACTTTCTTCCTTTCCTTTTTCCTTCCTTTCTTTCAGAGCTGTCAGAAAAGTGGGAGCAAAATCCCATCTAGTCAACTATCACTTTCTTTTTTGTAAGTCCATTGATCATAAATACCATGACGGTGTTAAGAGTATATATGTTACATGAGATTCCCTTAGCTGAAGTAACAATATATATAGCCTGCTGGCCAGGAGGTGATGTTTTCTGCAGAGGATCCAAAATTTTGTTGTGTTTTGAGAACCTGCCAGCAATCCTTAAGTGATGTCAGATTTTCACATATGCCAAAAATGACTGCAGATTGCCATGGGACCATCTTCCCCTTCAGTCAGACTCAGACTTCTTCTTCTTTTTTTTTTTTTTTAATGAGTTTACTTGTCTTCTAATACTGAAAGACCGACAAAAGTTATTGACACAATTAACAGATTACCAATAGCTCAAAATGTTTGGATAGTAGGTCATAGAGAATTGTTAAGGAAGTAGATTTGTGGATAACTTTTTCCATCTGAAAATGCAGATCATTCCAGATCAATAGGACTGAGAAGTTATTTTCTGATGGTTGTATTTATCTTGTCCTTGAATTTATTTCTGATCAAAGCTAAGTACCCATTCATTGCTTTTGACTCATTGGTGCTATAGCTGACAATGTCATCATGGAAGAGGAGTACAAAGAACAGAGATAGCACTGTCTGAGGGATGAGATAGGGAAGTGTTGTCTACGTGATGATCAGTCTTTCTGTATTACTTATTGAAAAGGAAGAAAATTGTTACTTGAAGGTTTTTACCACTGTGCAACCTCTGTTTTTAAGAAAACCTGCTGCACAATTATTAATTTAAGCTGAAATATTGTAAGATTTGGGAGGAAAAAAATGCACTAATTATTTCTCTACCTTTTTTGGGGGGAGGGGTAAGATTACCTGGAACTCATAGAATTTTACTTAAAAATTTTGCAAAATCCCTCAGATTTCTCAAGTTACTCCTAGCCTTGAAGACTTTCCAAATTGTCATTTAACATTAGTAATTGCTGTTCAGTAATCATGGAATAAAAGAATTTATAGTTAGCAGGAAAATAGCCAATAGTCTAACTATTATTTTACTTAATTACTCAGATATGAATTATTAACAGGAAATACGTTCTCATTAAAGGACCAAATGAAGGTGCCATGTAGATTAACAGAGGAAGAAAAAATGATGCAGCTGTGCGGGTGCTGTGCTGTCTTGTGAACCAGTTGTACGTGGTGGGCTGTATCGTCAGAGAAGGGGACTGCCCTTTAGCTTCTCCCAGAGAAAATCATATTGGTCATCTTTTACATGCGATAATTAGGCTTTTCTGTAGAAAAACACATCAACATTTATAGAATTTTTGTTTATATGATAGTCACGTAGCTGCTGTCCTTGCCCAGAACATCTCATGTAGTAGCTCCAAAATCTTCTATTGCAAGCTGTGAAAACACATGGATGCCGCAAACTGATTTGCTTAGGTACAGTGTTACACCACATATATATCTGGCTGTTCTATTTCCTGTCATAATATAACTAGAACACAATCTTGCAAGGTACAGTATTTAAATGTGGGATTAATTTTAATCATGTAAATGGTTGTATTGAGATCACCCACATTTTTTATCTTAATAATATATGTAACCGTCCTGTCAGACTGACAACGCAGCACATTCCAGCATCTTGTTAGATCACGCCAGTGTTTTATATCATTTTGTAGAACCAAGTGACAGAAGCCATGTATGGGTTTGCCTGCATTATGTGACCATATCAGGACATCTAGCTATAAGACTAGTGTTTCTTCTCACAGTTACGTGTTTTCTTTTTCTTTGGTTGATTGGTTGGCTAGTTGCAGCAATTTTTGATTGGTGCATATTGAACCACCGTTGCATCGGCTGAGGAGTATCCAAGTGTTTAATTCTGTGCCTTGGCTCGGTTGTAATCATTCTCATCCACTGAGGTCTCTCCACAACCAAAAGCAACACTATCAGTACTAACAGTATACATTCTCTCAATTTTTTAAAAGGTTGATGCTCAGCAAACAGTAGCTTTCCAGTATTGATTGGGGAATGTAACACTAATGAATAAGGATAATAATCCAGATCATAATTTGTGACTAATCATATCACCAAAACTTTCCATATCTTGTAGATCAATGCATATCCATATCTTGAATACTGATTTTATTATCAAAGTTTTTGCTGAAAAACAAAGACACATTTTCAACAAGAAATATTTATTTTATATTGAGACAGGTGGTCTTTGTGCTTATTTTTTTACATATTAACTTCAGGAATAGCCCTTTATTTTATTTATAATTGTTTGAAGGATTTCTACCATCTCAACGTTTATAATGTGGTAAGATGTTTTAATGTTGCACATATTTTTAGTTTACTGCTGTATATGTTTTATTAGTAGTCAGCCATGCCAAATGATTTGCAAACAAGTTGCTATCTTAGAAGCAGATGACTGCAGCTATCAAAAGTATATTTCATTTATTCACTAACAGACCAAATGATATAAAGGACATCTGAGTGTCAAGTACTAAAGTGTAAGTTATAAACTCCATTACATTCTGTAATGCTTTGAGTCTTCTGTTTTAAAACTCTGCTTGCTTAACAGTGCACCGACATTTTAAAATTCAGAATATACGTAATTTTGGGCATGCACATAAAAGATAACAAATTACATTTACTCTTTCTTTTATCATTGTTGTCAGCATCATTGCAGTTACTGATTTGTCAAAACCAAAAGGTCTCTGGTCTGCAAATCATTTAATCATCTTCAGACTATCAAACCACAGGGGAATTTAAATTTGAGAACATTCAAACCAATTACTAGTGGCATTTTAAAATTTACAACAGAAAGAGAGATAATAAAATGATGTCTAAAGGGAAGGCACTAAAATGAGGCCGTGTGGTTGCCTTTTTCCAGTCTGCGGAGCCTGTGCCTCCCTTTGGGAGGGTTCAATAGCCTTGCTCACAATGTCGAGCTTGCTTCAGCTGCATCTCTCATTTCCTTAGGGTAAATTGCAACCTGAACTAGCCTCTCTGAAAACATCCAATTTATCTAAGTAGTCTGTAATCTTTTTTTTTTTCCCTAATATGACCTGAATTCTCACTCCTTTGTCACTCATCGTAATTGTGTTAGACCCCGATAACAGTTAACATTGTTAGTGATTCAGAAGCAACAAAATCTTTAAATGCTTTAGCAGCCTCTGTAGTGCCTGTTCCTGGCTTTACATTCCTGTTGACCTGAGGATCAAAGCTTTTCTTGGGCCCTACAGTTAATCTACTGTACTTCCCTTCTTGGCTTACAAACACAGGAAATTTACAGCTAAGGTTGCACTTTATTTCAAGCATAAGATATGCAAGAAGAGAGAAGCTATTTGCCCAGTTGTTGGCCAGTAATAATACTATACAGTAAGTTATGTTTTGACCAGTCTGTAAGGATGCTTCTCTGAACTTGATTTAAAAGAAAAAAAACAGCTTTTCACTTTTGCCCAGGATACATGACTATTTGCTGTTGTTCTTCACATGCTGAAGCTCATCTCCAAAGAGAATTTTTAAAAACATATTCCTTAAAGAAACTGAGAAGAGTCGTTGCTTTTTGACATGGTTGACAGTTGCCTTTAATATTAAGGGTTTGGAAATTACAGCCCTAACAAAAAAAAATCCCCATTCATAGTTGTTCCTACCTGTTGTGCACAACTGCAGTGTATGACCTTGGCTAATACAGAGGTTTTTCTAGGCCAGCAGAGCTTCTGTGGGGCATATAAGGTGCTCGAGCACTCAGAGCAACCCCTCTGCTAAGCACTGCCCCACACCGTCAGGAAAATACCGACGGATTCCACCGTATGAAAAGCTAAGCGCTCTTCACGCATGAGGACTTCGTTGCAAATGTTTTCCATTATCTAAACTGTTGGCTCAGATCCACTGGCACTAACGACGGTGGGAGTGTAGTAAAAGTGGTGAATATTGTTGTCTCTTTTCATTTTATTAGATTTCTCATGATAATTTGGAATTTTGGTAATCCCTAGTTATCGAGTATAGTGATTGCATGAGGAAGACAGATTGCACTAAAATAAATAAATGAAAATTTGCAACAGAGATAAAATTCAACCCTTACTGTTGCAAAGAAATCCTTGAAAAACTTGAACCTTTGCACCTCTGAAGGCCCGAAACCCAGGATCAAAGATCTGTCTCTTATGTAAGAAAAACAGAAATAAGTATTTTTAACAACAAATACAGGGACAAGCAGGAACTATTTCCTCATCTGGCTGACTACACGACACCTCTTCATTTTGGTACCTGGAGCTAAGCACTGCAGGCTGGCCTGCAGCCGTCTCCCCGCGCGCCAGGGCTCGGCGCTGCGAGCGCCACCGGCAGCGCGGGCGAGCACGGCCGGGCCGCCCGTTCTGCGAGCGAGGCGCTTTCAGCAAAACCAGGTAATTCTTCGGGAAGCGGTGCTGGCTGCAAGCAGAGCTATACCCTTGCCATCCGCAGGAGCTGCCCGCCCGGAGCAGCGGGGCATCCCTCTCCTGCGAGCAGGATTTTCCCTCTGATTCAGTTCTGAATCAGTGCTCCAGGGGGCCCTGCGCTGCAAAAAGTCCCTCTCCCTTGCAGTCATCGCCTGCACGCAGGAGGTGCTGGGCTGCTGCGGAGAGTGCAAAGCCAGCCCCTGATCCCCTGCAGTAAATCACGTATCGCGTGGGTAGCTACCCTCTGCCTCTCCACAGCAGGTCCCGCGAGCTCCCAAGCGGCCGCCGCTGGTTTTTACGTTCTTGCTGAAAGGGGCCGGTGGGGCGCAGCGCTGGGCTGCTCCGCGGTCGTTGCCTCCTGCCCCGGAGAGGATTACTTTCCAGCGCTGGATGCAGCGACCCTACTTTATCGTCCCTAAGTGTCAGTTTAGATGTGATTTCTCAAGTCCTTCGGAAATTCTGAAGTGCTATAACAAACATAAGATTATTGTGGGAGTAATTTAGGAAGAAGTGTTTTATTTCAAACTAAGTGGAAAGCCGACATGTGAAGAGCAATGAATTTTATGTTTGCTGTGTTTACATTTTTGTGATTGTTTCCAGACGAGAGAGAGAGAAAAAAAAATCAAGTTAAAAATGACCCAGCAGGAGCCTGCAGTGCTTGTGAATTGTCTTCTGCTTGTGTTGTGGTAGAAGGAGGGAAGCAGCTGTTTAGCTCATCTTTGCCAAGGGTTTTTGTGGTCCCATCGCTTAATAGGTTTCAAAGTAGTTTTAGCACACCTCGTAGAGGAATCCTGATCTCAGCCAGATTAGGGTACATCTGTGCTGCTTTTGGCTTCTCGTAGTGCTCCTGCCTCTATCTGCAGCACTGACGCACATTGCCAAGGGTGAGAGCGACTGACTCAGTTAGCTGTGAAAAGTTTCTGCTCTCCGACACCTCTTGCTTCCTTTAAATGAAGTGTGTTTCCATCTCACTGATCAGCGGAAATTCAGACTTCCACCTTTTCTTTTTGTTGCTTAGCCTTCAGCTTTCCTGTGTCGTGCTGCCTCTGAAGCCATGCAAGAAAAGCACCCCGTCGTTTTGACAGTTCTGGCATTCAGATGGGCCCCTCTCCAGGAGACGGCGGGAAGCGTTGGGGCTTGCAGGATTCCCCACGGTGGGAGAGGAGGACTGAAACTCAGAGCTTCTTCGCCTTTAACTGAAATCCAGAAGCACAGGCAGCTCATGATAAGGCTGTGGGCGGCTTTAATAATTTCAAAAAATAATCACTTGCAAGTTGAGGTTCTGGAGTTGGGGGAAAGATTTGTTCCCTCTTTAGCAATGCCAGACCTTGGTTGGTGTATGTAACTGTAAATACAAGAGAGTTTTCTGGAGTAAAGGGAGGGAATGCAGTGAGTCAAGCGTGGCTGTTCTGCTGGGCGCATTTGGTTTTGTATGCTAAGATTAATAGTCACTGAGAGAGAGCTCCTGGAGCAAGCACTAACTTCTTCAATTTCCTACAGATTTATATAAAAACCTTTCCTAGATTTGTCGCGCTGATAGCTGGAGTTTAAAAGAAAGAAAACTGTTTAGTCTTAACAACAGCGATGATTCTTCCTTCAAATCCCTTTAAAAATACCAGTGTGACAGGCTTGAGATACCACTTAAAGATGCAGTAAGAAACTGCCGGGGCGGTAATCGTGGGTTGGGTCCACAGGGCACTATTGCCAAGCCTATAAAAATGGTGCCTAGCCTTACTTCGCTTTACAAGGCTTTAGCTTCATTCTCGCTGAACTGTATAAACCTGTTTCCCCCACACACACATACACCACATGAGAAGGAGTGAAAGTTTTAAAGAGGGGGCCCAGCCATTAATAATGAATGCCCTAACTGTGTACGCAAATCCTACTTCTTGTGTGTATAATCAAGTGCTTTGGCTGCAGTTTCGCATTCAGTAGTAGCACTGTTTAAGCTCCCAGGAGCAACCGCCCATCTTCCCCCTCTCCCATCCCAGGCTGTGCCAGCAAAAGTGTTCACGTGGCTTGCTGATGTACCAGCTTGTGGAAGCAAACTGGCTGAAAACTGGCTTACAATTTTATTTGGGTTTTTTTTTTCTCCCTAACCAGACCCACTCCTTCATGCATTTCACCACACAGCTGCATAAATAGTTGGTTTTGGCATAGCGCAGGCAGGAGTGGGGGCAGACACAAATGGCTGAAAAGGAAGGGGAGCAAGAGCTGTTTAAACTCTCCTTGCCATCGAAGAACTGCTCCAAGAACCACAGTCTCAGCTGCATGACAGTTAAAAGCACAGGTCTGGATTACTAGCTGTTTTCTGTGCGTAAATGAAGGATTTAAAAAAAGTCAGGAAGCCATTGCAGGTGAATAGGAGGCTCCCCTGATCCATTGCCTTTGTGAGGACTGTTTTCAGTACACCATTGCTATGAGCATGTTTGGTTATAGCTGTTAGACATTATGTTACTCAATACCTTCCAGAAGCTGCTGTGCCTCCAAAAAGCAGCATTAAGGGCACTGGAACAGGTTTCCCAGAGAGGTTGTGGAGTCTCCTTCTCTGGAGATACTCAAAACCCACCTGGATGCAACCCTGTCTAACGTGCTCTAGGTGACCCTGCTTGAGCAGGGGGGTTGGACTCTCCAGAGGTCCCTTCCAGCCTCAATCATTCTGTGGCTCTGTGATTCTGTGATTAAGATGTAAATTAAAGTTATGGTCAAAATGGGAGGTGCTAGCCCTGCAATCCCACCGACATCATGCTTGTGTTGTCATTAAGATCCGTTCTGTGCAATATGAGATCCAGGTCACCTGGCAACATAGATTTGTCCCAGATCAGACTTCGGCCCATGGTTACTCCATTAGCCAAAACTTGCAAAACAGCATGTATTTCAGACTTATGTTTATGCTGGATTCAGAGGACAGACAGTTCCTAATCTGACATGAAGTCTGCCAGAACAAAGTTATCCTTCAGAAATATTTTAAAATAGATTAGAACCAGAAATGTAGGTTTGGACAGGTTCAGTGTTTATGTCAGATAACTAGATTTTGTGTTACTTCACTTGGTACTAAGTGCCCTGGAACCAGATTTGCTACATTGCGTGACCATGATGTGATATTCTGCGCAAGAGCTATAAAAAGAATGAAAGCAAGAATCTCTCCAGCTAACAAAAGTTAAAATCCAGCTAATAAATGATTAACCTGCTGTAGCTCATGAGGTCTGAAATTCAGTTTTCTCCCTCTTTTTAAATGCAGCAGGCTTTCAAAACTGTTCTGAGAAAGCTGAATGTTTGCATTATTAAGAGTTTCTTCTTTTGTTTTGTTTGGTGTCCGTTCTCTTTTACATAGGGGAGATAGTTAATTTTGACACAATCAGCAAATAAGTGAGAGCAACATTTCTTAGTTAGTCAGGTGGGATTTTTTTAGATGCCCAAGAAAATTATTTTTTTACAATGAGATTTGAATTAAGCTGTTTGCAATTTCAGGTTTTTAAAACCATTGATGGAGCTAATGTTTTTCAATCTATGTGGACACATTATTGGACTGAGTACCAGTCATGTAGCTGAATTTTATTAAGCAGGGCATTTTGCAGAATTCTTCGGAAGAAAAACTGCTGTGTGGGTCTGCTTGCACACAAAATTATGGCAGAGAAGAACAGACTAAATTTTTACCGAGTACCATCCTACAGCTTGCAGGAAGCAATCTACAAACTTTGGAGAACAGTCAGGGAAAAGAGAGGCAACAAGGTCCATCCAGCTCCAAAAGGAGCATCTGTGAAAAGTTACATAGCCCAGATGGTTAAAATGGTTTTCACATTCATCGTACACATAGTCTGGTCTTAGCTATCTCCAGCGCAGTTGTTCTGGTGATCTGTGGTAGTTATTCTCCCCTCAGTGCATGAGGATGTTTCCCCTTCACATAAAGAAGAGTAATGTCTTTGCATCCAGAGACAGTGGGATGCTATTTGTGTAGTGCCATAGCAGCTTCTCTCAAGACTGTTTTCCTCTCACACTCAGTTTTGCTAAGCTGTCCTGACCTGTGTTTTCTTTCTTCTGAACTGTTTGAACTTCTAGGTGATAAATATTAGTGAATGATTGGGAAAGGTAAAACAGCTAGAAATGAAATCCATAGTGGGTTCAGCCATCTAGATAATGTAGTCTAAAATATGAGAGGTAGCCAGAAAGTGAGAAAAAAATCTTGAAGTTTTGCACTGTAGAAGCTATTTCATTTTATGTGATGATGGTAACACATTTCCCTCTCTTTTATCCCAATACCTATCAATGAGATACTTGATCTGTAATATGCAGAAAGGCTTCCTCTTATTTAGAGAAATTTTGTGTTATTTAGCTCTTTTTTGTCAATTGCTTTTAAAATCTCAGTCACCAGCAATACCAGTGATGACTAGGGTTATCATTGCTTAAAGAGCCTCTGAGCCATAGAATATGGGTTTCTTTTGTATACAAGTGTAGATTGTTTAATTAATACAGTGCAATAGTGAGCACAAAGGTACCTCAGGTTATACAGACTTATTCCAGAGCCCCAAGCGTGTGCAAGTAAATGCAATGACGAGACATCTGATTTGGGGGATTTTAAGCAGGAGGTCTCAGAAAAGTTACCAAAGAGATAACTGGCTTGTGATGACTAAGCATTCATAGCAACATTGCTATTTGGTCCTTCAAAGTTGGCCCTTCCTGTCGCTGTGAAGCAGAATTCACCGACCTTGGATTACTCACCCACTAATAGGGAACGTGAGCAAAGTTTAGGCCGTCATGAGAGAGGTTAGGTTTAAGCTGCTGAAGATGTGTTGTTGCAGTAGTAATTCTCCTGCTGTACTAGCAACCTCAGGGTCTCCTTTCCCACCTCCAGTTTATTACCCTTGTGATACACTGGACTGTTACGGTGAAGCATGGGGATGGCGTTGCTGACTAAATGTTAGGTTTGCTGTACCAAGCTCCTCTGGACCAAAGGTTTGAATCCCATCCAGCTGGCACAGTCATTTGTTCTACCTCCTGTGCTGTTCACTTGGTTACAGATGTGCTGGGATTGGGAAGTTACGTGCTCTGTCCTCCCCGTGCCCAGTGTTGTAGATGTGTCTGTCTGTCTGTCTCTCTCTCTCTCTCTCTTTTTATTTTATTTTTTATTTTTTTTTGGTGAAGTAGAAGCAGGGAGAGAGGAGTAGAAGACAGGAGAGGAGGCCGCAAAACTTTTTATTCTTCTGCTGCTGTTATGGATCGCCCTTTTCTGCCCTTCTGTCTCTTCTGCCATTTTTCTTTACTTTTTCCGTAACTTCTGCTTGCAGCCCTCACTTTTTTTTACTCAGCTCTCTGCCTGATTAATCAAGCAAGAGGCAAGCAGCTACCTTAAGAATTATATAGTTAAAGATACCGGGGGGAGGGAGGGCAGTCGGGGAAGTCTTCAACAGCGTGAAGGCCGACTTAGCGATGTGGGCGACACGAGCTCCCTGGTCTCGCTGCGGATCCGCTCGCGTCCCCTACGATGGCGGCTGTGCAAGTGCGAGCAGAGAAACCGGCAGGGTTCTGCGCTTCGGCACGCAGGAGCGAGTGCCCAGCAGGGTGTTTGGGCACCTCGGCTCTCAGATAATTTCGCACGAGGCTATGGATACTGCCTTTGCGCACCCTCCGCCCTGGCGAAGGCCGGTACTGCCCACGGGCTGGGGGAGAGCCCTGCTTGCCCGGCCATGCCCGGCTGCCAAAGCAAGCCGCCTTATCAGCAGTGTAAAGAGAAGCAGGTTAGGGCCGTTCACACCAGCAGTTTCCTCCGTGTATCTGAGAGACCGATAACTTCTGGCAGAGAGGCAGTGACGCCAGCGGGCAGTAATCCCTTCCTCTGGCGAGCCGTTTGCCGCTCCCTCTTGCCGGAAACCTGCCAGTCGCCACGACCTGCCTGGGGGGCAGGCAAAGCTGCCATCCCCCCCACACACACACCACCACCACCACCACCACCACCACCACCATGGAGCTGCTTCTGGAAAAGATCAGGGAGAGGCGTTACTCCGCAGCAGCCTCTTCCTTTTTAGACGCCCTCGTGGCCCCGCTCGAGGAGCGCTTGCTGAGCGAGCCGGGCCGCGGCCGGTGGCCACACTCACCGGTATCTCCTGCGCGCAGCCTGGCAGCCTCCGCAGGAAGGGGGTGGCTTGCCAGAGCGAGCTGGACCAGGCGAAGAAACAAGAAGAGGCATGAGAATAGCTGCCTTTAATCCCAGGCCTTTGTCATCTCAGGGCTTCCAGTAAAGAGGCAGGACGCAGCTTGAGCAACCCCGGGCTGGGTGGCAGGGGCCCCAGGCACGGCGCTGCTGCGAGCGCAACCGCAACCGTGCAAGGCAAACACAGGCCGGGCAGCGGCGCGGCGCGACGGTGCGTGCCCGTGCGCAGAGCCGGCCGCAGCGCTAAGCACGGGCGTCACCTCCTTGATCTTCATTTCCCATCCTCACTTTCAGGTGCTTTATGGAAGCAAAGCTCCGCTCTGCGTGAGGGTTTTTAAACAGGGCTGTGGACGTGTGTGTTAGCTCGCTTGGCACAGGGCGTGGGGAGCTCGGAGAAGGAGTATGCTGAAGTGTACCCTGGCATCCTTATCCTTCCTTTGCAGCTGCTCTTCAGCAGGCAGCACTCGCAGTGTGTGTAGCTGGCAGGAAATACCGTCTAGGAATGAGCCGGAGAAGCGAAAGACATTTTCACACTAACTGTGGCACAGACATTTGAAAGCCCTCCACACGAAGGGGTGTTTTTGTAGCACCGAATTAAAGTAACGCTACGGGAAGCTGGCTCCCCTGAGTAACCCGTGACTGGAACTTTGTTTTCATCGCCATTCCAGAAACTGAGAAAACTGTTTAAAAATAGATCTTTCAAGAGATCAGAACCCACACAAACAAAAATATGCAGCCATTTATATGTATATATGTACGTAAATATATATCTGTCTGCTGAGGCACCGTGCTGATGTTTGTTTGCGCGTTGTGCAATCTGCCCCTTCCTTTCGCTGGTTTTCTCATTCAGGCGGCAGTCTGCTGGGGCTCTCACTGTCTCTGTTTTGTTTAGAAAGTTCCTAGCAGTTGCTATAGCTGTGTGGGAACAGAATATTTTTTGTTGAGTTATTTATTTGCATTGGGAATCTTTAAAACCATCTCCCTGTCATCAGTCCAGTGGAGATGTTCGGACCCTGTGTTAGTCATCACCTAAGTGACATGTGACAGCGTGGTGCTTGCGGGCCGCAGCGGGTGCAGAGACGCCCTTGCAGGGAAGGTTTAAGCCTCCCCACCGACACGCGGGGCGGCACGAGCCATGCCTAACTCACGCGAATGCTTAATAGGCTTTCCGCCTATAAATCCCCCTGTTGCTCTGCGCGATTTGTCTTCGTGGAAGGCGTGGATTTACCGGGAAGCCTGGCTGCCTGCGGTTTATCTCACAGCTCCCATCTGTAGCTTTGCTCGTGAGGGCGGGTGGAGTATCGCTGCTCCAGCACGAACGCCTGTTGCCACCGGAGGGGAAGGAGCCGAGGGAAAAGAGCTCAGTGCGCAGCCCCCAGAAGCAGGCTCAGAGCTGCGGCTTTGTTTCCAGAGCCCTGACAGCAGCGGGGCTGTGAAGCAGCTGAAGTAAACAAACCAACAATGCCGGCATTTTTATACAGAATAGAGCCATTATTCTTCCTGACAGCATCACTTGGGTTTGGGGTTCGCATTCTCTGTATTGTTCCTTACTTAAAAAGAAAGAGAAAGCAGAACAAGGAATAATACAAATTACACAGCCCAGGGCTTGCACTCGCTTGTAGACTACTATTAAGGGCCTGTTGGTCCTACAAATTGGAGCCATTTTGTAACCAGGTCCCTTCATGCAGCTGTATTTTTAAAACAAGCAGGCCCAGAAGTTTTATGCGCTTGCGTGACCAGTTCACCAGGGCCCTTCCTGTGGAGGTCTGGATGATAACCTCTCTCCAGCAGAGACTGGCTATGCTGGAGAGAGGGCCCTTGCGCTTGCTGAAGAGACAGGTCCCAGATACATCGAGAGAATACGGATTTACACGCTCACAAAAGCACGTGAATTTCCTCCCAGGGGATAGCAGGTGTTGTGTTTGGTGACCTCCTTGGCTGGCCGAGGACGGGTGCTGAGGGGCCCTGCAGCTGGGGAACGGGTGGCTGTGGTGGAGCCCAGCCTGGAGAGCTCCTGTGGGTTTGCTGAGCTCCTCGTGGTCTCGTGGACTTGCTTCCTTCTGACCTGGGTCATCGTAGTATGGGCCCAGCAATAAAATCTTTCTCACTGAAATAAGATGCACTGTTATTATGGTGAAATTAGTGATCCTGAGTTCATCCCCAGAAGGAGCATATCAAGGACATTAAACAGAAAACTAATGTATGTTTAAATTTTTTTAAGTTATCATTTGTGTGTGTTAGAGACATGATTTGTTAGGATGCTACATGCTGCTTTTGTTTTAATCCTTGCATTTGTGATTTTCCACTGGGGGATGCATGGAGTAAATCTTTATTCCAATTTCAAGACTATTTGTAAAACTCATTTATTTGGTCAGTTTAGAATATTTTTCAATCAACTGGATGCCATTTGGATTTACACTTCTGCAGCACTTTAACATTGCATGTGAGCACCTCAGTTTACACTCCTGATCATTAAATTTTTCCCCCTGAAACAAGCAAACTGGAAGTGGAAGAATTAATGAGTCACCCTAGCACCTCTCTGCAGTTATTAACAGAATAGCTTTACTGACAGATACGCAAATAACTGCCTGAAAACTGTATCCATCAATGGCTACCAGCAAAACAGCTTCTCCACTTACTCTCTCAACACAGTTTGAAAAGCTGAGGCCCTGACACAGGGAAATCACCATCTCTTATGGTGCGCAATGGGAAACTGGAGAGTAGAAGCAGAAAGGAGGGAAAGGGCATGCGGAAAGAAAGAGAGATGAGGAACTCTGGAAGGGGAGTTGGATGTATTAAAAAATCTTTGGGCAAGAGAAATTGAAAAATAGGGATGTGAGGGCGTACAGAGCCATCCAGCATGAGGTGGAGTGCAGCAGATGTAGGTTAAAGCATACTCATATTTCACATTTCTAGGCTTAAACTTTTGGGGTGTTATGGCTGTTCAGCAGAGGTTGTAAAGTCCTACTTCTAATAGGGAAATCAACTAATAAGTAAATAAAAATTCTCTGTTCTCTGTCCTGCTACTGTCTTAGAGTTTTTATTGCATTTTTGTCCTGTGTTCTGTGTTTGAGTTCTTAGCGGGGGGGATAATTGTCCCACATTTTTGCATACATGCATACATCTAACTCAACATTCATCTGTAGACATTTCTAAAATTTGTATGTCCTTTAAGAATATGCAAGAGTCATGTTTGAAAGGAATTATTCCCGTCATAGCCATATTCAAACATTCAGAACACTTGAGTCAGATTAAATCATGTGGTTAAAAAAATAGTGGTAAATTCTTAGCATTTGCTTTCTGAGTTGTAGACCCTGTGAAGGGATGGGGAATTAATTAAATGTTTTTCACTTTAATCTTTTTCTCTGATACCAGAAGGTGTTTTTTTCTTTCAGTGAAAACAGGAGATTCTCAAGACTTGAAATGAAATCCTGAGAATAGGCGACAGCATGTTTCCTGCTTCCTTCCCTTGTTTTTCCTGACAGCTATGCTCAGCTGCTTTGGGGCACAGTCCCCTGCCTCTCCCATTTCGCCCTTCAGATCATATTCTATGCTTTTTTCTTCTACTTGTGCTTGTCTTTCTCCTAGGACATTTGGTTTTGCATGTGGAGGGGCTGTGCTTGCTCCTCACTTTGGCCCTGAGGTCCTTGCTGTAAATCCCTGTCCTGGACCCTGAGGAAAGTAACAGTTTGTTGTAATAATCCCATAAATATTCTTCTCAGTTTTCATTTATCTTTCCAAAGTAGCAGTGATCATTGATGATGTGGGAACGGTTTGCAGCTCTAGCCCTCACTCTTTATCTCCTTAATACTAAGATCAGGCCCTGTTTCTCCTCCTGTTAGTGTAAGAGAACTGGACCCTTTATGGTTGCTAATAGCTGTGGGTAGAAATTCCACCCATAGCAACTGGGAAGAGCTGCTTCTGCTACCAGAGCTCTGGTTTGCTTTACGAATACAGGAATTCTGGAGCTGTGAAGGTGAGCTAATGAAATTAATGCTAATGAAAGTCAACGCATTTTGGAAAAATTACGCAAAATCACCATAATCACCAGAATCACATTCGCTGGAGTATTGTCTTCTGGTGTTCTAGTACTCTAAAGCAGCAGTGCCATTTTTGTTTATTTGGAAAAAATATTCAAGAAATCTGAAAAGGAAAAAGATAAGGACCATGAGTGACTCAAACTAACAAGGAGCGACTTGACATTTCACCAGAGAATCATTTTACCTTTTTGGAACTGAGAGATGTCTTTATAATAGAGTAGTTTATTTATTAATTTGCTTCCACACTGAAATAAAAAGACATTTAGAAAATTATAATCAGGGACCTTTGTAAAGGTCTAATACTGTGTATCTTCTGTGAGTGTGTGCGTGTATGTATAAGAGAAACTTGAGCATGTGTGTATGTGTATGTATAGGAATGAGTATTTTTAACACATTTGCCTACTTTGCCCACTCAAATGTCACTTTAGTTTGTGCAGTTACAAAGTTTTTGCTGGATTTAGTCCCAGATAAGATTTGGAGGGCCGCAACAAATTAGCCTTGCAATTCTTATCAGCAGTTTTCCTAATCAGCCGGACTTGGGTTGGTCCAGGCTTGAAGGGAAGCTGTGAGGGGAGCAGCCCGGGCTTGCGCGGCGCGGCGGGGTGATGCCGGGGCTGGCCCCTTTCCTCCGGAGCGGGTTAGCCCTCGCCTCCAGGGTGCAGCCCCTCGCCATGAGTGTCTCGGCACGTGGCGTCCCTCTGCAGTTAGCTCATAGCAGTGGAAATGACACACGTCTGGCATAAAGGGAAAAAGGTGTTTGTCAGAGGAAGGCCAGAAGCTGGACAACTGCAGCTGGGCGGCTCTGCCTTTGTTTGAAGTTTGGCGCTGGCGAGTCAGCAAGGCCTTTGGCTCAGTCCTTCTTACCCTATATATACACCTTTCAGTACCCTTCTTAGCATCTTAGTAGTGGTTACCCAGCTTCTTTAAGAAGCAGGGTTCTTCTTCAGGGATGGGACTGTGTTTGACCTGCTGATGCTTTTTGTCTGAAGTGCTGTTTTAATGGTTGATGATTTTCCCACTTGTTGGGTCTGGAAGCTGATACAGAACTGAATGGCACAGATGCTTTGGAGAACAGTCTAGGCTGCAAAGAAGAATTAACTTAATGATCCTTATTGAGACACTTGCTGTTACATTGATGTCAGATGGTAAGTCACATAGATCACTTCATATTTTTCTATAGCTGTTTTCCTATAGTTCCAATCTACATTCAGATTATATTGATACTTTTCACAAAGACATCATACAGTTAATTATAGCTGAATTTAATAGTTACTGTTATTGCATATTTGATTGAAAATAAATAATTTCAAACTGGCTTCATCCTGAAGAATATAAGCATTATTTTTGATATTACTGTTTGTGGATTGTTCTACTACTTGCTACCTTTCTCAGCAGAAAGGCAAGAAATAAAATGAGGTGATAACAGTAAAATTTTAATGTTGGTTCATATTTTTAGTTGCTTCCTTTAGAAAACTGTATGAATGAATATAAAGATGAGTCATGTTTAGACTGAAAGAAAACAGACCAGTAAAAAAAAAAATGTGGAGCAACAGGATGTGGATAAACAGTAGTTACTTTTCTCCTCTCTGCTTTAAATACTACTGAAAACTTGCTTCTTGCACTTTGAATTCAGAATGTGTCTAGCTTGCTGCATCTTCTAATTACTCGCCTATTCACACTGTTTTTTAGCAAAAAGAAACTGAATGTTGCCCCTCTGTATGCACTTTGTCTAGATAAAATTTTCTGTTCAGGGCACCCATATCAGAGAAAATAAAACTTACGATGCACTGGATGGCTGAAGCTGTTGGTACTTCCTAGGGATGGCGCAAGGAGTGAAATCTCATTAAGAGTGACTTTCTCTTACAAAGTACAGCCTTTGAATCAGAGCATACCTCTGAGCCTTTTGTCTGCCAAATGGATGGGGGTAATTCAGCTGAGAAAATGCAGTCAAGATGTGAGAAAAAAAAAGTGCCTAGGAGCATACAAGGCCTGTTTCCAATGATGCTGGGATGTTAGTAACATGCTGCGCTTGAAAATCCCCGAGCACAGTAAAACAGAACACTCCCTTCCCACTCTCAGGGAGTTAAGCTGAGTGTCAAACCAAAGGTCTTTAGGAAAATAAAATCAGAAAACATTTTGTATTCACTTAGAACTTCAATGTGACTGGCTCTTTTTTTTTTCTCTTTTTTTTTTTTCCTTTTTTTGCATATGTGAATGCTTGCAAAAATATGGTTCTTGGCATGGAAATGAGTAGTTGTCACTCTCTCTGTCTCTTATATAAGTGAGTTGTAACTTTTATTCAGAAAATGTTCACTTATATGATGCCTAGTTTCCTAAAAAAAAAAATGCTTTGCAGACTACTTCTTGGCAAAAGGATTTATTACTTTAGGATATATAAAAACAAGTTTAATATTCTTAATTCTTACAATGATGTGTAGAACTATGTTAGTTTTAAAAATTCCTGGAGAAACTGTTTGTCTAGCTGAATAAGCAGGTTTCCACAGTGTAATCATCTCGTGCATTGTAGTATTATACAAGTGCTAAGCATTTACAGTGAAAGAAAAATGGATGATAATAAAACTGAACTGTTCTGTTTCACTGTTACTTAAGCGCTGATGGATCAGGAACCCATCCCCATCGATAAGCAGTGAAAAAAAAAAAAAGACATTTTCAAAATCCCTGTGCTTTCAGGTCACTGATTAGGGAAAATGCTGTTGATAAAAATAGGGCCTGACTCACTCTGGTTGGCTGACGACTTGCGTATTTGCATCCTCTTGCCTCTCCTAGTGGGAACCACTGCAACGACTTGCGTGTTTGCATCCCTCCCTCTCATAGTGGGAACCACTGCGCCCTACGGGGCTGATTTTCAGGGCGGGCTGGCACCCCCACCCCCCGCCCTGCACTGGTGGTTTCATCAAAGTGAATCAGCTTAGAGCTCGCTCACAGCCAAAGCCAAAGCAGCTCCTGCCACGGGAGCTGCCCAGTGAAGGAGCTCAAGGGCCCCCTCCTTGACTGGCCCCGCAGAGGCAGCGCTGGCTCTCGTGGCCGCGTGTCGCAGCAGGCGCTCCAAGCAGCGAGCACCCCTGCACTCTCCCATGGGTGCTCTCCGTGGCATGGGGGCATCCTCCCAGCCACGAGCAATATCGTTCATGAATGATTTTCTGCCCTGTGATTTTAACACGATGGCAAACTATTAATGCAGGCAACGTGCCCACATCCAATGCTTTCTCAGGACGTGCATGCCATCCAGAGTTTTAACTGCAAAAAGTGCTAAGGAAGCGAGCATGGAAGGAAAATACTGGTCTGTAATGGTGCAAGAAGTTAAAACATTTATTTCTTGGAATGGAAAAGGTATACTAAGTAAAGAGCAACAGGGAAATACAACATAGCAGTTCTGTAGTTTCGGTTTAAATGAATTTAGAAGGTGTCACTTGTACGTTGCACAAAGATATCACTATGAAGGGAGGATTATATATATTTAACACAGATTGTCTATTTTAAGGCTTAATCATAAAAATTTGAAGAAACTTGGATGTGGCCTCTTTCTTCATAAAACATGAAGAACATGGTTTTTTAATACTTTCAATTTTCTTCCTCATATAGTCTGTTGTAAATATGCAACATTCTTGATCTCAGCTATTCAAGGCTTATGTTAGCCTTCACAAATAATGAGAATTCATCTTTAAAAAACTCCCCCACAAATATATTTTTCATGTTTTTGTGCCAGTCTTTTTATTTAAGCTATGCTGAAATTGAATTTTCATGCAGTGTACTATCAAGAGGGTTAAAAATCTCTGCTTTCTTCTTCTAATCTCCATTTTCATTTTTTAAAAAGTCTACTGTGCCCACATAACTTCCTGTGATTGGACAGGGGAAAGAAAATGCCAGCTGTCATAAATTCTTAGTTAGTTTGAAGATCATCCAACAGCGCTTGCACTAACTCCCAAGAATTTTTTTTCTTGTAGGTCATGTTTTGTAGGCCTAGGTCTTTTAAAGGCATTCTCCTCTGGATGCTTCTGAATTGATTCAGATCAACTGACGGTGATGTTATGGTGCTCAGGAGAGCAAAAGATTTATTTTATATGCTGCTTGTTTGTAAATCTGTATATACGTGTTACTTTTTTATGACAGTAAGAAAGGTGACTCATGTTCAGGCCGCAGACCCTCCACATCCTTTTCTGCATAACTACTGCAGGGCCAGCTGTTTCCCATCTTGTGCTCATGCTCCTGAATTATTTCTTCCTAAGTGAAGTATGTTGCAACAGTATGTGCTTTTGCATACTGCATCCTGTCTGTGTAAGCGCATTTCTCCAATTTGCCAGGACCATCTATCTATCGTATATCTAATCATGCTGTTTGATATGCTTGCAGCTCCTTCTAGTTTTGTACAATCTGAAACTCGCTAAGCATGATCCATCACCCACATCAGAAGTTGGCCCATGATGCAATGCTGTCTGATTTTCTAATAACTCTCAGTGCTTTCTGTTGTGCCTTTTCGTTTCCTTACCAGTAGCAGCTGATCCACATGATTTGGAGAGGACCATCACTGTCCATGGAAGTGCCTCAGAACCAATGTCTTGGTAACAACTCTCAAAATATGAGGAGCTGCTATCCAAGTCTGCTGTGAGAACTTAAACAGTGCCAAAATGTTGTGGTATATCTTTCCAATTTGATGAGGAACCAATGATAAATACTCTGTGGTATGGTTTCCCTGTCATGCGCTGACCCTGATAATTTCATGTACACCATTCTCTTTCAGCATGTGAAGGGGCAGCAACAGGAGCCTTATGAATATGGAGATGTATCTCATCTGCTTCCTTTCTGCAAGGCATATTTCACATCCAGGCTACATCTGCCATGGCCATCTCTAGCCATTTTCTCTAATCAAGAATGTGCTTAGTGGCCTGTGGTATTTGTGTCTCAGTTGCATTTGAGTGGTTAAGTTTTTCTGATTACCAAGATGTTCTGCCCTGGGAAGATACTATTTGTTGTTCAAAAACAATCCTTATCCACCCTGGTTTATACTTGATATGGTCGTCTATAGCAGGTGTTCAGCAGCACCAGAACTTTGTTATTTTTCCCTCTTGTTAATGCCAAAAAAATTCTCAATAGGGCTTTGTGCTGTGTCATTTCAGAGTTTGGAGCAGTAGAGATATAACTTTGATATACAAATTCATGTCTCTCCTTATCTATTATTCCTGAACAAGCTGTACCTTTCTACATTGATATTTCAGATGTGTGAATTCTCAGCAAGTTCCTGTTATGCCAATTAAGTCATATATTTTATTATGCATGAAGACTTCCAGTTCCTCCTGTTTTATTCCTCAAACCTCTTGCATTAGTCCATAAGCACTTAATACGTTTGCCAGACTAGTCTGCTATTTTTGTTTTTTTCCCTCTTGTGACCTTACAGGGAACCTCAGTATCTCTTTTCCCCCTCTTCCCCTTTACATACATCATACTCCTTATTTCCCTCTCTCCCTCACTCTTCTGGGTTTTGACTGTCGTCCACATTGTCAGGGTTTAGAGGGTCACTGTTATGTTTTGTCTTTCTTCATTAGACGGACAGCAGCAGAGTAGCAGGGAGTCTGTCGTGGAGCTGTTAGCCCGTCATCAAAGCAGCCAGAGGGCTCTTGACAGTCACCTGCATGGCCACACATCCATCTCCAGTGTGTGTGTGTGTGTGTGTGTGTGCCTGTGCACCTCTCTTCCTGCCTGGCCTTTTTGCTAGTTTGGTAGGGTCTGAAGAGGTCCCTGCTCCTTCTTCCTGATCACAGAATCACAGAATGGTTGAGTTTGGAAGGAACCTCTGATCATCTAGTCCAACCCCGCTGCTCAAGCAGGGTCACCTACAGCATGTTAGACAGAGTTGCATCCAGGTGGGTTTTGAATATCTCCAGAGAAGGAGACTCCACAGCCTCTCTGGGGAACCTGTTCTGATGCCCATTTACTGCCTAAACTTGATCCAAGCTTTCCCTAGGAATCTTTGTTTTGTTTCTGGGCATGTCCTGCTCAGTTTTTGGAAACAAGAGAAGCTACTTGCTCTTCCCAAAATCGGCCAAAACTCTGGGCAAAGGGCAGTATTGAACTTGTAGCCCTCACCAAGGTGGGTTTCCAGCATTGCCTCCCTGAAACGAGCCCGGCAGCCTTGCTCAGTGGCTTACCCTCTACGTGGGGGCGCAGGGAGGGGGTGTGGGAAGGCGGGCACCCATTTTGTAAGGGCTGAGCCCAGCGCGCCCGGTGATGTGTCCCCCAAGCAGCAGTGTTGAATGAGGGCCAGGCAGTAGAAATAGTAAATTGGATTTCCTCTGCAGCCTAATGTGTGTAAATCTCTCCGTAGAAAGGGGAGAAAGTAGGGGGGAAACCCTGCCCCATCACAGCTGCTATGGGGGCGGGGGGCTGCAGGGGTAAAATGGCATGTACAAACTGCTCGTTTTGTGGCCTTTCTCTGCCTTTGCCCAAATCACACAAAGTACCTGGGTGCAGGCCAGCCGGATGATGGTGCAGGTTGCTGAGACGCCACCAAAGGAGGCTTTCTGGGCGCTTTGGCAGGCAGAGCCGGCGTGGAGCTTCAGAAGGTGGCAGGAGGACTGGCACCACCCTGCTCATTCAGAAAAAGTTCTTTAATCTCAGCTTTTAGAAAAAGCTTGCTGCAGAAGATTTTGGTCTCTGTGCGTCTAAAAGTGAATACATGTGCAGAAAGATTTGTCCTGGAAAAGCTGAATTCATTTTCTGAATTCATTAGAAAAAAGCCAGTCCTGCTGATTTAATATAACTACCATTAGGAACTGCTATGCTTGTTTATTTTAAAGTCCCCCTGTTCTGTCCAATACTAGGCCATGGCGTTATTTGTCCCTGGTTATGCTTATTGTAGTGAAGCAAACGGTGCTGGTTTTATTCCTTATGTTTTGTAACTCAGCAATCAGGAAACCTGTTGGATCCCAGCTGCAGACTAAAAAATCTCTGTGTCACCGATGAGCAAATTGTGTCAGAAATCTAGGGTAAAAGAACAGATTAGTGTGTAGGCAGTACCGCTAAAGCAGAACATTTGGCTTTGGAAATAGCTGACCTGAGCTGTTTGGGAGCAGGGGGGAAGAGTAACAGAGTGTTTTAGCTCAGTGGTGCTTAGCAGCAAGAGCAGTGTGCTGAGTGGAGGGCTGCAGTTTTGATGTCATTTAGAAGATCTTGCTCCTCTGACTTGGAAGGGAAAGTGTAAACTGAAGAGCAAGCAACAGGCAAAGAGGCTCAGGACTCTTAATGCAAGGAAAAAAAACCCATCTCTATATTTTTAAAAAATATAGAGGGAAAAGTCCTGCAAACCTAAAGGCTAGGGTATCTTACAGGAGAATCTGTCATTTCCTTGAGAATTTCTTGGCAACTGCCTCTTGATTCCTTTTCCCTCCTTCCTTTAAAGGTGACGCAGTACAGCGTAGTGTCCATGTATTTGAGGGCCTCAATGCTACTTAGTCACCTCACCCCTAGGAGTTCACCCTGTTGTGCTGACTACTAAACTACCCCAGAGTAAATAATTTTGCCACATAGTTTTTACTTGCAACAGTTCCTGCCCAAGCTAGCTGCTGCTTTCATTAGCACATGCTATATGTGGTATATTCTGGTGGTTTAATCATTGATCTTATACCATTACTTTCCTAATTATTTTCAGATTCTGGATTGAAACTCAGCAAAAGTGATCTGCAACCTTTATGTACTCCTAAGGATGTCCACATGTAGATGGAAATCTGTGTAGTGAATCTAAGGCTATTAAAAACAAAGAAATTTTGTTACTTACTTTGCAGGGACTTTATTAAAATAAAAGCTGTCCAGATGCTTCTGTAGAATACACTAAATACGCGCTAAATTCTAAATAATATGTGAACAAATAACAAAACATTCAGAAAATGGAATAATGTAAGAGAGATGCTTAAGCGAACACTTGTCAGGAAAGTTTTGTCGTAATCCCACTACCTGTCATTCCCTGTTCTTAAATTTATTCTTGCATCATTTCTAGACTTCCCTAGTACCTTACGTGCAGACAAAAACCTTTTACTTATTATCTTCCTCTAACTTTAACTTTTGTGATATTGTCACTCTGTATAAAGGCAAGAATTACGGTATCTCAGGTTGTGATTTGTTGGCATCATGGAAGTTCAGGCAGTAAGAGCTAGTTGCTTAGAAAAGAAAAAGCTTCCTTTCACAGTTGCCTAGGTAATTGTCAGCTATGATAAAGTCAAAGCGCTAATGAGTTTATAGAAAGTTGTATGGGGTTTTTAACATAGAAGATGATAGTCATAGAGAGGTAATTTTTTTTTTCAGAAGCTGTAGTTGTTGCTTCAAATCCACTGTCAACATCCATTTCCCTTTCTTGTACAGATTGCACTAGTCTTCAGACATTTTAAATCAAGCTTAGGCAACAAATATTTAGAGGTTCCTGGAATGTAATACTGGCATTTCAAGAAAAACCTTGCCTTTATTTAACATGATTGGGAAAAGGAAACTTCTTGCTGTTCTGTTGCCTTTTCTAGAACCTGATCACATTCCGGGGGAAGTGAGTGACAGATTTACAATTGACTTTGTACCTTTTGCAATATGCAGACCTAGAATCTGCTGGTTTAGATTCTGCTGGCTGTGATTCTCTGATCCTGGAAGTGTAAGTTCTCAGCTGCAGTCCTCTTTAAAGACTTGTATTTTACTGGGTGGGGAGTGGGGTGGGGGAAGTGTTTTCCTACCAGCGGACTATATAGGCACAGTTATCACACCTTCAGAGTTGCAGCAAAATTCTCTCTGACTTTTGTGGTAAGACATTTAATGCGGAAAGAGTAGGTGTATATTTTCTCTTTTTTACCCTCTGTCAACAAATACTACTGCAAAAATACTCCAAAACTTTCCAGAGGACTTCTACTGGGGGAAGTACTAGTACAAAGAGGGCTTTGTTTTGTAGGAGTATCCAAACCTGTGGCAAACTCTTGCTCATTTTCCTCCCCAAACAGGTGCCATGAGCTCTTTGACATTTGTAGAGCAGATGGGATGTCGTTTTAATGTTGTATCTAATTGACAGAACCTTACTTAATAACTCTCTCCATGCATCCTGCCTCAGAAAGTGTGGGCCGTGGAGTCTCAGAGATCGCATTTTCCTCATCTGCAATATGTTTAGCTTGCTTACTGCTGGGTGAAATGTGAGAGTGATAACTTGTTAACTGGCCCATGAAAGCTCTGGGAATTCATAACCCAGAGAAATAATTTCTTGCTAGTGAATTTACCTTTTGGGCTGGCTGGTCACTTGCTGTTGAGTTGGCTTCCACACATTATATTATGTGTATATGCAGTCATATATGTTAATATGTGTGTACATGTATTTTACATAAATAGCTGTGTTGTCTGTTTATGCAAAGACATAACAACATATGCCACTGAACATGTTTAGAATTTGTGAAATGTTGGGGGGGGGCAGGGTGTCAGTGTGCATATGTTTGTGTGTGTGTGTGTGTACACACATCTGTCCATTTCTCCTCCCTCTCCAAGGCTCCCAGAGGAGTGATTTTGAGGTGACCTGTGATTTGGGGATTACAGACTCTGGGCCTCAGCAAGGGTCTGATATCTAAAAGTCTAGTGCCCGTAGGGGTCTCAGGGAAGAAGTCAGCTGTCCCAATCATTTCTACAAATCTTGGCATGCCACCATCACAGTTCCTGCACATAACTTCCATCTTGTTTGAAAAATGCAGAAAAACTGTTTTAACTTCTGCTCTAGGTTATACACTCTTTTGCAGGCCTGATTTACACAAGAAAACCACATCTACAATGTGCTTCCAGCATTCAAATCCCAATAGATATATATGCCTCATATGCCTCCCCAGAAATTGCTTCTTTAAGGAAACTAGGCTACAATTTCACTTTTGGAAAGGCAGCTAGACTGTATTTTATGCTGATTGTCATTGGATAAGACCAGTTTGAGTTGGAATATCCAAACAAATATTTAATGCATTTCAGTTGGGATATAAATGAACTAACAAAACCCTTGCCTTTGAGCAGCTGTAATTTCTAGGATCATTCCTATGAGTTTGAGATTCTTGGCTTCCTTGTGCAGCAGCCTGTCCCTCTGGCAACTGTCATCCTCAATCATATCAGTTGCATGGTATCACAGCCACCCAAACGTCTTGTGCAAATGTTAATATCAAAAGCAAGCCAGGTGGTAAAAAACTCAGGGATAGAGCTCTAGATTGTTATCGGTATCCTAGGATTTGCAAATAACCTCTGTAAACATATTCCTGCTCTCCAGGTATCTATAGTTGTGTCAGTGACACAGGTATATAATGTATTTCAATATCTTTTGTGGTATGCATGATACTTATTGGCTCTGCTTCTACAAAATATATATTTAACTAGGGGCATTGTATGTTGTCCTCTTGGCATGATGACGTTCAGATATTCCTTTTATTAAATGTTGACTGCTGTACCTAGGTCTTTCACAGTCTGGTTTTAAAGAATTAAAGCAAACACAAGAATTATTTAAAAAAAAAGAAAGTCGTGAAGGAATCTTAAGAGGTTATTTAGCCTACCCCAAGCCCCAAAGCAGAACCAGTTCTAACAAAATGATTGCTGGGATGTTAGGAGGCTTTCAAGAACAAGTTAGGCCGTGATGAAGACTCCACCAACCCCAGGCAATCAATTCCACTGCTTCTACAAACTCTGCAGTTAGAAGGAAACCTAACATCTCCCATGCTGCAGTTAAGCCTGTTCACTCTTGCCCTATTCCTAGCAAACAGAGAGAAATTTACTGTATTTTATAATGGAGCAGCCTTTTACATAGTTGAAAATGACTATCTTGTTTTCTGGCCATCTTCTTTTCTGTAGGCTAAAGAGTCTCAGTCCTTTCAGTCTCTGCTCATAAACATCTCATTCATGTAGTTGCCCTGTATGTACAATTTATCTCATTAGTCCATGCCTGTCTTTGAAGTCTGGTGTCCAAAGCATGAGCCAGTACTCCAGCTGACGGCTAGTCTTGGTGAGTTCCTACACATTTTGCATATGGTTGTATATCCTGCTGGTTGCGCTGGCTACGTCCTGAGAAACTTGCTTCTCTGCAACAGGAGGACATGGCTGATTCATATTCGGTAGTTATTTTCAAGCTTTGTGAGCTTGCTATCATCTGTAAATTTAATAAGCACATTCTCTATTCAACTAGTCAAGCTGTTAATTAAAATGTTGAAGACCAGATCCCTGCAAAAGACCACTCAATATATTCTTTCACTTTGATCGCCAACCACAGAAAACTAATCTCTGTAAGTCTTTTTACATCCAATTGTTTTTTGTACTTTATAATGGTACCAACTGGACTGTGTTAGAAACCCTATTAAAGTCAATATTTATTCCATCTGCTGCTACTTCTTATCCAGTAGCCAGTTATCTTCCAAGGAAGGAAATTAGATTGATTTGACACAATTAACTCTCAACTAATCCATTTGGCTGTTTTAAACTCTTTAGAAAATAACAGGGTGTGGGAGGGAAAAGTTATATAACTTGTCCATGTATCTTTCTAGTCTAGTACTTGCCCCACCATCGCTTTCTTGAATTCTCCTCTTCATGAGTTCTCATATGTAATTACTGTTGTGCAGGAGTGAAAACAAAGAGATGGGGACAGCAACCGTCATTACGGCCAAAATCTTTGTAACTTAAAGCCAAGCCTGGGCATTCTTGGGTGAATGTCAACAGGTTAAGCTAATTTGAAACCGCTAGGCACACTAAATAGTCTCTGTTAGTGTTTAGCTCTTTGACGCTGATATGAATTACCTGTCATATGTGGAGTTTGTCATAGTCATTTCTCATGCATCCATGTAAGAATAATTCAGCTGTTAAAATAGTACGCTGATCAACAACCTATATAAACTTGTTTGAAAACAGTAGGTGCTAAAATTTTTTGAAAATGGTTTCTCCTTTGTGAAAATCTTTGGATTTATTTGAACTTGTTAGAGATTGGGATAACTGTGTAGAGTGCTTTGAGTAATTAGGTCCTCATCTCTTGATTGAATTCCTTTCTGGTTGCAGACAAACATGAACAATAGTTGGGCAAGTACAGGCAATACAAGGCATCAGTTTAAACTATGTTTGATACATTGAAAGCTGTTCTAAATAACTACCCAGGAGAACATTATTATTTCTTTCCTAACATAAGAAGTTCACATCTGTTATTATAATGTTACCTGGAAAAAGTTAGGAGATAAAAGGGTACCAGGATATTCAGAGAAACCTTTTGGGAAGTAAGGAATTTGCCTCTTTGACAAGTCAAATGCAATCCTTTCTGAACTTTATCTGCGCATGCATTTCACATGTAAAATACAATGTATTATAAAAAATATATAATAAATATTTTATCTCCAAAAGTTTAAAATTCCTATAAAAAGATCAAAAGCAGGTGAGTAATGAAAATCATCTAAATGAGGCCATATACATTGCTGGCATTTTACCACATTTTTATGTACTCCTTAAATGCCACCTACATAATCAAGATTAGTGGAAAAATTTTCAACCATCTATGGGAAACCTGCAGACCTAATAGGTGTTTCAGACTTCTTTGGCAATTGTCTATTTAGCATACACTGTAGCATTATCCATTAAAAACACCTTGAAATAATTTATGTAGCTGCAAGCAATGTGAAATTGAGTCAAGGATCATATCTGGCCAAGAGCTTTGTAGGCTTACAGTCCCTGCTGCTGCCTTCTTAGTGGTGTAGATGGCAGATAATATGAAGAGACTCCAGAAGGTCACTTGGCTTGCCCCCAATATGCCTTCTCATAGCCCCTGACTTATATAACTTTTTTTTTCATTCCTTTTAGTTCACTTCTACATATGTTGGCCTCAGTGACAAATAACAGTGACTTTTGAAATGACCAGAGCTTCTTTGTATACACAAATAATGTCATTGTTTTAGGAGCCAACATTGCAGGGCTTAAAAACACATACATTTGTCTCATTGCCCTGAGTTACACCCTCTTGAGCTTTCTTCAGTAATCTGACATTCCTCTTGGTATTTACACACCCTTCATGTGTTCAAATAATCACTGCATCTTTTCCAGTCCCTTTAACCTTCATCTGGCCAAGCAATAGCTGTTTGTTTGTTTAAATTTATTCTCATAAATCACATCTTCCCACAGAAGTCAAAAGCAACATGTGGTGCAATTCTAGGATCATGCATACTAGTAACTTTTAAAATCCAAATCTCAGTTACTTTTTGTGAGGCATTTGATTGCTCCAGGATACACATTGAACTGCAGAAATGTAGCTTCAGAGTTGTCTGATCTATGAATTCCTGCAAGTGAAGATTCATTTTTCTGAGAACTGGAGAAAGCAACCTACTGTACATATACTTATGCAAAATGACTTCCTTGTAAAACTTCACCAACATGGAGCCAGTGTAGTTAGCTCATTGCCCTTGAGGGCTGTTGTATCGTCATTGATGCAGTTGGTTGGGTTGTGGAGGGTAAATTCTTCCCACGCACAGCACCACAGTCACAATAATCCTTCTGTTCACAAACTTCCCAAAATATTTATTGAGAGGATAGCTTGGAGGTATGTTTTCAGCAATGCTTAAACCTGTTTTCACTTGTCTTTCTTTCTTGCGCTTTTTTTCTATTAAATTTTGGAAGGGGGTTGGCCAGCACTTAAAAGCTGCAGTTTCAGATAGCAGGCTTGTCCTCATTTAATTACTGTTTGACAGACACCTCAGATTTCCAGCTGAGTTGCCCTAACTAGAAGCAGCTGCTCTTCTGAATTACTCCCCCTCCAATTCTCTAACTCAGTGTATTACCGAAGTAATAGGTGTCTCACGCCCCTTCACTACATTTATAGCTGAAAAATACAAAATTTCCAGTACTTCAGGTGTGCTTGTACTGTCCTTTCTCTGTTACTTAATGAAATTTTATGAAGTGAAACAATTGGTATGTCATTAACAATATAGGAAAAATAAAATGTGTAGATTGGATATAGTTCTCCACTTCCTTGTTAACTCTTGTTAGCGAACATAGAACAGATTTTAATATATTTTTCCATAGCAATTTGAATATTTGCTTTGAGAGAGAGAGGCACAAATGACTGTACAGCTTGCAAAGCAGTAGAGGATAAGGCTCCTCTAGCAGAGGGCTTGCTCTGTGAAGCAAGCTTGTGTTTATATCCACAGCTGAAATGAGTACTTATCATCTTGACTACATTGTCACATTCTTGTGAATGCTCCTGATTTCATCACTACCTTGGTGATTTATTTAATGTCACACCACCTGGAGCCAAATGATGTAAAAACTTCAGTTTGTTGCTGTTTTTTAATAATGGAAACATAAGTTCTGTCTTCTATTTTCCAAGAAAAGTATGAAAAATGTGACCTTAGTGCACCCTGCTGACTCAGGAAACAGAAGCTAAAGCACTCCAAAAGCATTACTTTTAAAATTCTATTATATTTGAATGAAAGCATAATTTTCAGGTGCCTGGCATTTGTGAATTTTGACCCCTTGTCATTACAACAGAAATTACAACACCACATATGCCTGCTGTTTACTCATCAACTACTGTTTGCTTTTGCATAAATTAACTCTGAGCTTATGCGTCTGTGCCTTGCTGGGTGTTTTAAAGGGCCTAACTCTGAGACAGGGGAGATAGCTTTGTTTTGATCTAATCTGGTAGCCTGGGTAATGGGTAGGAGCTATTTAAAGGGAAAGGTAGGCTAGCTATTTTTGAAAGTGAGAGAAGATTGGGTGCTTTGCATCTGCCAGAGACTGATAATGAGAGCTGTTTGCAGGGATGTGGGTGAGAGGAGAAGCTGTGGTGACGGAGTAGGAATTATCCCAGCAGTGAGTGACCTTGAAAGAAGCCTTGGAAGCAAATATGTTCTTCTCAGTGGTAGCAGCAGGGAGAGTTGACCCTAGGCTGGTATTACCTACAAGCAAATGTCAATAATCACCTCTGGTTACTGGTTTATTATCTTCATCTGTAGATGAGATCATGTGATCATGTTTTTTTTTTTTTTTTTTTTTTTTTTTTTTTTTTTTTTTTTTTTTTAAACTGAGGTAAGTAGGTCTGCATCCTCCTTCACCAGTTTGTCATGTGGCTATGTGACTTTTGGAATGTAGGTTCAAAAACGTAAAGTGAGAGCTTGTTTCTGACTCCTTTCTTGTGAGACTTAAAGTCAGATTTTTGGTAGGGTCTGTTTACTGCTTGTTCAAAATGATATTGCAATCACTTCTAGGCAAGCAGTTGTAAAAAGTCATTTGTATTTTGTTAGATTTTTGGGGCAATATTTAATTACTTAAGTAAATGAGGGAGTAAGTAGTGGGTAGAGTGTGGTGGATGTGCATATTATATGACTTTTAGATGGAAGTGATACGTTCTTGAAGAGAAACTAATAGACATATTGTGGTTTGCTTCCTTATGAATCTCTACTATAGGTATATTCATGTCATGTAGTCTTTTCTGAAATGTTTTGCCACAGGCAGCTCTGTAAACTTTTTTTGTTGAAGGCAAGCAGAGATTTTTTCTTTTTGTAAGATCTCCAATACAGTTAACGGAAGTTTTGTGGCTTTTTTCCCCCCAGAAAAAAAGCTTTTTCTTTTTTAGGAAGGATTTTCTTTCTTTTTTTTTTCCTTTCAAAGGGCGATGTAATAAACATATTTGAGTTGTATCCATATTTATTTTAAAAAGTTGAGCAGCTGTGAAATGAAGGACAGTTCGAGCTAGCAATGAAAAGGCAGTCATTGTGTGAGGCTGGCCATCTTGATTAGTGTTCCTCTTTCCTGCCAGCCCACTACAACAGTCTTGGGATGTTTTTTGTGTCAGTGCTGAACATCTCTGAAATACATAGTTGTCAAACTATACTAAGTTGTACCTTATTCTTGCTAGTTTTATGATGTGCTTTCAGATGAGATCATCAGACTCCTTTTCACTAGTAATCTACTGCAAGCTTCAACAAAAGAATCAAAGGACACCGTGCCTGGAAAAGGAGTCTAAGCCTAAGTCCTATTCCCTGCTCTGAGGCTTGCTTTTCTCTTTCTTTCACTTCTCCTGTCATAAGATTATATAGGATAAGAGCAGCCAAAGGACACTGAGAAAAATGCTTCTGCCTCTGAGAATTTTGCAAATCTTAAAGATTTGCATGCATCTTTTGTAGCATACACTTACAAAGAGTATAAGAAATAGAGCAAGCTCCTGTGAGCTACAGTTTAGAGACTTCCACTAGACATCCCAAAGGATGCTGAGCTCTTGCCTGAAAAGTTGACTAAGTTTTATTAAACATCTTGTAAAAGCAGCAAATTAATGCCAGCTGTGTAATTTTTGAAATACAGTGTAATAGAAGTGTAGACTAATTCCAGTAAGGGAGAGAAAGGAGATAATTCCAAATGAAGTAGAAAAGCTGGCTTTGCTGTGGGAGCAGGAAAGGGGAATGCTGAGTTTGTGTGGAGAGGGCTCAAGTAAATAATACAAAGAATCGAAAGTCTTAATATATTTTGGAAATTACTCGGACAGCACCAGGCACTGTGAGAACTAGATCTACGGGTGGTTTCAGAGAGGTGAGCTGCGCACCTCTGCAAGGTCCGCGTGTGTGCCGTCGGCGAGGGCTCCTCACCGGTTAGCCCCCTGCTCCCTGAGCTCCTCCGGCGGCCGAAATCCTGCTGCCGCTTCTTGAGTAGGAAACGTTGGGTTGCGCCCACTGACGGGAGGGGAATTAGACAGGATCCGAGGGGCCATGGTCGAATGCGTCTGCGTGCGGGAAGTGAGGATATGAACCTTTCCTCTCTCCTTGTGACTCAAAAGGTATCGTTCCAGAAGGCCTGTTGTACCCTGCGTGCGCTATGTTTAGATTTCCTTTCCTTACGTGATTTGTCATACAAAGCGGTAGTCACTGCCTTTTAACGGAAACCTGCCAAGTGTTGCAGCGCTCCTATGTCTATAGAGCATGGTGCTACTCCTAGCTAAGATCCCTAGAATGATTTTCTTGGACACGTGTCTCGCCCTCCTTTGTAATCCTTAATCTAGTAGGGTCCTGATACCTAGAGGAAGGATGGATCTGGTGTAATGTGGAGTATTTCAGCTTCTATAAGAATAAAGCAAATCATTGTCTGCAACTGCTTTTTGCTGATAGAACTGATAGAGCCTTAACCCAACTGCTTTGTGTTGTGTGCGTTAGTGTGATATGATACTTTCTAGTCCTGAGGCTGGCAATAATACTGGGAGCCGACAGCTAAGCCTCTAAAAGAATACATGATGATTTCTGACTGTATGGCAAAGATGTATGCCAGAGTGCGGTCTAAATACTGTCTATTTTTAAAGCAATTGGATAAGTATTGGTAGACTATACTGCTTTTTAAAAATTAGGAGTATTTTCTGTGATTATTTAATTGGTAGTTGATGCAGAAACTTAAACACTTCAAGAATATGTAGCAGTCTGCTGTGAAAACGCACATGATAGGTCTAACTGTCTCTAATTTACAGCTGTAGGTATCATGTATCTGAGATAAAATAATGGCTTGCTTTGCATTGTGGCTTATGGATCCTGCATGTAGGACTCGAGCCTGGCCGCTGCAAAAGGAAAAGAGGGAGATCGGTGAAAAGGGACGTACTCACTCTCACCAATGTGTTGCTGTAACTGGCTCATATGAAGATAAAAGTTTTAGGGCTTTTGCACATCACCTGTAGGGACCAACTGGGAATTTATTTCTCCCTTCCCTTGTACCTATACTCTGTGCATAAAATAGCTTGCTTATTTGAGCTTTGATGTTCCCATTTAGATGCGATATACTGGGCACGGTGTTATTAGTGATGTTGAAAAACCTCTTGCGTCTTGCTCATGCACCCAGAGTTAACTGTCAGGCCCCTAGGCAGGAAGCTTTTGCTCTTAGATTATATGTGAGGAACCAGCTGAAGTTTGTCCATTATGCTGTGGGGCATAGTCCACTTTCCCAAGTGGTCTGATCTCTTGTGGCCTCTTGCATGTAGTTTAAGATTGATTATCAGTGCTTGGGGTTGTTTGTGGCGTAGACTTCTTGGATTAAATGCTTGTTGAACAGTTGCCAGTGATTGTGGCAGGCTGGTTCTGATGACACATGTTGTCTTCTCCAGTTTATTTTGATCCATACTCTAACTTTTGAGTATTAAATACATTGTTGAAATCATTGTGTCATTTTGTGTGGAACTGCAGCAAGATGATGCACGCTGCTTTGGGACAGAAAGTCTTATTTCTTGTTTTAATTGCTCAAAGGTTTCTGCTTGCAAAGAAGCATTCACAGGGATGAAGTTTGGGCTGGTGAAGCTGCTCTTTCTAAGTCTTCAGTAAAGAAAGGAGGAAGAAACTTCTCTATGGCCAACTTAACTTCAAGCTAGGATACTACTCCAAATAGCTCTCTAGCAGAAAGTCTGTCTCTGTTGAATACAGAACGGTACTGTTGGAGTTGGTTAATCCTGTCTGGTGTATAGATGTGGGAAACTTATCAACTGCACATCCACTGACAACTGATGATCTGATAGCAGGATATATTCCCATACACTATCAATCTGCTTTAACTGGGCTGCACCGGATCCATCACACGTGTGGATCGATTACATCTCCTGCCTAGTGATTTGCAGGAGAATAACTGCTCAGATGCTTCATAGCTGTTTTGCAGATGCACAGTAAAGCCGTTGTGTCCAGAATATATTAGAGAGCATGTGAGAGCAACTGTTAGCATGTGTGCTGTAGGCCTGACATACCAGGGATTTGCACTAGTATCACTGATCAAGCATTAGCAGCCTGAGCTGCCTAGTGCTGCGCTGGAGATGCATGGTGACCATTTCCCAAGACTTTCAAATGATGATTATGTGGGCAGAGCTTCTGTGAGATGTTCCAAAACCCTCAGAAAAATGACCGTATTTCCTTCTGGCCAACAACATACAGATGTCCAATGTAACAAGGTTCTAGAATTTGTCATGTTTTGGAGGTGCTTGAGTGAGTCTAGAGAACCGTGGATAAAATGTAAACAAAATCTAAATTCTACGGTGCTAAATCAAGTTATATAGTAATAATTTAGTAGAATTGTAACACAAACCAAATACTGCAGTCCAGAAAAGCTGAGGCTGTAGTCAGCAGCTAAGCCTCAAAACCCATGTAAGATTTGGGTTTCTGCTTTTTCTCAAACTCCCATGCTCTTGCTGCAGCTGTAAAATTGTAAAATGGCACTGGGATTTATTACTACAGGACACTGGCACCATTAAAATAGAGGAACCTTGTGAAATCTGGAAAGGGGGAATATCTGTGGGAAGAAGAGAAGTAATATTTTAGCATGTCATAGTCATTGAATCTCTTGGAAAAATGGCATGTGAACATATGGAAATGAATTGCAATAGATACCATAATTACATTACAAGTCTATAGAAGATATAATGGGTATGGTACACTGTCATGGGTTTGTTGTGGTTCTCTCCTATTGATGAGAGGTAGTCACTGCTCCTGGAGTCAAGTGCTTTTGCAAGATCTTTTTTTTCGCCCACCTTGCTTCCCCTTCTTAAAGTCAAAGAATGACTCTAAAATTGAAGTCAACTGATTTGAGGCAAGGACTTCTGCAGCCATGCATCACGTTCCTCTGATGAAAGCTGCTCCCTTCACAGAAGGAACGACGTAATGGCTCACGCAGTCACTCTTGGAGCACTACAGTTCACACTCTGGTTTCTGTTTACCTGCACTGAGCTGAAAGATGTGGATATTCAGGCCCTGCTTTTGTTAGCTGTTCAGTCATTCCTGCGCAGGAGCAATGAACTGTAGTGGCAGGGAGAGGCAAGGCAAGTGGGAGTGATGCCCCTTGCACCTCTAATCTTAATCTGTTGCTGCATGAGTCATAGCAAGGAAGTTTTTAGACCTTGTGCTGCAGAGATTTATTTATTTATTTATTTTAATGTTCCTCCAAAGCAATTTTGAAGAAATCAGGCAGTACATGCAGAACAGTATACACAGGAGGAAAGTAGAATATTTAATTCCTGAGACTGTGTGCGCCATGTTCAGGTGTCTTGAATGTTTTAGTTTTATGCAAGTATTGTAGGTGACTCAGCCTGGATTTCAGAGGGTCACTAACTAAATTAGTCCTGAGTAATTAACTAGTCTTGAGTTATGCAAGCCATCCAAAGGGCGTGTCAGTGAAATATCTTTGTATCCTATCTTCATATGTCATAGGCTTGTATTCACATCTAACTTAAAGATAAATTAAAAGGTTTTATGTCTGTGTTTTGGGGCTTGTCATATTACTTAATAATGAAAAATATGTAGAGCGTATCTTAAAAGAGTCAATAAAAATATGCATATTTCCATATCATCAATGGTTTCTTTCTCACTTTCTTACTTAGCGTAATTCTTCTTTTCCTTTCAGTGCCCCCTGCACCTCTTCTCTGTTCTCTATGTACTATTCACCACTTTAGCTATTACACAGGTTTTCAGGTAGTTTAAGGCTGCACAGTCACAGAGACAGTGCTTAGAAAAGTCTTATTCCTTTCTTCTGCTTTAGAAGTCCAACTTCTGCTTTATACCTTCTCCATAAATGATTTTTTCATCCTGTTTGCAGATGGGTAATTTGGGTGTCCCTTGTTGCTCTGGTCATCCCTGGCTGCAGCGGGGCAAAATCGCTCTGGGTCCTTCCAGCCTCAGGGGGACCTGGGTGACTCCGCTGCGCTGCCTGGGCACCCAAGAAGAGTCCGAGCAGCAGCCGAGGCCCTGCCTTGTGCCCGGGCAGCCCATGTCCCCCCGTGAGCCACAGAGCTGGCAGGGGGCTGAAGATGCTACCTAGCTGCCTGCTATCAGTGAGCTCCTCAAATGCTTGGCTTGTGCATGACAGCTGCATATCCACCAAATATGTTGCTGGTTTTTCCTGGGGCAGAGACAGGTGTTTCCAATAAATAATAGCTTGAAACAGTAGGTTTTCAAGAAGTGTTTAACAATTCCAAAGCTTAATGATGAGCTCCAAAACTAAGTGTAAACTATTGTGTAGCTGCTGGTTCTAGTAATCTCTAGTAATTCTTTGAATGAGGTGCAAGGTTATGGATAGGCTAAGAGAAGTATCGCGTTACTGTTGGCTCATCCCCCTGCCCCAGATCTCTCCCTTTTATCACAGGGAGTGCTAGAAGTGTTCGTTTTGCCACTACTTTATTATTTAATATACCTTCCAAAACAAGCACACTCATGTGCATGCATGTGCAATCAACCATTTCCTTTAAAAAAAATGGAAGCATCTCTACTGCTGCCTGTATTTAGTCATCATTTAATCTCATTGTAACATGGGGGGGGGAGGTAAGATGAAATAGGAAGAAATGTTTCCATAATGTTTCCCCAAGGAGAGCTATGCCTTTCACAGTGTAACTGGTGACAGATCTCCCCTGTTCATCAGGAAAATGATGTGGTTCTGGTACTTCGAGTATGGGTTACCTGGGAACACCTTCCTTTGCCAGCAATACAAGAAATGTGGTTGGCACTACTTGCCAGCCAGTCTTGCTGTCGTTTTCAGTTAATAAATATATAAAAAACATATTTCGCTGCTGCATTTCCCCCAAGTCAGGCCAAAAGCCGGGGAGAGCAGTGCAGTCCCGTGCCAGGCTGCCGGACTTTCTCCCCCTGCGGGACCCACCTCGCAGGCCCTGGGCTCGGGGGGCGGGGAAGGGAGTTGGGTGGGCTGGAGAAGGAGCGGGCGGGCCGGCCCGGGGCGGCAGCGCGTGTTGGCGGCGGCGCCGGGGGAGGGGCGGCGCGGGGCTGGCGGGCGCCCCCGCCGCGCAGCGCTGGCAGCGCCGCGCTGCCGCCGGCCCGGGTGCTGCGAGCGGGAGGGAAGTTTGCGGCGTCCCTGGGCCGGGCGGAGCGGGCCGGCGGCGGCATGGCGGGCCGGGCCGGGCCGGCGGCGGGGAGCCGGCGCTGAGGCGGCCGGGCCGGGCCGGGCCGGGCATGGAGGGGGAGCGGGCTCGGGCGGGCAGCCCCGAGGCGGCGGCGGCGGCGGCGGAGAGCGGGCGGCCGGAGGCGTTCGCGCAGCTCTGGGCCGATGTGATGGGCATCCTGGTGAGTCGGGGCGGCGGGGCCGGGGTCCTGCGGGGCGCGGGGGCCGCGGGGCGCTGCCGCCGGACGCGCTGCCGTTGCGAAGTTTGGTCCCGCGGAATCGATGACTTCTTGTTTTGTTTTGTTGTTGTTTTTTGTTTTGTTTTTTTAATTCTTATTATAATTACTTTTTTTTTCTTACTTATCGTTGCTTTGTTTGGCTGGCGTGCAGGAAAGGAGGCTCCTGCAGTTTAAACTGACTCTTTTTGCAGCACCTGCTGTAAAGTTTACCGGGTAAAGTTGAACGGTGTCGCCACTTGTTATTCTTAGTTCCTGCTGCTTCTCTGCTCTGTGTGTTTTGTTGTGTAGAAACTGGTGTGGTTAGTTGTTGCGCTGTGGGTTACGTTTGGGGGTTTTCTTAATCCCAGAAGAATTTACTTCATTGGAGGGGGGAAAAAAGCAGCTATTGTGTCAAGTGACTATTTTAATCGCAGTTTTGGAATAAGATCTCCAAACTTTTCTCAGCTGTCATTGCAGATTAGGTTGAAAATACAGCATTGAGCGCCAGTTGGAAGAACTGATTTAGGTTGTTTCTCCAAACGGGTTGTGCGTGTGTTTGTGCGTTCAGAAGTGCTTGTTTAGGTTGATCGATGACTTTGTTGTTTTGCGTGGCTCTAACACGTTCGTTAATGTAGTTAAATTTGGGTTTGAGCGTGACTGTTGCTGCCTTTAAATTCCAGGCACGCACGTGCTTCGGGCTGCCCGGTGCCAAGCTGGGGTTAACTCCGCGTTGCATTTTGCAGTTCGCAGTACGGCACGGCCTGGCTCGGGGACGTAGGGTGCTCGCACGCCGCTGGAGCCCGCAAGCAGAGCTGCGCTCCCAGAGCTGCTGCAGAGCGGCAAGCTCTGCGGCTAGATGCCATTTTTGAAACTCTTGGTAGTTCTTGAAAATAAGCTGCTCAGTCATGACGTAGGTAGACGGGTCGACTCTTCCTTTCCATGTTGGCAGTCTCCCTGAGACCTGATAGCTCACTGTTAAAACAAAAGAGATAGGTACCCTAATAGGGGTTAAAAGAGTTACATTCAGTGGTACACGGTGTACCAACAGGATAGACGGGATGGCAAACAGTAAAAATACAGGAAGAGTCAATTCTGTTTCTACTTGCAGCCTGAGAATAATATTTACTTTAAGTGCAAGATGATAATCATCACAGACAACTGCCACTCAGCAAATACCAAATTGTAATATTATATACATACTGTAGCTGGCAGTTTTCCAATGATGCAGGAATGTGGTAATCAACAGTAGACTGCCTGTTTATTCATTTTAAAAGCAAATGAATAAGCTTGATCTGTGTTAATTTTTGTTGTTAACATTTAACCAACAGGCATGAATGAATATTATGAGAAATATCTTGCAGAAAACTCTTATGGAATGCAATGAATGATAAGCTAGTAGGACCTACTTCTAAAGTGTTACAGAATTTAATAGAGACTTTAATTAGCATTTTATACTACTCTTTTTTTCTATATAAGCGTTATTGTTAATATTTGGAATATGATTTAACAAATCTGCCCCATTCCTTTTCCTTACAGAAATCCTCCATTCACATGGCATTCAGTATAATAGCACCCGACTGCATACACTATTGCACTGTTAATGACTTTAATCTAAGAATGCAAGCAGAGTCAGTCCTGCCAGTTTGTAAGGAGCAGACAGTTGGTACTTTATGAACAGTCTCTTTCTCTCTTTTTCTGGCAGGTTTCAGTGCTGCATTTAGTAAAAGCAAAGGGTTATTGGATGCCTGGGAAGAAGTGTTGGAGGAGGCCAAACCAACTGTGTAGCATACTGGAGTTCAATAGGGAAAAAGATCTGATTCTCACACAACTAATATTTTGAATAGATTTCTTCTGGCTGTACAATTTATTTTCCTTCCTAGGAAAACAGAGGCATTCAATTATTATCTTTCTTCTAGTAAAAACTAAGCTAAAGCCATTTGTCTTTGATATTAGTGCACTTTACAGGGAGGAATCATCTTGTAAATAAAGTTGCTAGTTCTTACTGATTGCAAACATTGCCCAGCACTATTACGAGTTCTTACTCCACTGTTTTGTATTGCAGTGGAGTTACTGGTATGAAAAGATACCTTTGTTTTGGATCTGAAATAATAACTTCTCTTAGGGAAGACAGAAACTCTCCTCACTGTAAGGTACAGATCTTCAGATTCAGAGTTTTTGAAGACTTTCTAGTCTAGTCTTACTCATATAAACCGAGTGTAAACTTATTTAATACTGGCTTTCTGAAGCTGAAGAAAGGTAGCTACTGTTCCTTTTCCACTGCTCATCCTTTTGATAAGTGAACTTTGTCACTTTCAAACCTTTGCTGCTAAAGGCAAACAGTAAACCAGATTACTGGTATCCAAACAGAAGCCTATTCATCACTGGTCGTGCTCCAGGAGGCCAGGGTAATGGTCTGCAGAACTGTCTTGCCTCTTTTGTGTTGTCAGTTAATGGTTTGATGATATGTAAGAGTACAAGTTTTAAATTCTTGGGATTTGCAGTGATCCATTTCTCAAAATGTTTTGGAAGCATGGAGTTTAAAAAGAAAAAAAGCAGACAGTGGAGTAATTTGCTGCGAATGGCTCTGTAAACCAATATGCTGGTGTAGCAGAAGACCAGATAAGTTGCCCTGCAACAGCTTGAAAGATGAGAAAGGAATGCAGTAGCTGGTAGGAAGAGACAGGAGAGCGTGAGACAGGATAAACTGATGGTGACAGACCTGAATTTATCTTGGTGGATGAGAGGGAGGGAAGAACAAGAGTGAAACTAAGAAAGATTGTGTTGAGAAATAGAAAATCATGTTATTAAAATAGTAATAAAGCAGGTTAGAAGAGACCGCAGGAGACATCCAGTCCAACTTCGTGCTCAAAGCAGGGTGAGCTCTGAGGTCAGATGAGGTCTCTCAGGGCTTTGTCCAGTTGGGTCTTGAAAACCTCTAAGGACAGAAACTAACCTCTCCAGGCATCCTGTTCCACTGCTTTGCTGTCCTCATGATGAAAAAGGTGTTTTTTTTATTTTATTTTTTTTAATTGACTCTGTGGTCCTCAATTGAGGAGTACTATAATGTAAGGGACAGGAAAGGTATCACCTTTCTCCTGTTGAACTCACTGGGAGTCTTGCAGAGCAAGGAACTAACCTAAATAACTAAGTAACTATGGTAGCATCTCCTCTAGGTGCAGTTTTGGGAGGTGAGCCCATGCCATAAGCCCAACTGGTAGACTTTATATTGGAGTAACTTAAAATATGAAATGCTGCCCTCACTCAGGCCGATTGTTGGTGCAGATTTTAGATTTTAGAGAGCATCCTATTAGCAGGAACCTGTGATGGCAGGTCCCAGGTCTGGAGGGGAAGTAAATATTTCTCAAGTGCTGCTTGTAAGTGGTGTATTTTATGAACTTTGAAGTCACATAATGACTCTCTCTATACTTAGAAAATATTGAGTGTACTTGCAGCTGTGCTGGGATTTTGCTGAAGCAAATGCGTTTTTTCCCTATTGCACTTATTCTAATGAAATATTTTGTAGTTGCAGCTGTGGTATAAGCACCTCAAAGCTATTTGTACTGTTAATGGAGCTCACTCGATAATGTAATTATACTTGAAAGCTTTTGCTTAGTCTGTAGCAAGCTGATATTGGAATGTACTGGTTAATTATAATCTACAACGTCTCAAAGCAACAATTGAAGTGTATCGAGGTTTTAGAAAGAGATTGAAATCGATGGTTTATGAGTAAGAACGTAGAAATTCTCTGTGTCACCAGAACTCAGCACCATAAAATGGAGTTTTTCAAGGAGTATGCTGTATAGAATCACATATTTGGTGATAGCAAACTGTTTCTTGCTAAAAGTCTAAAGATTTGTTTATGGTCAGGTAGGAGAGCAAATGATAGTGTGTAGTAAAGATCATGAATTTTATTGTTTTAAAGTTGTGCTTTCAAAACATGATCTATTGACATTAGTACAGGGAAGAAGCTTCAGTGTCTTTTATGTTAGTGAGATGTTTTTCCTTCTTGCATACTGTTGCTGGAGTAGGTTTCCTGGGTGAAATCCTGACACTAATGAAATCACTGGCAAAGCTCTGAGCAGTTTCAGCAGAGCAAGGATTTCACCAAAAAAAAAAATTATTCATATAAGGAGCTTTTCTATTCAAGAGACAAGATGTTAGCAAAAGGTACCAAGGAACATGCAAGAGATGCAGTGAAATGAGAAGATTTTCCAGTCTTCTATTTCAAAGCGATAGCCAGTGTCAAGCTGTTGATTCAATTGTAAGGGCTGAAAAAATAGAAAATTCTTTTTTTATTTTTCTGGTGTATTTTGCAGTTTATCATGCAAAGAGAAAACCAGTGCTTTCCTATTGTCTGCTGTTAACTGAAGAGAACAGTGTCTGTTTTGAGGAGACTAAAGCTCACTTGCATTTGTACTGGGAGCTCTATTATTTACACATATAAGCTAGCCTGCTTTCTGTGTTTCAGTGACTATTTGAATTTCTTATCAAAGTAATAAAGAAACAAACCAAAAGAGAGAAGAATGCCAGCTGATAATTCTACAGTGATAACATGTAATTACATACTGGCTAACATACTTTGGGTAGGGGAATTTGTTATTAAGCCAGGGAGCCTGGAAATCTAGAGACAGGGGAAGTAGATCCCTGACTGATAAAAGTAGTCCAAGGACTGTCAAAAGGAATTACGGCAGTCCATACTAGCTGCAGATTTCTCCCAGGATGGCTGTTCCTGAAATTGTCGTTATTTTGCCATGACCTTCAAGAGAAATCTTTTTACCCTGTTTCTCTCCAAACATCTGATTCAAGTACCTTCATTTTTTTCAGTGTCATGCTTGGCACCAAAAGGCCACTGACTTCAACTGAAGCCATAGGTGCTCAGCGTGGCTGCACAGAAAATCATGGGAGCAGACTGGGCAGGCAAACACATAGGAGCTCCAGCCAGAACATGCTTTTGAAAATGAAATACATTCAGCATCTCTAGTTTTATTGCTGTGTCTACAGAAGGGCTGTGTTACTGTGCAATTAGCTCAAAAAGCACTTTGAAACATTCTAGTTCAAAATATTTTTCTTACTACCTCTGCTTTAGAGTGTATTTTTAAAGGAAATCCCAGTTGTAGGGCTAAGGATAAATAGAGTAGACCTAACCTCTGCTTCTAAAAGTAGCACATGTTGTTTTCCCTATCCTATCAAGCCATAAATTGGCATATATCTTGCTTTCAGATAAAGAAATCAAAATGGTGAATAACTGACTGCCGGTTTAGCTATTTAGTTTTTTTATTTTTCTTTAATTTAACCTGTTGCATCTCCTTTCCTTCTTGTCTCCATGAAATGTTACACCTAGCAACACTAATCCCTTTATGAAGAAAGACAGCTTATAGAGATAACCTTTGGTCTAGGCTTTTTCTTGCATGTCAGGTCACATAACACAGATCTCTCCATCAGACATTACAGTCTACACAAGATCCTGTACACTCAGGAATGATACGAGTTTTTAATTCTGGTCCACTCTTATTTTTTTTTCTTGAAAGCAAACTCAGGCTGTCCCTGGCCTTTAAATTAGACAGGCAAAAGAGTCAATTAGACAGGGGAGATTTTTATATACTGGCTCTTTATCTGATGTGAACTGCAGTTTGCTTAGAAAGTAAGTTTAAGGTAAGAATCTTGGTGATAAATTCTCATTTTCATTGTCTTGCTGGTTTGCTGTTAATACTGGCTCCATTATTAATATTTGGAAATAGTTTGATCTCCCTCATATTTTTTTTTCATGTTTTGAAAGTCAACCAATCAAGTTCTCTTAAGAGAACTTGTGAAGTGCAGTGGAATAACAGGTTGGCAGAACTTGCCCATCATGGATGCTTCCTTGCTTTTATGGCTATGAAAACATGGCATAGTCTAAACAGAAGATGTGAAAAAGATATGAAAATGGGTGAGGAAAATGAAAAAGTATTGCACGTGGTGAGCAATGAATACTTGAAAAAATTACATGTGACACAATGTAATGATACATGTGGTCCGTTGGTTAGAATTTTCTGCAGTTAAATGAAAAGCTCATTTTTAGTGTATTTCAGAGCAAATAACATTTTGTGGAATTGGATAATGATTAATCCTATTTAGTCTGATGCTGTCTAGAAATCAATGTGAATGAGTCCCAGTTGCATGAAGTACGGTGCAAAAAGATGAGCAGACCTGTTAAACAGAAAGAGCTGAGTGGAGGGACAGGAGAAAGGCAGGGTGAGGGACCTCCGAGGTTGCGTGGCTGCAGAGAGGATCCCAGTGCCCCAGTGCACTCGGAGGTGCTTGTGCCATTAAGGGGATGTTCTGCCGTCGTTTCACGTCGCTGGCTCTAGCTGGGTCCGTACGAGATGTTTTTTTTCGCACCACACAGCAGCACAGACTGTCTTCGTTTCTGCTTGCCCCATGCCCTGCATTGAGGATGGTCGAGTACGTTTTGTACTTGGGCTTTTCCAGTTTCCGTAACGCAGGGTGAATAAGAATTGCTACGTAATGAGCTGGCAAAGTGGTTTGTCACGATGCCCGTTTTAGCATCGAGCGCTGCAGACGCTTTCCTCTTCGCGACCGCGTGAGCCGGGCTGCGACCGACCAACCTGTCGCTTTGTCGGCGTCTGTTGTTAGCTGTGAGAGAAGGAGGCGATGGCAGTTGCTAATGTGTGAATTTATGTTCAGCTTTGCTCGTATTGGATCCCAGCTTCGAGGTATTTCATGAGGAAATGAACAAAGAGAAGGCACTATTTTTATTCACGACGTGCAAGTCTGTAGTAATTAGGTTTCTACTCTAAAAGCAGATTCTCCGTTAAAGAAGTGCGTAGATGTATGTTTAGATAGATAGGTAAGGGGGTCTGTTATTTATTACTTTTTATGAGATTTAATTGTCCTGCTGGTAGGAAAACTTCACAACACAGTTCACAGAAACACTTTCAAACACAGGAGTTTTAAATGCAAATTTGCATTATGAAAAATAACTGCTCATAAAATAAAGAGCTGCACCCACCTGAGTTTTGAAGCTGTGGTGTGGGCACAGTGTGTCTGCTTTGATCTTCTTGAATTTTAAGTGGAACATTTTTCCTTATTTACAATAATAGGCCTTTTCGTCTTTTCCATGTTTTGGAACACAAAGTTGTAAGGCGCTGTTTTTATTTGAAGCAGGATTAGTACAATAAAATGAGTGATGGTTGAAGTTCTTAAGAAACCTGGATAAGTGTTTTGACCTACTGACTAGTTTCAGAGGCACGTTTCCTTATGAGAGGTTGAAAGTGAGAGCAGAGATTGTATAACCTTCTGGGAAACAGTTTTAAGCAGGGTATAGCTATAAGATTAGATGAACAAGCCTTAGAATAATATAAGGTATATATTATAATAATAAAACAATGATTTATTTTAAAAGCATATTTTCAGTTTTTTGTTAAACATCACACTGATAAATCTAGTTTCTACTGTTTTAAATAAAAACTCCTTGAGTCTAAGAAGTAAGGTTTGTTTATACAGAAGCTAAATTTGGCACATAGGCTTTAAACAAAAAAGAAAAACAACTTTTGTCATTTCTTCACAAGTTTATGTCAGTTAAGTCTATGTTTTTTATAATGTCAGCATCAAGTAGAACCTGCTATGCAGAGCTTACTCTCGTCTCTAAGTAAACCTGGTCTAACTCAGTGCAGGCAAAAATGGATTTGAGAGCACTTATCATGACAGCTTATTGTACCACCATGGCACTGTTAAAAGCCCTTGAAGGGAGTGTATATCCACAGCAAGATATTTTGTTTGTTTGCTTGCGAGAGTAATATCTACTATTCTTAATAGATACTGTTAGAAGTGATATGCTATTCCTAGAGAATCTGTGTTTTATGTGCCGGTATTTGTTAGAGTTCTGAAATACATTCATCCTTTTAGGATTTCGCGCTTGCAGTCTTGCAGCAGGATGTTCCCATTCTGTTCTATCTCAGCTAGAAGTGTTCTTACACCAGAAATTTTTAGTACCGTCCTAGGATTGTAAAGCAAATCCAGAACTCTTATTTTCTACTGCTAGACTGAGGCTCATCACTTTCATTGTTACCATGTTACTTTGTTAGATTTATTTCACATAGTTATTGATATGACTGTATAGACTTAAACCTAACCTTGAATTATATGGAATAATTTATGATACCTTTAAGGGAATAATTTATGATACCTCTAAGTTTTATAGCTTTCAGTGGTTGGCCACCATAGTTCAGTAGCTCTGAAAGCTCAGACTATAAATGCAGTTAAGCTGAAACACACCCTTTGTAACAATGAAAATAAGAAAATCCTCTATTTTATCCGCATGTGTATAAATATATTCATATGTAATGTGCACCACAACTCACGGGCTGTGATTTATACTCTGATATCAGACTTCATTCCCACCTTAGAATTCATAAATAATCCCTGTAAAACAGGAAGAAGGTGGGGGAGATTGTGTATTGTATGTCGGTTGTGATTTCTGTCTTCAAGATCAGCATATGTATACATTTCAAAAACTCTATGCCTAATAATACACTGTGGGAATATTCTCTGTAGATTTTATGTATCACATGGAGCAGATTTCTATGTGTGATTGTAGAAATCAGTATCAACATACTTGGGTTGGAGACTGCAACTGATGCTTTTCTAGAGTGAGAATGATACCTAGGATTTATTACTGCAGCCAGGTGGGATCTGTATTAATGAAAATGAGCTAGCAACATAAACTCATCAGATAAAGATGCTGCTGTTTGGAGGACCACTGTTGTAGAAAACTTGGTGGAAGCAAGAGTGCCAGGAGTGAGTCGTCCCACCATCACCTATTGGAGGAAGTGGGACGGCATTTTATCAGAGGACTAACAGAGAAACTATATTTCAAAACTTTTTTTAAAAAAACTGGTAATTTAAGGAAATATATGACAAAACAAGCATTCCAAATCTAGTGGTCAACTGTTGCATGAGGGATAAGAAGACACGTAACAGCTGAGGGCGGTGGAGCAGGAATGCCAGTGCCTATAGTACTAAGCCATGACGGCATGCTGTAAATCTGTGTTTGATTCACGTGATGCTTATTATCAGGGTGAGTTATCAGGTGAGGAATAGTTAGGCTCAGAGCAGGGATTTGCTTTCCAGTCTATCTCTGGAATATGAATAGCGGATTTTCATCACAGTGTGTGAATATCTGCAGTTGATCAGATCTGCTTTCTGAAATGAGTCATGTTTTGCAATTTGGCAGTGATTTTGATGGAAGCAAAAGTGGACCATTAGTAAGTTGCTTATACCCTTGAAAAATCTTGACAGCAGAGATAGATCCAGATACTGTAGTGAATATGTGCATGCACTGATGCCCCTGCTAGATTGGAATACTAGTTTAGTTGCAATAGCGAATTTCTTTCTCTTCCCTCACTGGACTAATTTCCTCATGTCTGTTTTCATTTCATTGAGAAAAAGAGCTGAGTAAAGGAAGATTTCCTGCTGGTAGGGCACATTTGGAATCTCCATACATGGCAAATTCTTTGGACGTTTTTCTCTGTGTTTTTTCATACCATACTTCTCTGAAGCTTCTCCGAGGTCGTGTTTCCTTTATAGAGGCAAATGGCAATTCCTGTTGTCTCCTCTTAATTATCCAAGATGCTCCATCAGTATTTTAACTTGTACGGGCAACTTTCTAAGTTGCTTAATGTTCACCATAGAAATAAAAATCGAAAGATACATATTTTCCCTACATTTTCCATTTTATATTTTATTTTGTGATGTCATGTCTTATTCATTGTTTGGAGAGGCTGCGGGGAAAGGTCTATTTTATTTCTTGTTTCATCAGTGGAGATTGCTCCTCTGTAAGTAGTGGAAAGTGGTTGTCAGTCTCTAAAAATTATGTTTTCCTCTCCAATTGCTGCTGCCTTTATTCTGAGCTTTTTGCAATGAGGCATGAAATGGAGTCTCATACTTTTTCCTGTGTCATCCCACTCTTTCTGACACTTTATATGCTGTGGTGGTATATTCTGTTGTGTAATGGATTGAAGGGAAATCAGGAAATGTCAGCTCAGTGGGGTATATTGTTTCTTACTCAGCACAGGTCCAGCAGTGTATTGTTTAGATTTTGCGTCTGGAAGTGAGTATATATGTGCAGATGGATTAACTTTGTCAAACCTAAGCTTTGCATGATTTTTATCTAAACTCAGGAAGTTAAACTGAGAACATAAGGTCAAGGACTTCATCACAATACTGGCATGATGATGAAGAATTGCTTCATACTATATGCGGTGTGTGTTTACTGCAAAAATGAGACTGGGAAGGAATGCTTCTGCATGTCTTTGTTACAGGCTCCTTCGTGATGAGTCTCATCGGACTTGTTCAGTGTAGAGGCTGAGTTCCTTATTACCAAGGTTGAGGAAGAAGAACGATGTGCATGTTCTGAATGTCACTTTTTCTCTCTGACTGAACATTAGTTTCTTCAAGTAGTCTTTGCCAAGTTACTTGTGGTTTTTAATTCTCATCTCAAAAGTACTTTGAATATAAAAGATTGTACAAGTTCTTTTTTTTTCATCTGCCAAAGTAATTACAAATACTGCAAAATGCTTATAGATAGTTATTTATGGAGTAAACTGCCACAAAAAAAGAGAAGGGGGGAGGGAGACAGTACATTAGATCTCTTGCCCTTTTAGCTTTTTAGGTGGGTCTGCTGGAAATCAGAATTCAGGAAGATCATGAAAGGAAGAATTGCACCATTCATGGCAGGAAATGAGTAGAGCATTCACAAGGATTTTGGAAGTGGAAGGTCAGTACACAGACTGACTTTGGAAGGTCCAAAATGATGGCCGAAAGATGTGGAAAGGCCTAGAATATGTGGGAAGTAGATAATGGAGATTTAAACCTGGTTCAGAAATTACAGGGTTTGGGGAGAAAAGTTGAGGAAACCAAGGATGACATTTCATGCACTGAGTAGGGATATCAGAGAACAAAATAAGCCTTCATGTCTAGCTGCTTGTACCTTGTTTTGTGTTTATTTAAAGACAAATATAGAATATAGATGAATAATTGTTCACGTGTACAAGTCTCACAAGATTATGTCATTCAGGAATTACCAGTGAATGCTTTGAATGAAAAATTTATACCAGAAAGCTAATTAGCTAAAACAGACTGAAGATGAGAAAGTGGTTTATTGGTTTGCTAGACATAGTCTGATGCCCTGATTTCCTGTTCACATGCAGTTTGTTTTGAGCTAGCCTTCACATTTAGGGTTGTTCTTTTAAAGCTTTGAAAAGAGATCTCCACATGTGAATATGTGTGATTCTCCTTTCTTCTTAAGAGAGTCATACTGCAAAATCTTTTGTTTTTCTGCAAATCGGGGTTGTGTATGAGGTAGCTTATTTACTATAGTGTCCTTTGATTTGAAACTGATAATGTTGCATGCTGTGATAAGTAAGTGTAAGATCTTCCTTTTGCTCAGAGAGCTCCCTGCTGTTCTTGTGGTGCTTTAGATAAGTCCTAGTACATAGGTTGTCCTGCCACGCTTCCTGGGGCCATGGTCTGGGTATCCCTGAGACTGCAGTCAGCTCTTTTATCTCAGAAGCCATGTCCGTGAGGAAGCTCCTTCCACCTAGGCATTGCCCATCATGTTACAGGCGCTGTGACAACTAGGTGAGATGTTTTTCTTCTGCATGAGAACTTCCTTAACAAATGGTGAGTTAGCAGGATATTTTCCTTTTGATGCCTGAGTTGCTGTGGATAGAGATGGTGAAGTGAGAATGTAGTTTACCTTCCAAGTCCAAGTGCCTTTTATCTAGAGTTGCTGTCTTTTCACACGTGGCTCAGGGCTTTGGGTTGGTTAGAACAAACCTCTGGGTTTCATAGAAACTCTTCATTTTTTGCAAGCTTTTTTGATGAGGGTGTGCTGGCCGCTGTTTTTTATGATCTCTTCAACCATGTGGGATTTTTTTAAATTGTTTTATGCCTCTGTTCAGGGTGCATCTCTGTAACGTGCAGAATTTGAGTAATGAATTCAGTCTCCAGTAAAAGCCATACACATTTTAAATCAGAAGAGTCCCAGGGTAGACCGTACCATGGACTTAAGCACCTTCTTGAAATAGGCATGTAAGGTACTGCTGTTGGGGACTCCTGTAAGCTGTAAATAGCATGTTGCCCCTTCAGAGATGCACCCGTTTGAAACACCTGGGAGATATGCCAACCACAGTTATTTCAAGCCCATACTCTGTAGGATTTGCTCTGTCCGTAAGCAAAGATGCATCTCTTTTATTTAGGTAAGAGACCTATTTAGCCTAATTAGGAAGCGCTTTGGCAATGACAAAACATTACAGACACACAGGAACGCAAAAAGCCCATCTCCACTGTATACAGATAAAGAGAAATGAGCAAATAAAATACCAGATCCCAGAGTAGAAAGGATTATAAACTGACAAGAGATAGAGCTTTTATTACTAAGTTGATATCCCTAATTGATATAAACACGAAGCCCTGCGCAGCCTGTGGTAGTTAAAAGATACACATCTAAATAATATTTAAATGGATTCTTGCATTTTTAAGACCCACTGGAGTGTAATTGTATTCAACTTAATTAAATGAACTGAAACCCCCTGATAACTGTGCATTACTGCTCCTAAATAAAATGCTCTTCAAAGAGACTTCATGATGCTTAGTTAAGACTATAAAAAACCTTAGCCCAGCACCATGAAGTTTTGCATGAATAGCTTTATATTTAATTCCACAGTGTTCCAGCTACAGTGGTTAAAAATAAGTGTCACCGGTGCTATACCACTGGTGCAGTCGAAATGTGAAGCTTCATTGAAATACTTCAATGCAGAGCCAGTCTTTCTGCTTTTACTTTGTTTGTAAGTATTTTATGAAACTAAAGGCAGGAAGCTTTGCTAAGAACAGCCTTTGCAATAAATAAATGAGAGCAGCAACAAAGTTACTACCTGGCACTCCAGCTCCTGCTTCTGGTTCCCTGTAAGAATTTGGGCAAGGTTTTGAGTTAGCTTATTATTGCCACAGTTCCCTCATAAATAGTAGGGTTGTCGTTACTTACTTCATACAGGAACTGAGATGAAGCCTTCTCTTCCAAATCAAAATATCTTCAGCCTTATGCCTTGATTCACACCACAAAAAGCCTATGTAAGCAACCTCTTACATAAAAAGGAACAAAAAGTAGAAGATTATTTTAAGTCAGCAAGAGACTTTTACTTCACCAGTCTCACTGAATGTGAAGCACTCTGGATGTAGTGGTTGTTCCATGGATTAGGAAAAAAAATCAGAAAATAGCTTGGCGTAGTATTTGCAGAATACCACCACTTCTGGATTACTGTGCCTTATCTAAATGTACATAGTCTGTATTAGTTTCTTTCATATTTCTTAGAATATTATTTATTTTACAACATTTTACCACTGCCTTTCGGGTGTTCACATCTGTAATAATTTCACCCAGAGTCGAGGTTTGGCCTGAAGCAGAGGACAGAGCCCCCCCGTTGGCATGCGTTGGGCAGCTGGCACCCAGTCTTTGCGCGAGTGGGGACTTCTCAGGAACTTCCTGTGGACGAAGCCGGGCTGTGCCCTCCGGGACCCCAGCGTGGTCTGCTTTCTCCAGCAGCTGCTGCGCTGGGAGGGTTTGGCATAGTTTGGGCAAAGGAGTTGCAGGAAACCATTTCTCTGTTGAGATTACATGGGGGAAAGATGGATTTCTGCTGTGTTCAATTACAGTTATTTCCTTTCCTGGTAAAACACTGAGTGTTAGGAAACAGTAGGAGTAAAGGAGAGGTTAGTGTCAGGCTGCTAAAGTGTTGAAGTGTCTTTCAGACTGCAAGTCACTGAATTTCTAGTGGGAAAAATGGGAAGAATAGCAGAGTTTCGGGGGGGAAGAGGCAGTTTAAATGTAGACATTCTGATTTTGCATAGTCAGCAGCTATGCTGCCATCCGCGTTTACAGGCATAAATCAAGAGCTGTGCTCTGGCGCGCACGCTGCATTGTGCCGTTGGGTGCTGTAACCAGGACAGCAGATTTCTCTCGCTCTACTCAGAACACAGAGGAGAGACCACATCATGTCTTGGTGTGCAGAACGCTGCGTAAAACTGGCGTGCGAGGTGAAGGCAGATACTCCAAGACTCCTTTCGGTTAGAGGAGCTATTTCTGCACAAAATCCTTCCGCAGATGGCAGGAGACAACATGTCTGCTGGAAATTAGGGTCATAAATATCTAAATGTCAAGATGCTCATCACTGAGCTGGGTATTGTATCAACAGAGAACTAAGGGGTGGCCCTGCCCCATAGCCTTGGCCCTGTAAATGCAGATGAGATGCTAAATAGTTGCAGTCAGAAGAAATCTGGAGAGGCAGCAGCCCCGTCGGGCTTCCCTGCATAATGGCTGCTTTGTTGGCTTCCCGCAGAGCAGCGGAGGAGGAGGCCGCGTGTCGCAGGCGGCGCTCTGCCCTCCCTTCCCCGGTAAGCGCAGCTGCAGGGAGGGTCCCGTCACGGGCCGGCAGCGCCCCAGGTTTCATGGGGCCGAGGGGAGCTGTGGTCCTTGGAAAGGACCCGGCCAGGGAGCTGCTCTTCTCTCGAGAGGCCTTCTGGAAAGCGGAAATGAAAATCGCAGAGAAGCCTAAAACTGAAAATAAAGGGGGGAGGAACGAGCGGGTACACGGGAGAAGCAAGGAAGCGGGTGTAGGGGGAGCAGAGGAAGAAGGGGTAAGACGTTTCCTTCGATGAACTTTCCTTTTCCTGAGCAAGGTATGGCCTGCTTGCGCTGAGCTTTCCTGCTGAAATGCATGGCAAAGTTAAGATCAGGGTAGTGGTTCTTATCATCACACTTGGCAAGACCTAAGGGTGCAGAGAAAGAAAGGCTAGAGTCGGTATTTGCTCCTGTCGTAGGGTGGGGTATTTTTTCCCCTCCCTTTTACAGCACATAGCACAAAGCAGAATAAAATACTCTTCCTTCCGCAAAGAACATGAGTTTCTTTAAATCTTAACACATTTACTATACACGCTTCACAGGGCAAAACAAATTTACTGTGTTTATTTGGAGCAGCTAATTATGGACTACCAAATTGGGTAAAGAATTATTTACTAGAGAAGCAATTTGAAGTATGGTACTAAGTACATATACGCCTCTTACACATACCTGTTACAGCCCAGTGTGTATTGTATCTCGGGGAAAAATTATTACCTTGAGCAGTAAAATACGTAGGGTACGGTGTGCTATAAAGGCTTTACTGCTAAGGGCTGATGTGGTAGAGATTCACAAATGCAAAGCTTACTGAGAAGTTTCATTAGTTTCATGATGTTGATAAGATGCTTCAATTCAAGGGAAAAATAACTAGGTTAAATGAAAATCCTGTATAGACGCGGAACATTCGTGTATCTGTAGATGGTCTTCATGGTCTTGATATCATTCAGGTATGGAGGTCAACTGACACACAAGACAAAGCTGCAAAACTAATAGAAATATAATTACCCATTCCTAAAATAAAATCACACTCCTAATATTTTTCTCAGCCCACTCCAGAGAGTAAATTTATCCTTAAACACTTACTTATAGTAATTTCTGCCTACTTTTCCTTAGCTGAAATAGAAAATGAAACTTGAATTTCATATAGCAGAATTACTAAATGTTTTCAGTGCTTTTTGGTTCATTGACTTTGATTAGTGCTTTTTTTTTGTTATTATTCACCAATATATCCAGCTGTGAGGGAATGCCCCTTAACGATTACTAATATAAGATAGAAATCACAGTTCTGACTATGCTTTTTATAATAAAACATGGACATAAATATGTCCAAAGTTTGCTTTCTTTTAATTTCCCATAAATACATTACCAAATGCTGTAAACCAGTAAGGTCAAACTTAGAGATACAGTTGTCCTCTCACTTTGTTTTGTCTTTGAATATCCAAATTATTACTTTTTCTTCGCATGTTTTGTGCTTTTTTTTCTTTTATGCTACTATTTTGATGAGTAGCTCCCACCTCAGTGTTTTGTAGGAGACCTGAAGCACCCTGTAAGAACTGTTTTTTTGCCATGTTGTGTTACATAAAGAAAGGATGTGAATTTTAATGAGGTCTCTTTCACTTTGCGGTTCATGAGACCAACTCAGTGGGATAAGGGCTTATTCCATCATCTAAAGATATTTGGAATTTTGCATGTCTATTTTCTTAGATCCTATCTTATCCAAACATGAAACCACACCATAACATATGCCAAAGTTCCTGAATCTGAAACAAGAAATTAATCTCCATCTCCTTAATGATGCTTTAATCACATATGTGTTCACATTTATGTTTTCAACCACATTCTCCTGTTTATCACTTACTTCTACTGCAAGTGTCAAGATAGACACTCACCGCAGCTAACGTGCGGAGAGATACATTTCAGCTCTATTTGAGAAAAAGTCTCAGCAAATACAGTGTGCAAAGAAAATGAGAGGTGGTGTCAGTGGCCTCTGTTGCACGGGCTAAGGAGTTGTTAACTTGCCCTCCTATAAAAACTGGCTAGGATAACCTGTGCCTGGCTGTACACCAGCCTGGTTGGTAGTGATGGCCCGGCAGGTATGATAGTAGAGAGGAGTTTTGAGTTACGTTTTGACGAGCTTAGAGCAGGTCACCTCAGGGAAAGGAGGATAGGTGATAATATAGTGTTACTAGGGAAGCTGGACATTAAGGATGCTTTGAACTAAATTTTTGTGAATAGAATTTGCATGTAATCTTGTCTGTCAAGATAATGAATGTGAAAGAGCTGGTTCTACTTATGGTAAAAGCTCACTTTTTAAGTGTGTTGGAATGTACATTGGCATAGATAGAACTTTTTGGTTAGTGTGTATATAGATGTATGCTATATATATATATACGTATGTATGTGTGCTATATATATATTATTTATTTATTTATTTTACATAGAGGACTTCCTAGGCTGCGTGCCAGAGAGGGATCGGAGTAGCATGCTTGCAAAATGACTTTAATTTACAAAGTGGGGAAAAAAGGTAAATTGTAGTCAGGATGTTTTTCTGGAGATACGTTGTTACATATTCTTGACAAAGACTTCAGGGCTGTACAACAAAAAAACAGAAGGAAGAAGATGGTGGTGGTGATGGTAAAGGAAATGATTTCATTTTGAATTCTGTAAATGGGAAGAGTTTCTTTTGATGTAATTATATGATAAAGTATCTCATGCAATACAAAAAGGTTACATAGCTGTGTGATTCAATATAAGGTTTCTGAATTCAGAATAGCTGTGCTCTGTACTCAGTGGCTTATGAGAGTTACATCAGATAAATGCTACAAAAGCTTTTATATCAAACCATACCATTGTGTATTGTGTTTATTGTACAGATTCTAGAACTGTTTTAGACATGTTGCGGAGAGCTTAACACATTTTTATTAGATCTATTTCTGTAATTCTGTCTGTGAAGCTGCATATCTTAACAATTCAACACTCAGATGCCATAAAAATTAATAGAAAGTCTTCCATTGAATCAGTGTGAGCTGTATGTTCTCTTTGTTCTGTCAATGTCCAGCTATAGAGAGGTCAGGGGGACCATGACAACCCTTAAACATCATCTGAAATAGCTGTTCTCCATATAAAAATGTCATGACTTCTACACTGAGTATTTTATGCCTTCCCCTGAATATTGAGGCAAACACTGGGCTCCCTGACCTCACACATGTGTCTCATTCACATTTCTGACCCTGCTGACTGTCAAGATAGACTTTGAACCTGCCACTTAATGGATAGTGGAATTGTTTCTTGTGCTGAATGGAAGACTGTCCTCTCTGAGCCTTAGGAAAAGAAGGAAACGTTTCTCTAGCAGCCTGTTAGGTTTATTTTTAATGGCAATCATTTTGAAGCTAAGCCAAAATGTGGAACATCAGCCTTTTTCCCAAGGGAAACACATTGCTAATACAGGGCTGGTAGGAAGGTCAGGGATGTGTAGCAAATACAGTTTATCAAGAAGCTCTGCAGGTTTTCCTATGGATGCCCGTCCTCGCTATGTGACTCTGTATTACAGTAGCAAATACAGATAAAAGCCCAAGGCAGAGAGGCATACAGATTTAACTGATGTGTCTGGAAAGGGCTGGGTCTGCTTTAAATTGGCCTCCTTAAAAAGAGTTATGAAGGGACATGAAATATGGTGCTGCCTTCAGATGAATGATCTGAAGTCTGAATTTGTCTCTCGGTGCGCTTTGCCGTGCAGGGAGATGTTCTGCCAGTCGCAGAGTGCCTGGGGAAGCACTCACAGGCTTCTCAAGCTTCTGCGAGTCCGTATTAGGAGAAATACCTAAAAAAGGACTGGTGTCTAGTTCAAAGTTGTCCCAAGGAAATCTGAGCATCCCCTGCTTTCTAGGTAAGCTAGCTCTGCTAAACTTTACAGGTCTCATAGGTTGCGTTCTGTACACGAAGTCCTGTTGAGTACAGGGTGTTTTACTAGGCACAGACATGTTTCCCTTCAGCAGATGTTCTCATTTCACCACGTTTTTGGTCTCTTCTCCCTCTCCTCCCCACCCAAAAAAGCCTATTTGCTATGGCCCGCATCCTGGCTTTCATTTTATGTACTCCTTACAGCTATCCAAACCAAAGGTATTGCTGAAATGCAGGATCGTGTTCCACAAATTTTTGGTAGGCCTCCCTGTTAAGATCCAGCTGCCAGAAATAAGCTGCTGGTGTTTACAGTGATTCTCCACACAGTAGTGTCTTGTGTTTCAGGCACGGAAATGGATTTTTCTCGTCTTGGGCTGTGAAGGTCAAAAGCGTGCCTTTGCCAGGGCAGAGCTGCAGCACATTTTATAGGAGCAAGTCCCTTTCATCTCTGCCCTTTCCACACGTATTTTAACAGCAAGAAGACTTTTTCCTCCCAGTTTCTGACTTTTTCCTAATCTCCTAGTTTATGCGTGTGCCGTGGCCGTAGCTGGAGTGGATCTGGAGTTGGTAACTTCTGTGGCTGCATGGCATGCTCTAACGGGCATGGTGGTCGTATGCTGGTAGGGACGCAGGTCTGTGCTGACCAAACAGACTTGTAACATTCACATCCTCTTTTTTTTTTTACTTTTCAGAGATTCATGCTTTTACATGACTACCACTCACTGGCTTGCAGAAGTCTTGGTAATCAAGACCTCTGTCCTGACATCCATAAGGGCTGGATGTGTAGCTTTAACATTTTCACAAAGAGCCTGAGACAGCAAAGTACAAATTCAAATGGTTGTATTTCCTTATAGCTTTTTATATAGCTTTTTCTAAAACTCTTATTCTGCAAGGAAATCCATACAGAAAGAATGTATGTGCTGGCAGTGCCTGGTAGTTAGGTCCATATGCAAATTTACCAAATGTAAAAATGGATATATTACTTAGCAAAGACCATTATTCTTTCTGTGATAGTTCTTTTTTCTATTTTATTATCATTTTTAAATATGAATTCAGTTTTGCTTAATTTTATTGCCAGCAGAGCTTTCTGACAAAATGTTTTTCTCCTTTGCACTTTCAAATGTCAAATACAAAGGATGCTGCCAGCATGTTAAACCAACTGATGTGCAGTGACCGATAAATCGTAACTTTATAATAAGTGTCAAATCATTCCAGCCTCTCTTTGTAGCCACTCCATTAACATGAATCTCGATGGATTCCTTTGGTATTCACATGCATATCAGAACTAATTCTTTGGGAATTCCGGGGTAATTTATCATTTTGTCTGTGTTTTATGATGCCAAAAATTGTTGTATGCATATGTGATAAGATGGAAATTTAGTAACGTATTTGACAACCAAAATTAGAAATATGGGATAACTTCTGTTATCATTAAAGTTCTGTATTAAATGTTCGTTTTAGATTTTAAAACTAGTGTATTGTTTACTTTCCCAGCTGTAGGACTATTTTGTGAAAAGTTCTCAAGCATTTATAGAGTAGAGTTTTAGGAGAAACATACTGTGACTTTATACAAATAAATTAAAGCATTTCAGGAATGGTATTTTTACTCAATGTTTGTGTTATTCTCAGTTTTTTTCCAACAGAGATGATGTGTGGCAATGGGATTATGTAGCTGGAACATTACAGTTTGTATGGCAGTAAACACACTGATGCGAGCCAGTTCTTATGCTTTGTTTAATTGTTAAATTTGTAACAAAAAAGTAAGAGTTTATTATGAAATCTTGTTTTTAAAAAATCTTACTGACCTAAAGCAATTAAGAGTGCCTCAGTGGCTACTGAAATTACATGTAATAACAAATAAATTTCAATAAATGACAATTGCTTTTGGGGAGCAGTATCAAAAAGCTCTTTGCTATTTCAGATCTGTGAAACTAAAGTGGCAATTTAGAGTTTATTTACTCCCTCTTGTACTAGTTTTGGAGTCATACCCCCAGTGTAGGGGTATGTATAAAGAAGAAGAGAAATGAACACAGATGAGTTTAGACTTTTATTTCTATTATTTTAAATATTGTCTAGATTTTGGCTTGCATATGAAAGCAAGAAAGTAAAAGGAAACTAGTGACAATTAACATTGGCTCTTGTTCTTTGTGCAACAGAGTGAAATCTCTTTGAAACATTCATTGGTTATGAATGCTTTTATTATTCTATTTTGTTAATAATGCTTGGGATTTTTTTAGAAAATTCCTTTGACTATCTTTGCTGTGTAAGGAAGACAAATGAGCTGTCAAGCTGGATGCTCAAGCTTCGCATATTTTCAGATATTTCAAAATATATTTTCATATTTTAAAATGATTTTAAAATGTATTTGTAACTGATTTAAATACTTAATTCACTTGAAAACAAAATGGAAATGCAAAGCGCTCTGGTGATTATTTTGTGTGAGATAGTTCGGAACTGTGTGGAGAAACCAGGGAGCTGATTTATTGAATAGTCAAACCAGATACTGTCGTTCAAAAGTTATCTTTTGTACATTACTTCTGAAGAATGGCTAACTTGATAAGCAGCAGTCCTCAGTCCAGCAATGCAACGAGAGCGCATGACAGATTTGCAGTGATCATATCTTTCAGCACTTAATCCTTGGCTCTAAAAATCTTCTAGAATTTCTGTTGTCCATCGGCTTTGGACTTCAAGCTTTCTTTCACACTGGACTTGTGCTGCCTGGAGAGTTGGCTGTAGTCGTATTAGGAGCATAGCCCATAACTTGAGTCCTGTGCATTGACAAAAATCCCTTGCGTTAGGCAGGGTGGTGACGGCAGCTCAACCTCTCTGGACGTCCTGATGTTCGTAGGGTTTGTCACGTGTAAATAGATCAGTCTTTGCAGTCACATGTTCACCTGCAGCAGGGGCACCGTGATTCCTGGAGGCTGAATTGGAGTGCTGTAATTGAGTTACTTTTGCTCTAGAGATGATCATAACTCTTCAAGCTTGTAAAGATCTCATTTAAAGAAAGTACTTTCTAATCCATACACTCTGCAGCAAAGTAAGTGAATAATGCATTTTGTTTGATTCCTTGTCCCGTGCCGTCTGTGATCTGGAGAGTGGGCTATAAATGAAAACCTGAGGAGTGTGGTTGTGGAAGGGTGTGTGAATAGCATGTTCTTCATTCCTCGTCTAATTGTCATTTAACTTCCAGTAAAGCTGGTTTAGCTTTTTAGCTAAGCTGAATTTTAAATGATATGCTTGGATTTGGAGTGCGTAATTCCGTTTTGGAGTTAGAACGATACCTCTTAAAAATAGTGAGTTCTCTATTGTATAGCTTATGTAACACAAGTTGCGCCTATCTCAGAGCAAGGTAACTACATGAAATTCAGAGGTCTTTGGAATTCAGAAAGGAGACAATGTAAAAAGGAGATTTCATGTTATTTTAATAAAATTATGTTTTCCATTCTTGCCTTTCAGTCATTACTTTTTTCAACTTCTTTAACATTAATTGGTGAAACCCATCAAGGAATGGACAGACCTCAGCTGGGAGGGGAAAATGCTCCAGAGTGGGAATTTTTTGTAACCGTTAGAGAGAAATGAGAAATATCTGTTACCATTGAATGCTAGGAAAGCAGATTTCAAGTCGTCTTTTTGAAAGTAACACAAGTTTTATCATCACCTGCAGCAGCAAGCAGGTGAACCTTAAGTATTTGGTTTGCTGCTTGTATTTGGTTTTTGTTTTCCTCCCCAGCGTGGTAGGGCTGGCAACCCTTACTGAGCATGTAAACCTTGTGGAAGCAGCCCCGTGCATGCCCAGGAGCCTCAAGCGTGCATGCAGCCAAGGGTGGGACGTCCGGTGGCACAGGCAGGCATGCGGAGCATGGGGCGCAGGTGGAGAGTTGAATTTTCTTACGGGGCTTGTTCTGAAGCCATCGGTCGGGAGGACCAAGCTGGAAGAAAGGGCAGTGCCTGCTGGGGCTGCTGCTGCTGCGCAAAGGCAGGGTAGGGCTGTTGTCCTCTCAGCTGCCATTGCTTTGTCCTAGTGAAACCACACACTTGGTTAGTGGCGTGGAAAGTTTATTTGTCTGAAGCATTTGTAAAGTATGAAGTTCCTGTAAGTGTATTTACACTAAGGGATCGGTCTTGTAACATTTAAAGTACCTGCCATTCGAGATCTTTGGCAGGCTGAGAGATACAATATATAGTAAAAACTGCATATACAGAGAAGTGTGTGTATAAAGATATGTATGTATTTTATATATGTATCTTTAGGACAGTTACTTCACTCCTGCTGCTTCAACAAGTGACATGCAAGCTGTCTGCCATCTGCACTGCACACAGTCATTTTAAGAAACTGCAAATGGTGCTGCATTTTGGGAACATGAATTCTACGAAATTTTCTGGAGGATTTAGGGACTAGTTGAGCACATGGAAACATGCTTTGAAAAAGTAGAAAGTGTGTTTTATAGAGTTTCAGGTTTAATAGGCTTTTACTTTGATTTTAAATTAGAATGTTTTTTCTAAATCTGTGGGAGTGATACTTCATTAGAAGAGATCTGCCTCTTCAGCATAGTCAAGAATCCAGAGAAGACGACCACATACGTGTATTCAAATGGCAAAAGCTTCAGTAAGATGTAGTTTCTAATGAAGAGATTTCCTCCTAGCTTATATATTAAAGCTTTACATTGCAACTTAGTTATATAACTAAAGTAATTATTTTAAAATGGTTTCTCAATTACTTAGGTTTTTTCATATTCAAGGCATAACTTCAAATTTATGTATATTGCATATGTTAAGAGATAGCAACAATGAAGTAACAATATTCTTGTTCGTGTCAGAATATACACAAAGTATAGATTGTTATCTTTTGAAGAATGTACACAATAGCATATATGCTCTTGCATAAATCAGAAAGTAGAGAAATAAAATTATCTTGCCCCCCCACCTATTTTAGATGTATGCATATTGTACCAAAAAATGGTTAATCCACACTGCTCACTCCCTCTTCCTGCCATTTATAGCATAGTTACTGTAGGTGAGAAGGATTTCCAGTTCCACTTTAAGAAGTCCAGCTTTTCTTTTTTCTTTTAATTTATCCATCATTTAAAAGGTATTCATTCTGGCAGTAATTAGCATATAAATACCATTAGAATCCTGGCCATATTCATTTTATTAATGGGATAGCTATCTTCCCTAGCAGTGTGGGCATTTGGGCCGGAGCAAATCATGTTTCTGCTTCGAGTGCATTCTACAGGATCAACTGGCAGAGTGTCTTTGTGGGTGGCATAAACTTGTCTGTTGAAGTCATCTAGCTGGAATTGTTTGCGGTCCAGCTGATTGTGCTTACGAGCAAGAAGTTTAATGTTTTAAATTGCTGTTAGTCATTGTCAAAGAAAGCAGGGCTACTCCCAGTAAATAAAGGCTTATGTTATGGAGGAAATGTTTTCTCAAAATCGGTCAAACACATGTAATGTCTGGTTATAGGATGAGTAGGTAACTGCTTGAGAGAACCAGATGGAATATGAATATATGTGGGTGGCAGGAGATTGAGGCAGATAGTGCCTGGGGATACGTCGTTCCACTGCTGTCTCTGCCTTTTCTGGCTGTAGGAATTAGTAAGGACCCTCCTGTTTCTGAGGACCTACTGTGATACTGGGCTTCCCAACTGTTCCTTGCTTGCTAGCGTGCTGGCAGCTAGGAATTGAAAGGATGACCAAAGAGCTTGTCTAGTGCCAGTGGTGTGCCCTCCGCACTGGGGTGCAGGAGGAGCCACAGGGGAATCTCTGCTGCTGGGGTGGTACTCCATCAGAAGTTTGGGAATCCCATGGCAAAGGCTGATTTTTCCTTTTCAATACTCATCAGCTCGGCATTGGTATAATACACCTCACTCCAGCCCCAAGTATTTCCTGTTTTGTGCTGGGGAAGGGGCTGGCATGCTACAGGAAGGAGGGGTCTCCTTTGGAGTTGTGATGTTGTTTCTTTTAAAAGAGAATTTTAAAATTGGTTAATCTCTCTCTCTCTCTTTGTTCCCCTTTTTTTGTCTCCACCTAGGATGGGTCACTGGGAAATATTGATGACCTGGCACAGCAATATGCAGACTACTATAACACTTGTTTCACTGATGTGTGTGAAAGGATGGAAGAGCTACGCAAACGGAGGGTTTCCCAAGACCTTGATATGGTATGTAGAGAAGTTATGAGTTTATTCAAAATGATTGCCATTTATGCCTCTGAAGAAGAACCAGTATTTCAGTTTGAAAAGTCCTACCTAAAGAAATAACTACACATGGCTGCATTCATGCACACAAACATTCCAGACAACTCAATTAAATACTTGGAAATCAACAGATTAAAATTTTCTAGGTATTTGTGATGATTTGTTAAGCTGTGGAGTCTGCATTTCTTAGTTATTTTTAGTTAGTGCACCTTTTGCTTACACAAATTTGCTTGCAAACCTCAGCTCTTGCAGGTTTGCAAAGTGTTCCCTTGCATTGTTCCCTTGCTCCAAGATGCTCCCAGTGTGAGTGTAACAAAATTGTGTGCTGTTTCTCTACTACACTGCACAAGCTGTGGAAGAAATGCTTCTCAAAACTCTTGAGGTGCAGATACTGGTTTCAGGCTCCGAAATGGAAGCAATCTTCATTTTGTTAATGTTTCTCCATTAATACAAGTCACAGTACAAACAGGGGTCACTGAGTTGAAGAGTCTTTCAGGCTAGAAGGCACCTCAGGAGGTCTTTAGGCCAAATTCTTACTCAGAGCAGACTCACCACTGAATTCAGACCACTTTACTCAGGGCTTTATCCAGCTGGGTCTAGAAGACCTCAAGCATGAAGACTGCACAGTCACTCTGGGCAGCCTGTTCCAATGCTTCGCTGTCTTCATAGTGAAATATCTATTTCATAGTATTCTTTCAGAACCCTCCTGTCCTATATCAATTTATAGCCATTGTCTGTCATTCTCCTGCCATGCAGCACCTTGAAAATCACCCTGTTGGTATAGGGAGGCTGCCATGGGTCCCCTCAAAGCCATCCCTTTTCACAGAATGTTTTTCACAAAGCCTATTACAGAAACATGGTATGTTTTCACTGTTGGACAATCTCTGTTTTCTTATTGTCCTGTAACTTGAGTAAATGTTTATTTACTACTTAGGGTGTATGAATGTACTGTGTATATATATATATATATATATATATATATATATATATATATATTACTTTTTTCACTGTAAACCTTTTTTTTGTTTGTTTGTTTTCATAAGATTTGTAAATATCACCTGTAATGGGGAGAAGATTTTACATCTTTTTTGTTAGGTCTTCTTTGTTAAGTTTGTGTTTTCCAAACGTATTGTATGTTTTTATTCACAAATTTGTAGATTTTTCTTACAAATCTTGTCTCACAGAAAACAGGTTACTGAAGGCTTTTTTAAAAAAAAAACGCATATATTTGTCACTTATGTTTTTGTTGTGGTGATAATTTTTATATAATGCATAGAGAAACTAGTAACCAAAGTTACTAGCTGTTACAGAGCTTGTAAATTGTGAACTTGGTGACTGGTAGTTCATAGTAGCTGTGCTTTGAAACAGTATGTGGTAATTCTGATCTGAATTAATACTTCAGAAAAAAGGAGGGGGGAAGAGGGTGCTGTCATATAGTAAAGTACTTTCTACTTGGGAATCTCAGACGGTGTAACTCATAAAACATCTTTTTTTCTATGGGAAAGTAAGGTATGGTTCATATGTCTACAGTAGAAGGCTGTTGCAAAGCCAGCATAGGATCTGATCACAGTTCTGTAGTTCTACCATGAGATCAACTCCTTTAAGAGAAATTCTGGAGCTTTGTGCGTATAATTGTGTTCTGTATTTGCTTCCCTAGGTCCTAGCACTGACTGGTAGCAGGGGGTGGTTTGCTTACTCTCTGTGGCAGCTGTACCTGATGATGTGGATTACTTGAGGCCACTGTCTTCTTGAGATTCCAGTTTAGCAGCTGAGAGACTTCCAGAGCTCTTACTGACTTCATCTGTACAAATGGAGGATTGCAGAATCTAGACAGAGTAATCTCCTCTGACCTGTGGATGTTTGTTAGTTCCTTATTTATATATAATTGAAAAAAATATCGAGTTTATTTTGTGGTCTGTGGTTGCCAAGAAGTTCCAAGCATTAAACAAAGATCATTGCAGGATATGTAGTTGTATGTGAAATCCCACTGCAGGGGATATCTGTGGTGAAAATCAGAGTCTTCTGTGCGAAGAAGTCAGCGGCACAAAACTGTAGCTCCTGAGCTACTCTGTCTGCCCTAGTATTTTAGATAGCTATTGACAGCAATGAAAACCCCTTTCCTGGTGCTTGGGATCTTAGAAGGCACCTTCTGTGCTGGGTAATGACGCGTGCTTTATGACGGGAGAGGACTCCCTTCCATTTAGACAGATGGGCCTCATTTGGCTGCCTTCTTTCTAAAGCTGCACAAGCTCGGTGGAGGAGAGCCCTGTGAGCTTAATTAACTCGCATCAAAGGTGTAGAGCTTCATGCTGGTTTAAATAGACATGAACTAACTCAAGACAGATCAGCAAGTGATTCACTAGCTCATCCTGTTAAAGAGAAGCTATACTCAGAAAATGGCTGTGTGAAAAGAGAACCTAGAGATTCTTCCTTACCTTCCATATTGAGTGTGCTCACTGTTGTCATCTTGTCATGACGTTTCGAACTGTCAGGTTTGTAGGCTGGAGAGAAAATCTTTCAGCTGAAAATGAAATTAGTGCTCAATTTTTGCTACCTTTCTTACCAGTATAATACAGTTTCTGGCTATCAGGTAGCTATTCTGCTGATAACGTGAGGCTGTGGATACTTGCTCACTTCCATAACAATGTCATCCCAACAGCACTGACAGCCACGGAAGCTTGCTCTTGTCAGTAAGTAGGCAAGCCTGACTTAGTAGATACATAAAGAGCCAGTCTGATGGAATAATATACCTGTTTGTAATCATCTGTAGCTTTCTAGAGGAAATGGCTTAAACAGAAGAGCTGCTGAAGTGACCTTAGAAGTATTAATGTGAAAGACAGAAGAGTGGCCCATTTGCTGTGATGTTTTTCTTTTTACAGCTTGAGGAAAGGTAGTTTGTTTGCAAAGACATTGGAATTATGAGTGAGGAATAATGCTACGGGAAATGCCAGCCTCACAGCAGTATTACAGTAGCAGATGTATGCAGGCCCAAAATTATTATGCACCAATATTATTGGGCTATTTGTCTAGCCTGGCACTCCTCTGCCATACGTAGGTCTCACAGCAGGGGTGAGGAAGAGCAGTGCTGTCTGCATATCCTCTTTATGCAGCAGCAGGAAAGTGGCAGAGCTGGAGGCAGACTGCAGTTCTGCTCTTTCCCCCCCACAGGTGGCCTTCCCCCTCACATTAGCAAAGTGCTAGAACAGAGCAAAGCTGTAACACTAGTGCATTTTAGCAGAATTTTGCTGGAGTAAAGCTTCCTGAAAACCAGGAGGGGGAGGTACTGTTGGATAAACCCAAGCCCTGCTTTGAGATCAGATCAAATGTGGAGCGAGGGCTTAGACAAGGGGAGGAATCTCTGCTGACAGTTACCTAAAAGCTACAGATCCTGTATGCGAAAAATTTGATGAGGCAATAGGTGTTGGGATGCTTCTTCAGATTTTAGGATCATGAAGGTTTCAGGTATCAACAGCTATGATGTAGCTGTGAAATGACTGCTTGATTTTTGAGTATTGTTTAAGGGCAATTTTGATGTCTTCATCAGTAATGCAAAATGTGTGATTAAAAAATATGTAGCAGAAACGTAAAAGACCAAAGCTGGATTTGGAACTGCTTTTACTGAACACTGTGTAAACAAAGAGGAAGAGTGGGTCACCCCAGGGGTCTGAGCATCTTCCAAAAGTTGCACAGAAAGGCTGCCTCCAGGGGGAGCAAAGAAATAACAACTTCCTGAGATGGCAAGAACTGGCAGAGTTTTGTCAATAACATGCTTTTAGTGTTGGCTCACCCAGATTGTCCTTTTTAACGTGTCCAGTGAAAGGACAGAAGTTTGTACTGTTTATTGCCACTTCTGGGCACTTTGAAAAAGTTTTAAGCTGTTTGGGAGCTACTTTGATTATATATTGTGCTTTCTAATCAGTTCTGCAGCATTTTCTGTCAGACCACAACCATTTCAGTCTGGATATCATGCTCTAGAATTGAATTCTTAAAATATATGTGTGTGTGTGTGTGTAACTGTTTGCAAGAACAGCATATCTTGTAACAAAACAGCAGCTGCAGATGGAGGATAGCACAGAGTATTATTCCAAAAGGCAGTGCAGTCAGGGATGGTTAGTTGCCTCTAACCATGATAACTACTTTTTGGATTTGGAATTTTGCCTCTGTTTTTGTAATACAGAATTTGCTTGGGTTTGGGCATTAGTGTTTGTGAACAGCATGGGAGTTGCCCACATTTCCTAGCATTTGGCCTATTCCTGTGCACCATGTGTTTTTTTGGCTGAGGAAAAACGGCACTCAGAATAAAGACAGTGGATTTTTAGGCCCATAATGGGTGTAGCACTGGTAATATTCAACTGGACATCTGTTAAAATGCAGTTATGGCCAGAAAAGTGACTCTGAGAGGATGGCACCTTGTTAGCTGCTCATATGTGCTTCCTTTGTTTCTTTGGGATCATATCTGCTTGGCTCACTGACAAAAACAGGTTGGTTGTGCCTGTCAGCAGGGTAGTGTGGTACTAACATAGCTGTGAAAGAGCAAACTGCATTCTGTTGCCTCATCCATCACTGACAGTCACCAGCTAACTCCTGCTTCCAAGGTCTGTATTGTAACTGATGATCTTGAAGTCAAAGAACAGCTTGAGGTTTTCTGATGGATTCTGACAGCTATGGTTACGGCGCTGAGAAGTTACACTAATCTTTTGACTTGAAAATTGCATAAATTAAAGAGTGTGCTGTTGGAAAGCAGTAAGGCACACTGGTATACCAGTTTTCTTTCTTCATACGTTTAATTCCTTTTTTTTGCATAAAGAGGGAACCATTCAGTATCTCTCTATTACTTAGTAAGCTACTGTGCATATATTCAGCAAATTTGTTTGCCTATTCACTTGTGTCTTTACAGTACCTGGATCTACAAACCCACAGACACAGAGGTGCAAAGTCAGAACACACAGACAAACTCAACACCAGCAAAAGATTCTGGCTGCCTATATGCGTAACGCATGTTGTTCCCATATGTCTCTCTGACCATGCATAGTTTTGAAAGGTGCTCAGCAACCATTTGCTTGCATTTGGAGTTGACAGTCCAGATAAAATCATTGCTTAAAAATGGTATGTGTCTGGAAGGCACGAAAAGTGGCATGAATAGAGTAACTTATTAGCCTTTAACCTTTTAGAGGTATATTTGGTTGCTACTTTACTACTGGTTGGCCACATCATAATACTACTGAAGAAAGTCAGCCAGCCTTCACTCAGGGAGACCAGAATATGCTGAATTGTTGCAGTCAGTGATTGATGTGTATTTAAGAAATCACGATGGGAGTTAGCTGCTTCAGTCAGAGTTGTGATGCTAAATACCTTTGAGGAATCTGTGCCACTGTGCCTATGCTTGAATATACCTGGCTCTAACCACCTCTACTCTTCTTCATGTTTAAAGTACTTTAGAATCTCAGAGTCCTAAAATAGACTGCGTATTCCCTGCCATGAAGTGATCAGCTATGCTTTGCAAATGCAATATTGTTTGCTTTTACCTTTGTCCTGAAAGGGCACCTCTATCTCGCTGGAACAGGATCCTACTGTTTGTTTTGTTTTGTTGGTGCAAGAAGCCCTCCAAAACATAAACAACATTTGAGTTAGATTCAAAAACTATCTACCACATAAAAAATGAACTGGAGAAAACACAGATAAAATTTCTTAAATTTTGGAGCATTTCCAAGCCTTATCAGTCAGACACACAAAAAGAAAAAGTAGTAGTAAAAGAGACAGACATTAAAGATTTCTTTTCTCTGATAGAGTTTGAAAATAGGTTTTTGCCCATATATGAGGCGCATAAAGCGGATTTGCATATATATGTAATATATAATGAAGATTTAATATGTCTGCAGCTTCAGTCACTAGACATTTTAGGGTTTATCTACATAAGTTAAATTCATAATAATTTTTTCATCATTAGTGGAGCTGTTCAAAAGTAGTCACAATGGAAATTCTGGAACAGACAGGGTATTTTTATTATCTCATGTATCGCACACCAAGTCAGCAAGGCATTTAAATACAGAGCTAGCATTAAGCACAGAAATAAAGCAGTGCTTGTTCTGTATGCAGCAAAGTGAATACAGTTCTAAGCAGTTCTTAGTCTGCTTAGTACTAGCAAGCTAAGTAAAAATCCCTGGACTTTCTGTAAACTAATGATCTCCTGCAGTTTCACCATTGTTTTTCTTGGAAGCCCATTTGTGAATAATCCCTTAAGCAAAATGTGTCTATTTATAGGCAAAGTTTATAGGTTGGAAACTCAGTGGATTATACAGCTATGGTTGTTTGGGTGACCTTATTTTCCTTTCATACATTCAGAGGATCTTGTTTTTTTGGAGAAGGATCTTCAGTTTAGCTTGTCTGGACTTCTGAACGTGTATTTTTTTGGCAGTGACACCATTTTGGAAAGAACAGGTTGTCAAAGGTAATTGTTATTTTTTTTCCAAACTTGTAATACTGCTATGAAATAAAAAAAGATAACTACTTTTAATAGTCTGATGTAATTGTGTACTAAAAGAATTCTCTTTAATGTTATATCCAGCTACTCTTGATCTTGTAGCATCATCTGTTGTGATTTTCTTGTCTCTTTAAATTCAGCGGAACTTCTACTTTGAACCTGAGATCAGTTGAATATGTTCTTACTGCGCTGCTGTTTGATCCTAGAAGCACTGCGTATCTTCTGGAACTGACAGACTAGATTTATATTAACTTTGTGATTTAATCTCATCAGAGCCTGAGGACTTTATGGGGGTGTATGTCTGTGTGGAAAACTTGTAGAATAAAATCAGATCCTTTTGTGTGTGTTTTTCTCCTCCTCCATCTGAATTTAGAAGATGACAGCAAAAACAGAAATACTCAGTGTCATCCTATTGAACCATTCGGTAAGTTTCATTGCAAAGGACAAGGTTATTAAAAAAAAAAAAAAAAAAAAAAAGAAGGCAAGCAAATTAAATTGTCGTGTAAGAAGGTATAGAGCTAAAAAAAAAAAAAGAAAACCCAAACATCCAAGCTCCATAGTAAATGTTTTTTGTGGCATGTAGTTCAGCTTGTCATTCATAGATTTCTAAAAGAGTTCTAAAATACCAGTCTGACTGACAATAATTGGGGCAGGACAGTTACGTGTATTGGTGGACCATGAAATTTTGAGAAGTGAATATCCAGGACATTGTGAACATACTTACCAGCTTTTCTGAAGTTTCTAGGAAGGTTTGGTGTTTGTTTTGCAGACAGTTATTTCTTGCAGAAGGATAGCTTCAGTTTCAGCGAACCCTGGGAAAAGGCTAATGAATTAACTAAAAGACTGGAGAGACTTATGTGAGAAGGAGGGCAGAAACTAGTGAAATGGCAGCCAGTGTTGATGCAGGAAGCACTCAGGATGGCTAATCCCTCAAGATTTTCCAGTCCTGTGTTCAGAATAGGTGAGCTTCAGATACCTTTTCTTGATGAGCAATTCCATTGGATTCAATGGAGACTGCTAATGGAAAAGATTGGTACCAAGTCAAAAGAGCATCAGTCTGTTGTAACGTGGTAGCATCTAAACCAATAGAAGACTAACCTAGATGGTGTAGTCACATTACTCTTCTTCATCCGCCTATAGTTTAAGCCTGATTTCCCAGGCAGTTTATATGTTGTTCCTTCCTTCCTCCTTCCAGACGTTGCTACCCAGTTCATCTGTGTATGCTGAAGGTGGCTGATGGGAGCTTTTGATGACAAACAGTTGTTGCATTGGCTTCCACTTCTAAGTCCTTGAATAAATGAACACCATTACTGGTCCTCAAGAAATAATAAAGATACTGTTTAAGACAGATGCCTTGAAGTTAGTGAGGTATTCAAAAACTGTACTTCTAAGAACAATAGCAGCCATCAGGAAAGTGTACAGATCTTAATCAAGAATAAATCAAGAACATGTACCAAAGAGAATTAAAAACATGTCATGAATATTTGTGAACATCTGGATGTGCTTTGGAATGTCTGTTTTTCTGTAGCAGATATACATTCCTCCAACAAAGATGCCCAGAGGAAGGCAAGTCTCCATCTGCAAATTCAAAGGGATTGGGGGTTTTTGTTTGTATTTTTTTTGGGGGGGGGGGATGGGTTGGGGTTTGCCAGTCTGTCCCTGCTCTTCATAATGTAGGTTTGGATGCTACACAGCTACTCTCCTTTGATCTCTCCAAGCTTTATCTTTTCTCAGTGTTATATAGGTTTCCTGTTTCAGCAGTGTTGCCCGAAGCACACAGAGAAATGTTCCATTTCAAACAAGGCAGCCTGTGAGTTTTTGTATTTGAAAGAAGAGTGCAAGCGGTTTGAAGAGATGCAGTTTCTTTGGTGATTGATCAATCTCTGTTTTTTTCACAATAATAAAAGGAATGGATGTCAGCTGGAAACCCCTCTTCTTGATTCCCATCTATCAAACCTCTTTTAATTTATGTTTGTAAATTTTCCCCAACATTATAGATTACAACTGTCCCTTACATAAGGGAACAAAGTAATCTGGGTTTAACTACATCTCAGTATTCCCTGACACTAAATCTTTTTTTGATTGTTGAAGCAAACTGGGTTAGGGAAGGTAACTTTGTAACCCTGTAAGAATACACACATGAAAATGAATGAGTGATATTTTGCAAAAGGACTGAATTTCAGTACCTTACCCAGAAGAATTAATTTCTTGTGTTGCTGGGCATGATGATCAAAATCAGTCATGAATTAACAATTAATTAAAAAAGAAAGGCTTAGTGATTAACAGCAAAATTTGGAATGCATAAGTTCCTTACAAAAAACATACTCATAACTTTTATTTTGTGTCTGTGTCTCTTACCTGTCACTGTCAAAGTTCCTGTTACGACTACAGCTATAGTTGTTTGGGTTAAATCTCCATGTGGAAATAGTGGCAGTACCATTGTGTACCCTAGCTCATCTAAAGCAATGTTTGCAGGAATAATGTGTTATTAAATCAGTAGATAAAAGTGGGGAAAGGAAGACCAAACTTTTCGTAATGTAAGGCTTTATTTATAAACCATCCAGATAAATCAGGACAGTAACAAAAAAGCTAGCAAAAGAAAAATCAGAATTTGGAACCTTTTTCAAGATGAACTAAGATGGTAAGTTAAACAGTGATTGAAAGAAGTCCATCTCCCCTGATCTCCCAGGGAAACATGCTTCAGGCTGCAATCATCTTTCTGTCCTGGTGTATCCGCAACCTGTTCAGGTTTCTTCTCAATCTGGTATCTCAGCAAAGATGAAGCCATGATTCAAGCCCATTTTGGCTAAAAATATAACTTTTAAAGCTTTTTGCAGCATGTGAGAGCTGCTGAAAGTCGTGTGAATGAGATGCAAGAAGGAAGTGAGTGATCAGAGGTTGTTCATGTGGTGAACTATTGAGAGCCAAGTAATCGAGTAATTGGAGCCTTCAGTTGCTAGACTACACAGAAGCTCACCAGATAATTCTGTTTCTTCTTTGTATAGCACTTTCCACCCTCAAAGCACTTTAAAAACATTAATTATCTTTTGTTGCATTCTTTTAGGTTGGTAATTTAAGTACTATTAGCCCTACGTAGGGCTAATATATATACCATTCCTAATCTAGCATCTTTTAGAAAGCTACTGTTTTCTTCTTTTGAGTGTGGAGATCTGGTGCAAAGTCTAGATCTGTTTATATGGTAGCTCATTTCCAGCCAACTTTCCCATCCTGCCTCTACTCTAAATAATTATTTGTCTGATGTATGGCAGCAATAACACTAATATAAATGCAGCCAGACAGCTGTGTTAGTTCACTGCGGAGCAGGCTTACATTTCTTCAGGCATGGAAGACACTGGAATAGTGGCAGTAGGTGATGCCTGAAAAAAAATGCGATTTCATTAAAGTCCAAATTAAATATTTCTTTTTGAACACCTGTGGGGAAGTATGAGGAAATGAGGGGCATGGTTTGCAAAATAGGTGGTGGTTTGATCCAGCAGTGTAGGAAACCAAAGTTAGGTTCTCTCGTCTGCCTGAGGAAACTTGAACACTTACCTCTTATCTTGAAGAAAAGTGCTCTGCGATTTAATATTCTGTCTTCTTAATCTTATCTGTTGATCATCTAATTTCACATACATAAATAGTTCCTGGAGTAGCAATGGGAATATCAATGTCTCATCTTCTAATTAGGCATCTTCTCCACAAAGCTGCTAAATCTTTTTTTTTTTTTTTTTTTTAATTTGTCACTTGCAGTTTAAATAATTTAAATACTTTAAACAGAGTTGAACAGGTATGGAGTAGGGAATGTGAATCTCAGCATAGTAGATTTTGGCTCCTTTTTGTTGTTTTGTGTGTTAGAGAGATTTCATTTCAGAATGAGACTGTATCATGAGCCAAGCTGCTGACTCTCTAGCAAAATTCAGTTTTCGTTTTCTTGACTGCTGCTGTTTTAAACTCCGTAAATAGTTTGGATTTCTGAAGGGTACGCAATATCAGGACAACTATCTCACTTGTGCTCTTTGTTTATAAATAGCCTCCCAAGCAAACAGCAAGACTAGAACTTAATTTAATGCCAGACTGGAGGAGCTTCTCAGAGATTTGATAACTTACTGTTTTTTTTCTTCCTTTCAGTTATGTTTGGTGTTAGTGAATTAGTTTTGTTATGGCTTTTGAATTCCAATTGTATCTGTCAGTTTATGCTTTTGCTTATGGTACATAGAGATATTTTGCAGCAGTCATCCTAGCTTGCTAAGAAAGTTTAAGGTTCATGTTCTTCAAAATTCCTTTGATGATAAAAGTACCACCATGGTTTGCATCAACATTTAGACTTTGGTAATGTGGAAACATCTGAAGATAATTTTTATGATTGAATGATAAGGGCTAATTAAAGGACATAGACTACGGGTTTTTAAAAACACATAGGAAAAGACAAAAACTGCTTTTTTATTATTATTTATTATCAATGTGTTACAGTTTGGCTAAGGTGAACAATTACTACAGAATCAAAGCAGCCATGAACTTTTCTCACTGAATTTTTGGTCCAAAGAGAGTAAAGAAGATTAGGAGAGAAAGATGAACATAAAATCTGACAGCTGAATATGTTATTTGGAGCTTCCTGCTCATATTTTACTGCTGTTCTAAGTTTTGTTGGGCTATTTTGACTGTTCGGGCATGGCAGGAGGTAAAGAGTGCTGAAGAAAGGAAGGAGCCTCAGCCTTGAGAGTAAGGACTCCAGAGACTCTGGAGCAGATGCCCTGAAATTTCAGATAGAGTTCTTCAGGAAGAAGAGGAAGGAAGAGAAGTTGGCTATTGCTTACACACAGGCTGAGGAGAGAAATGCTACAAGTTGGATCACTAGAGTAGGTCACTAGAAAATTGACTTAGTGCAAAGAAAAATAGATGATCCATCCTGAAGGCTACAGGGAAAAAATTGTCCCAAAGTAGAAAGCTGTTTTTACTTCTGTAAGCCCTAGATGGGTGCAGGAAGCAGGATACTGTAACAGTTTAGCACTATTTAAAGTGTGACAATAACAAAAAAAGACCAAATACTGTGGCATAACTTTGGTTATTTTAAGTTTTTAAAAAAGAATTATATATTAAAAAAAAATCGAGCTGGAATGGAAACCTGAGCTTGCTAGAAACGTGGTCTCTCAGCAGCATGCTCTTTTTGCTTGAATCTGTCGTGGTCGCTGGCCATAATGCAGCTCAATCTGATGAAACAGGAGGTCAAAGGAAGAGATTTTGAGTAACAGTTGGGACCTTTCTGTTGCAGGTACTGCAGCAGAAGCTGTGAGCCACAATGAAAGCTCTGATTCCCAGTGTGTTAGGTTGCTTTGAAATTTTGTAAGCTGCAAGATGAAAAGAAAAAGGAAAGAGTAATGAATAGGTTTGAAAATAGAAGCATGAGAACGTTGATCTGTTTCTTCATAAATTGTTTTCTTCAGTTCAAAATATTGAAGTTATCCATATTTTAGTCCACCTTCACAAAATGACAAGAGGACTTAAAGCTATTAACTTTTAAGAATAAACTGCAGACATTCTATGAAAACGTAAAAATATGCTGGAATACATTAGATATTTATTAAATTTTATACATAGCTTCTATCATTTGGAGCAATGGCATGGTGTGCATATCCCTAGAGTTTTATATCTTTAATGCATTTCTTTTAGACTTATAAATTACACAAATAGAAATGTCTTCCTGACCGTAGTTCAGACAGCCAATGCGAAAGAAAGCAGGAAGACATTTTAGCTGAGTGAGTGATATTTAAAGTCTAAGATCAATAATAAACTTTAAGGAGATGGATATTTTGCCAAAAGTTTTGCCAAAAGGGAAGCGTAGCAAAGTATAGTAGAAAATACCCTTTGTGTTTTTCTTTTATGACCATGCTGCATGGAACAGGAAATAGTTATTGTTTTCTCTAAATAGTGCAAATACAATTGATTTTCACTTCTTAGTGATGATGACATTGAGATTTTTCTGCTTGAAATTACTCAGAAGTTTATCACAAGAATTGTGCAGTAGTGGCCTTTATTGACAGTAAAAGGAATATAGTTAGGGCAGGGCATCACCATTGGCTCCCCAGTAATTTGGCTCATAACAGATCTGTTGTGTTTCCTTTTAGTATTGATATAAATGGCTTCTTTAACACTTCTCTTTTGAATCTTGCTGTCTTCCTAGTACTGAAGAATATTTTATCAATATTTTTTAGTTAGTTTGAAATATTTCCTTTGAAAGGGTATTTATAGTTGCACAGTGGTAGCTTTGGGAACTCTGTTTCAAATATGAATATTTTTCATTAGAGATGATTACAGCATTTTTTTGAACTCTCTACCTATGAGTTTATGGATTCTCTTTAAAAGTTAGCGTTCTTGAAATTTTGTTATGAGCTCTAGGGTTTTTTTACACCAATTTTTTTCTTATCCTTTTACTGCCACAGTCCTTTTTCACCCTCTGGCAGATTTGAAAATATGAGTCCAGTATTTTTTTGTACAAGATCATTGCAGTTTGCCAGGACCTGAGGACTTGCAATTTCCTTCCTAAGAAATCCGAATTTAATCTTATACAAGACAGGACTGTTCTGTTTCTCACTGCTAATGTAATTCACTCTGGTCGATCTTTGTTTCCCGAGGGACACCATGAAAGTTATCAGCTTCATTTACTTGCAGAGAGAAAAGCCTGGTCCAATGTGTAAAACTTAAAAGCTTTATGTTAATGTTTATGTCATTCTTTTTCTATATGAACATGTGTTCTATTGTGGCCATGTTATACCTTGTAACATTTGAAACACAAAAATATACACCTAGTAACACAGAGAAATTTGAATTATTCATACACACCAAAAAAAAAAGCCACTCAAAATGGAGTGATACAAGGTGAGTTGCATCTTGTCTCACCTTGTTAACCTGAGGGAAATGGCACATTTCATTTAACAGGTATCAGAAACAGCAAAGGAGATGTGGAAAGCTAAAAGGGTGTTTTAAATTGATCTTTCAGTGGTCTTAACTGTAGAATGAGAAATGAAATTGAGGCTTCTTGAAAACAACACTGTGTCTCATGAGTACTGAAAGTAATGTAATTTTAATAGCTCCTTTTATTAGAAGTGGTCTACTGGAACTTTTTAAGGAATCTATTGTCCATGTGTATCTCCAGCTTTGACAGAGTTTGATATCTGTAATAAGGGTACAAAAAAGTTCATCTTATGTATCATAGTAAGAAAACTGTTTTTTTTTTCTTGACTTACATAACTTTGCATAAATCACATCCATTTATCCTTGTGTCTGTAGCTGCTGTTGCTCATCTGAGGACTGGATAGCTGAGCAAGGCCTGCAGGACTTGGATCTGTGTTTCTTAACTAGTTCATTATCCTTAGAGCATAGTAAACCATTTTTGGTAAGAATTTAGAACTGTGCAGAAAGGAGTTTCACAAAAAATTTAAGATGTTTCTTGAAACACATGCATATCAATCTTCACTGTACCCCTTCTCTGTCATCAGTGGTTTCAGAACAACTTGAAGGCAGCTATATTGAGTTAGATTCAGATAAAACATTGAAAGTGGAGGATGTCATGGACTGTTCATGTGTATTATGAATTTATATTGCTCTAATCATTTTTATCCCTGTTTGAGAATAAGGCTTTGTGCTGTTCCTGCAAACACTATAGATTTGATAAATGGCAGAACACAGGTTTTGATTACCAGGACTAGACCCATCAACCTTGTTTGAACAGTGAATGTAAGAAGAAAGGAGGATGCTACATCATTCCAAAATTATCACGTACCTGTCCATTAATAATAGTTCAGGTAGAAGCTGCATACAGCCCTGCTACAGGAAACTTAAAGCTATGGAAGGAACCTCCATCTTTTATTCAAAAAATCTATTTCCTTGACACCAGCTTTCTTCTTAAGGATGTTCCTTCTCTTAGTAGTTCCCATCATCTTCCTCTTCCTTCTCTTACCTTTGCAATTCATCCTATGCCTTCCTACCTCCTCTCTTTAATACTTGGAATAGAAGAGTTCTTTCAGCACCTTTTCTCCATGCTCTTCATCCTATGTGCTTCATTTTCTCCTTTCTTTGAGTGCCTCCTACATGATACCTTTCTTGTACCCTGCTGTATATCTTACCCTTCCCATACTCATCTCCTTGAGTTGGATGTTAGTATTTTCATAAAGTTCCTGCTCTCCATGAAGCAGCTTTGCTATTTTTTGGAATAGTGATTGGAGGAATTTAAAAACTCAGAAATTCATGCAAAAACACACCCATGAAGACTGATGGGTTGGGGGTGGTGCACATGTGAAACGTCTCTCAAAACATAAAAAGAATGAAAAGCTAATACGTGTAGCTCGTGCTGGAGTAGGTGTCTCTGTAAGCAGACTGCATCTCAACCACACATCAGATTAAGGTTGCAATACCCGTTTTTGGTTAAGGGTGTCTGTGTTATTGGTGACACGTCTGTTTGTAGTGGAGAAATGGAAATCTATGAAATGAATAAGTCAGGAGTAAAACAGATTACAGCAAGAGCTGGAGTTTTTGTTGTACTTGAAGAGGGATTTCCAAACATATTTTTTGTATTTTTTGCTCTCTCAATCTCTGTTTTTTAATACAGCTATCATACAACATATCTGGAATTTGCTTCATGTTATAATTTTGAGGAATTGCATGGTGCATCCCTTGCCTTAAGACAGAGTCAGCTGTGCTCGTTGTTCCTGACAGATGTTGATCTGACCTCTTCTTTAAACCATCCCAACATGTTAGCTCCACAGTCTTGTTAGGGAGACAATTCTAGTGTTCACAGTCCTTGCCACTGAGTGTTTCTCTTGATATATCACAGACATCTCTCTTCACAATTCAGGAATCTTTGCTGACCTCCATGGATGTGAAAAATGCTTACTTTCTCTCTCTTTACAGCAACTTTTTATTTTTTTATCTTTTATGAAGGGCATTATCTTCTGTTCTCTGCCTGGGTGTCTTTTTTTAACCCCTCGCTAAACGATGCTAATTTCTAGTCCGAGGGTTTTTTAGACCCCTCTTTCCAGGGGCAAGGGAGGTGGTTTTTTGGGAGGGGGGTTCTTTCTGGACTCGGTTCAATTGGCTGCCTCGTTTTTTGAACAACAGTTCCAAAGCCTGGACACAAGATTGTACCTGAGGTCTTAGCAAGGCTGAGTAGAGCACAAAGATTGTTAGCATACCCTTTTCTTTTTTATATTTGTAATATGGTTGCTGTTTTTTACACAATGGCATGACAGGTAGATTCATGTTTGGCTTATGATTCACAGTAATTCTTACATCTTTTTCAGGCTACCTGCTAGCTGTCCACATGTTCTTCACCCTAGATCTTTGCGGTTGGGTAATTGTACACAGTACCTTTCACTTCTTATTGAATAGCATTAGGCCAGTGAGTAATCTCCTTTTTCATCAGTTATTTGCCTAGCAGTATTGGTGGATTGACATACTTATTTTTTTAAGAATGGAGCCTTTTATTAAAACAGCCTTTGTCAGTGTAATGAATAATGACAGTACCTTCCAGCCCTTTCTTCCTTGGTAATAGAAGTAGACAACAGTGTCTCTTTGCACCTTTCTTCTTTCATCTAACAGTAGAGATCAAGCATGTATATATATGTGTGTATGTGTGTAAAAATATATATATATATTTATATATACATATATATACACGTGTGTGTGTGTATATATCTCAGTCCAGCTATCTGTTTATCTATATACACGTATATACTCGCACACAGTAGCTTTGGCATAAAGACTCTGGGATGACTGAGCAGTCACATTATGTCCTCTCTTGGACTTCTTAACTGATGTGAATATTTTTACGATTTCTTTGAAAAACACTTTCTACTGTGATTTGTAGGAAAGAGCCACTCTGTAGGTAAGAGTGACAGCGAACAGGTCCAGGGAACCTTTTGTATTTGTGTATGACCTTGCAAAAAGATGTGACAGAACTTACTTTCTCAGCATTAAGCTCATATGTAAAATGTTAAATAATGTATTCAAAGTAAATTATATTGCATGGACTGACTTGGTATATACTTACTGTGTAGAAACCTTTGCCATCCTCTACCAGCCTCCAGATACTGTTTTATTCATAATGCCATTTTTAGTTGCTATTTATTGATTTCTGTAGTGTGAAGCTTTCCATAAATTTAGGAATGAATTACTTGACCTTGACCCCTGAAAGCCTATTTGTTGCTTGCTACAGTAAAGAAGAAAACAAGAGGTCAACTTAGGTTGTAAGATGACTGCCCTCCAACCTTCCTTTCAGTAGAACTGAGCTGTAAAACAATAGTACTTGTTGCTTTCTGTATTTTATACAATCTACTATTAATACCTGCATTTTATATATGCTTTTGAAAAGGTTCTCCAACTACAGAAGGCAATGATTGCCAAAGGAACTTAAACTAATATTTGAAGGAGTCAAAACAGAAGTTAAGGACACAGTCTAAGGGATGTTAGGAAAGGAAAGGTTAAAAAACAGAAGTATTTTCTCAATCCTGTCCCTTTAAATGATCTAGACATGGTAATACTCTTGTGCAATCAGAGATTTCTGGAAGAGCTGAAGGCTTTTTGTGGATGATTCCTGTTTCTCATTGATACATGGCTGGCAGAGCTTAAGTCTCATTTGCATTGCTAGATGAGGGACTTATCCTATGCAGTCAGCAAGGCAGTGCTGATAATATGAAAACATCTGAGAATACTGTGAAAATTGGCATATAGAAACAATAGCATTATGGCTATGTAGGGAATTTATGAAGAACATAAATATGTTGGTTTAATTAGGGGCAAAATGCTAAATCCTGACACATTCTTCTCCTCAAATTCAGCTTTCAAAGCAGAATTACTAAATATGAACTAAACACACAGGGAAAGTTTGTGAAGGAGAATTGAAATTTGCTAATTGAGTTGAATTTTTAGGTGAGTGGTTTAGAGTTTAGGCACAGTCCATGAAGTCTGCAGGGCTGCTCCCGTGTTTGTATCCAGAATCAGAGCCAAAGATTGCGCTGGAGTTGACAAAGAGCAAAGCATGAGTTGCTGCGTAGATCAAAATTATAACAGATGTTATCTCAACTTGGCATCTGAGGTTTTAATATAGCTGGGCAAATTGAGTTTTCAGGAAATTGGGTTGCCATAAGAAAGTACTTACTGTTTGGGCTTTGTTTTCCTTGTATTTATTTTTACAAAATGGTTATTGACTCTGAAAATTAAGGACCTGACAATAGTCTTGCAGTGACTGAGCATAAAACATAATGAGCATAAGATAGGATGAACTATTTAACCTATTCAGCAAGATATTATCAGTTTACTATGGCCTTTGCCAACTTTACTTTTGCAAAGACTATGTGTAAACTGGCTCGTATCTGCCTTTGCTGTCTCTTTCTGCTTTCTTGGACCCCTAAAGATAGCTGCTCTGCCTTTAGCAATCTAGTATTAATTAAAATCTAGTCTAATAAACACAGACATGCAGACACACATGTATATCCCTGTAACAATGTGGAGGGAGAGATTTTTCTGCTGGACTGACTGGGAGATGGTCCCAGCGTGTTTTGTGGTTTTTCTGTCAGAGGATCCTCTTGCTTGTGGCTTTTAAGGTGCCTTTTGATGTCCTAAGGGTTACAGTAGCGAAGTCCTCTTTGGACCTACTGGCTGTGTGCCGTGTCCAGTGCCATGGCAAAGTTAAAATTGTATGCATCAATGGCTATCAACTGCAAAAACAGAGGAATCGAGGAAGAAGAGGCATGCTACAATTCCAGTTCTTTACACCTCTGTATGTTTTGTAAGAGGTTTTCAGAATGCATCACAAAAACTTTGGCAAAACTAGGAAGTGCAGTAGCTAATAACTCTTGTATCCAGAGATATATGTTGAGATGCAAGGGTTTTAAGAAGTTGCTTTGAGATAATACAAAAAGTCAGAAGTAGTGGAAGAGGGACTCAGTGCTTTTAAATTTTAGATTTTTCTTCTGTTCTTTGGGGCATTTTTTAAATGTGATAGCATGGGTCATCCCAATTCAGTCTCCTGAATTGCAGAGGGGCTTGTTTGGAGTATTAGCTTCCAGAGCACACGACGATTATGAGGAGGACTTTTTTTCTTTGTGGGTTTCACTGGATGGACTTAACCGTACTGTGACTCCCTCTGCAGTTCTCCAATGAGCTAGTTTATTATAGCGAGGGCAGGACGTATAGCCTCACTGTCCTTTGGAAGACCACAGCTGCCTGAGACAATATGAGACGTAATCTATGGCTATATCAGTACTGCTCTGCTGATTTTTGTCTCAAGCTGTTCACCCTGAGGAGCAGCACTTTCTGAAATAGTCTGCTGCACATCTGACCTGCTCTGTGTTTTCTTCTTACCATCATAATGTGCTTTCTCCAATTTTGCCTACAGAGCTGCTGTTTTGCTCTTCAGCAGGGCAAATAGCAGAGTTCAAGGGTGTATGGCAGACACAAACCTACCAGCTGTACTGGCAGGAGGCACATTCTCAAGGTTGAGTGGGTTTTGCTTTATTTTGTTGCTTTTTCTTCCTGGGAATGGCAGCACATTGTGTGTTTCACAGTCAGTATGTAAATCACTTCCCTCAGCGTGTAGCTGTGGAAAAAATCCCTTGGGAGCAGGTCCCACAGAGACTAGGATCATATATATTTAGTAAGGAGAGCATTGAAAACCAGATACTACATTGAGGAAGTCAAAAAGTGCATAATATGGAGAAGAAAATGCTGGAGGAGGCTGTTTCCCCTTTGAAAACTTTTATTTCTCCTTTTCCTGGTGTAAGTTTCCAATGTGGAGGGCACCCCAAAATTTAGGGATCCTCACAGAGCTGGAAATGCAGCATGAGAGAGAGAGAGAGACATTAGCCTTGTGTGCACGTCTAAAACTTTGGTGGTACTATTTTCTGTCACTCATTTTAAAGGGGCTGCTAAACAAGACTGTTCCATTATTTCCAAGCCTGTTGAAATTCATGATTTACAAGAACATTGGTAGCTACCAAGAAAATGATTTTAAAGATATTAAAATAAACAAATCATTCATATTTTTCATTTTGACCAGCTAACACTTTTCTTTTTCCAATAAGCTGCCAAATGACATTTTGTCCTTTAACAGAGGGACTTGAAGTGATAGAAAGGGAAGGTATAAAAGATCAGATTTGCCAGTGTTAGAGAAGCCAAGGACATGTAAGGAAGACAGATTAATTTAGTAGCAAACAGGGAAAGACAGTGCTAGGTTAGAACATTTTTATAGCAGATACCTTGCATAGCCCATAAAAAGATGAAAGTGGGAGTGATCTACTGAGATCACTTCATGGTTTAGCCCCTAAACACCAGCAGCAGCATTTTGAATCCTTTGCAGACACATCAAGGCCCTGTCAAGGGAAGCAGCTGCAGAACTGTGAGTATCCATTTACTGTGTTCCAAAACATACAATATTGTGTTGTCAAAGGTGTTTCGAAATTAATGGTATTTGAAGGGTATCGAAGGAGTGAGCAAACAACACTGTTAATACATAAACTCAATTATTAGGTTTTTATAATTAACAGTGTCTAATCCAAGCTGACAGTTGAGAGGCAATTTAATTATTGCTTAAGAAGTGTTAAGATAAAGATCAGGTCAGACGAACATTCTCAGCTTATATAAGCTTAAATTTCACAGCTTTAAAGTCCTAACAAGGTATGTGTGATTTAAAATAGATATCTGTTTCTGTATATACATTTTCTTGCATTTTTGCAGTGAGCTTGGCATTTGTCAAGGTCAGGGAAAGGCAAGAATGAAATGAAACCAAGTTATGAGTGCAAGTATAACTGATTGATCTAGTCTACTGTCATTATTTACTTTGAATAGGGTGAAAAGGAATCAGCAAAAATAGTTGCTGGATTGATTTTGAATTTGTTTATCTGTTCTCTTCAAATTAGAAATTTGGCATTTCAATTTCATCAGGATTTGAAGCTCATTTTCAGAAGTGCAGAGTACCTGTAAGTCTTTGACCTCTAAGAAATTCGCTTACACTAGCCTCTGCCATTTAGCAAGCATAGGACCCCTTATAGAACTTTAATAAGTGAAGGGGCTTCATAGGTATGAGAATTTTCATGTATTTGTGAGGAACAGTGAATAATAAAGCTGGCTTCAGATAATATGTCTGTTCCCTCCTATCTTTTCTTTTCCCTCCTATTGTTTTACTTAGGTGATCTTACGAACTTACAAAGAGCAGCCTCTAGATATACTTGGATAGTGACTGATTTAATCTTTCCGAGATTCGGAAAGATCTGCCTGTCCTCTAAGGCTTGGTTAATTGTGTATGAACTGTAGCTGATAGATTGTGAAGCATGAAAGCTTCAGTTTCTACATGAACTGCAGTTTGGTTCTATAAAAAAAAATGATGGTATCCTGCATTACTAACTTGTACTCTTACATTCTTCATGTGAGATCAGGACTCCATCCATAAAGCATGCAAAAACATACTAAAGTTAAAGCATATGAGTACTGTGTACAGGCACCTACTTAAATACTTGTTCTCACCCCTCAATTTGAAAGATGATAATCCAGATAAATATATATTAGAAAGTTTATGGATTAAGCTCAGAGATTACCAGACTAGAAAGATACGAAAAATACTCAGTGCTGATCAACTGCACTGTGTCCCTTCTTGGTTTAAAAGCCAATGGAGGTACATAAAACCATAGTTTCTTTATAAAAGTAAATTACACCTTTTGCACGTTGCAATATACTTGATGTAAATCATATAGCAAGACCTACTGTTATGTGGGAAAGCCCTAGTAAACTGTATGGAAGACTTCTGCAGTTTCACGTACATCTGCTAATGCTAATTACTAACTTTTACGCTTGCTCTCTCTATGCTAATGCTAATTTTTATTTCGCTAAACATGGAAATAAAGAATACCCTGTATTGCCTAACTTAAACAAACTTTCCGTCCTGCCTAAGAGTGCCCGGTTTCTGTGTGTGCTGCAGAAGCCTGTGCAATTCTTAGTTTTTGGAGGGAAGCTGGTGCTTTAGAAATCTAAGTGTAAACGGGGATTTTTTTGGAAATCGTAGGAGGGACCTGCCCGTGTCATATGATAAACACAGCGCCTCAGTGTCAGGACAGGTAGTGACGAATGGGGCTACCAGTTTGTGTTACTAGAGTGACTGTCTTGATTAAATTTGTGGAAAGCGCCAGCATTGTTCACAACTACTGAGTCAGAGTCACGTGGTGGTTACACTGCGTTTGTAAAGTTTTCTCTGCATTCCTACAGACTTGTTTTTTCAAAAAATCTGGTGTAATAGAAAACCCATGGGTGTAGTCTGGATTAAGTTGCAGTTATTCACAGAGTGCACATAACCTTGAATAAGAAACAAGATATGGCCAAGAAGCAGTTGTGTGTGAGAACTTGATCTCAAACAAACAAATAAACAAAAAATTTTAATAAATGGTGTGTGCATTGATAAAAGCCAGCAGCTGTTGTAACAAAAACCTCTTAGGGCCATAGCCTGGAAAAATTCTATGGTTCTGAGGGGAGTCAGAGCAGAAAAAAATGGAACTTCTTCATTCAAGACATTTTCTTGCTCTTGTGATGAGAACAGACTTGTTTCCAAGAAGCCAGGACAGCTTTTCCTTACGAAGACAGTTGAGCAGAGGAATTTGTGCTGTGGACACTCCCATAACACTAGTAGCACCTGCCCAAACAAGCAGGTCTTAGTTGCAAAAAACTAGGCATTTAGAAACTCTTGCAGCTGTTTGTACAGCTTAAATTTTAGTCTGCTCAGTTTTTCCTTACCACAGTAAATTAATTTATTTGGAGGGCCTACCAGCAAACTGAATCATAACACTTGCACAAAGACATTTGCAAAGCCAACGTGATTGGTCATTTGCTCACTGTTTCGCGTGCGTAATTTATATTTGCTAGAGGGAAGAGGAGACAAGACACAACATGCTTCCTTCCCTCAGTAAGTCCTTCAGTTTGCAGTTAGGCAGCTTGCAGTGCTTCATATTGCTACCAGCAATGACAAAGCAGTGCTGAAAATGCTTGGCAGCACATTATGAACTGAAATGATTTGACTTAAGCAGATTTTTCCTAGTCTTAAATTTTTAAATGGCATTTGTTTTAGGCTGTAATTTAGAGTCGTATCACGAGTAGCAACGCTGCAATGCCATTAAAACACAAACCATGCTCTCTTGACTTGCTGTCTGATTTGCCAACATTTATGTCCTTTATGTTTCTTTTGTACCTTGCTACTGGCTTTCTCTTTGAGGGTTTTTGCAAACAGCCGGTTTTCTAAATTGTTTTTGTGATGGTTCTTAATTGCACGTGTTCTGTCTGTATGCAGTGAGGTGTCTGCCTCACAACTTCTTCATACCTTGAGGAATCTAAGCAGCCTGTGGGTTTTGAGAGCGAGGCATGCTCGCTCAATTCACTTGTTTCACTTAGTCTATCAGGAGCATCCTTGTAACTTATTACCCTCTTGTGGCAGTTGACCAGTCTGTGTGAACTGAACTGATTCCTTCTGATTAGTTCCTAGTATCAGAAGTCCCCCAGCACCTGGCAGGCATTACACTGAGTGCGCTAAGCGCACTCTGTTTAGCGCTGTTAGCAAAGGTTTTGAATGTGCCTCCAAACAGCAATACTTACTGATTGCTGAGGGATCTGTTTCACAGTTTGTACATTTGAAAGATAAGTTACAGAAATTAAAAATAATACACGGCATCACTTATAATGTCATGATTCGATTAACTGTGGCTTCGACATAGTAATTCCTCCTTTAATTGTAAAATATGCCACTGAGTGGATAGGATGAACAAGAAGGCAAACCAGTGAATATAGAGCTTGTCCAAGTTTTCTTGGAATGAGGTTTATGCACTACGAGTACGCACTGGGTCACTGAGTATGTAAAAACTACAGGTGATGGTGGGAATGCAAGCTTGAACTGCTTGAACTGCTTCATTTGTTTCTGCATTGCTGCGCTCTGTATGTCCTTTCTAAAGTCAAGCACGATCTGCAGTTTGCCAAAGAGGAAGGCTGAAGTTGCAAGTAGAAACTGGGCAACTGATTATCGTTGCCGCTTCACGAGTAAGATAATCTAAGAACTAACTGGTGGGTATGTATTCTCACTGTGCGGAGAGAAAATGTTACGTGAAAGAACAGTTTGCAAGGTTTTACTGAGTTGCTCGTAGTTCTCTGGTGAATGGCAGTGAGTGATGATTGCAGCTGACTTGCCTGGAGCAGCGATGACTGTTTCATGGCTGCCTCCACAGCATGTCAAAATTAAGACTCCCTGAAACCTGCTTTAATCACTTTGCTGCTGCCTGGCAGGCAGGCCAGGGAAAAACCACCGTCCACCCCAAATGCAAGCCATATCAGTGGAGCCTCTTGATGCGCTTTCAGCGGAGCAGCTGAGCCTCTGAAGAAGTGGCCCCGGCACTGCAGCTGCGCCACTGGAGTCGGGCCGGCAGCGAGAGCTGCTAGTTGTGTGTCTGAAGCCTGGAATTTAACCCCTCGCCAGCAGCTGTCTTGATTAGTATCAGAGCTGTCAGATGTCACTGTTGTGCCATTACCCTTCAAAGTGACAGCTGCTGCAGCCCTAACCCGACAGAGGATGGCACTTCTGTGCCACCACTGTGGGCCATTACAGGTAACTGTCCTGCCGGTGGCAGAAGAGTTTCTCATCACCATCTTTTTGAGTTTGCATGTAAATAGCAAATTGAGAGTGTTCCTGTGGCTAATAGATAGCGATTTCTATCATAAATGTGTGAAGTCAATAATTGCTTACTGTTATCGGAGAAGTTCTTACTGAAGTGATGGAGCGCCCCGGCTCAGTGTTTGCATCACCGAGACGGCCGTCTCTGGCAGATGCTCACGTGGAGCCTGTGTTTCTGCTGCACTCAGAGAGCCTGGACTGTGGCATCGTCTTTCTAAATGCACACAATTGCGCCTAATAATGGCCTTTAATAATTATTTTTCCTTCTGACGGGAACAACTTTGCATGTCATCTGTGAGCCTGAAAGTATGGTGCAGTGCATCAGAGTTGATTTGAAATTCAGTTTGATAATCATGTGATGGCCAGTGATGATGGCTTAAAGAAGTAAGGGTCTGGCCCAAAGCATCTGTCAAATACAGGCTTCAAGTTCAAAGGTAAAGAGAGAATGACTAATTTAAATACTCTCTTTATCAAAGGCAATTTTTGTAGCAGGGAGGATGAATAAATACAGACTAACAATTTGTAGGCTAATCCTTTTTTTGCATTAATATGGTTAATTTGTTTTCAGTTCTCTTGCTCAAGAAATTAATTTCTCCCTCATTTTCTAGGAGACTTTGAAGTTAGCATCCAACTGTCAGCCTTCGTCTCTCTTCTGTCACCCCCTCACATTCCTGGAGTGCATTTATGCAGGCTGAGAGCAAGCAGTTCAGTGCTTGGCTCCAGGGAATGAATTCATAGTATCTTAATTTTCAGGTGTTCAGTTGCACATACCTATGTAGTAAACAAAATCAGTTTTTTTAAAATAAACATTTGTTCTGTTTTTAAGTGGTTAAGAAAAGATCAGATTTCTAAAACTGGAATAACAAAATTGAAAGGTTTCCCAGCGTCATCTGTTTCTTTACTGTTTCAAGTCTGTTTAGAAAGGAACTTGAAACAACTGCTTCTTCAAAAAGAGTTTAATGCAATCAAAAATGTGAGCACAGAGTAGAATTTTTAAAAGTCAGTTCCCCATATGCTGATACAAATTTGTCTGCTAGTAAATTTTTCAAAACCACTTCTCCTTTTTTATTCCTGCTGTTTCCACCATCAGAGCAGCTGAAATGGTGGTCAGACCAAGTTCATATGCATAAATATGCAGAATACCTCATATTGTTATAGCTTTCTGACTGGGGTCTTCCCATGGAATAATGAACACAAGAGTCAGTAGGGGGGAACTAAACTGGATTAAAAACACTAAACTGAGATTGCAGATCAGCAGAAAATGCCTACTATGTCTAAAACACTGAGGATGAATAGAATTAAAACTAGAGCTGCATGGCTTTCACCTCCAAAGGCCTGAGTTCAGGATTTCTGCTTTCTTTTAGGTTGTAGTGGAAGTTTTAACCTCTGAAAGAGAAGAAAATTGCAGTTTAACTGTGAGCTGGAAAGCAAGAATCCCATTTTGTACAAATGTTTCAAGTTTTGAAGTAATAATTCTGCATCAAAATAGTAATGCGGCTGTTTCTGTTCTTTCTATGACAAGATTCAAAAATGGTAGATGTGCATGAGAGCATAGCATCATGGTTAGAGTACTTGCCATGACAAGACATGTAGAGTACTTGCCATGTAGAGACAATGTGGTTCTGATCTTCGTTTAGCTTGATTCTGTATTACGGAGTTCTGCAACCTCTTTTTTTCTCCTTTCCCTTCCACTGGACTCTTTTACTCCTTTAAAAATTAAAAACAGAAATCTATTTCTTGAGCAGTGGATTAAAAACTAGCTTTCAGAAATTCTGTGCTGGACAGAAAAAAGTTTCAAGTCTAGTAGATTTTCTTGAATTAAATTAAGGTTTTAGCAGTCGCATTCCAAAAGGCACGATTTCCCATTTAAAAAGAAAATATCTATACATGCATCTATACATACAATCCCAGGTTTTCCATTAAAAAAAAAAAAAATCTGTAGGTACAGACTTCCCTGGAGGTAGATGAGGCCAAGAACAGGTCATCAGCTCTAAAGATTGTGGCCTCATAGCACATGACTATGCAGCTCCTCTACGTGCTGGCAACACACAGCCCGAAGTGTAGCAGTCGTACAGTTAAGTTTGGTGCCCAGTTTCTCATGAATCGATGCTTTTCTTTCACCACCCACAACTCTGTAGAACTCTGAATTTTGGATTTGCCCAGCAGAGATAAAGGATCCAACAGTCAGGATTTGGATCGCTTCCAAATGTTCAAGTATTTTTGAGTCTCTGTAATTTGGGGTGTCTCAAATAAGTGATGCAGGCAAAACGATTTCATTTTACTGCAGTAGGCAGTCTGTGTATTAGAGTGACCAGACGATGGAAGTTTCTAATGTAAGATTCATTTCAGGTTATTAACTGGACATAAATAAGTTTTAAAAAGTTGGGGAAGAACCTTTAAACTAAAATATTCTTTGTTTTCCATGAGATAAGTTAAGTAATTTTTTATAGATCTTATTTTGTCCAAAATCAGTACTCTGTGCTTTTCCAGAAAAAAAATGTATCTTGCGTTATTTTCTTCTTGAAACATAAGAGACTTGAAGAGACGCAGATGCATCATGCATCTGTGCTAACACAGAAACAGCTTTGTAATTTTTTTAATGAATAACTCTTTCTTCTGATTTACCTACTCATGAATTTCACCAGCTATAGTAATTCAAGACTTAAAGGAGGCAACTGTAGTATCTGTTCTGCTACGGATCCTCTACATAATTCAGTGGTAATTTATTTTTTGACAGAACACAAAGTGAAATCAAAGTAGAGGTGTGCAATGTTAGCTAGCTTATCATGAAGTCAGTCAGTATACTTGTAAAAATGCACCAGTATTACAGTAAGAAGCAGTTTCTCAAGAATCCATGTGATTCCAGTGTATTGATTGATTCAGCTTGCACGCTTATATTCATTTGCCGTATAGATCAGCTGAAATTTCACATGCTGGAAGTATGGACGTTGGCTTGTAGGCACACAAATATATTATCAATACAAATACAGTTTACAGTGGACCTATGTTAGCCATTGTTTTCATGGTAGGTCTGTTTGAAAGGATTTATAGCACAGCTGTAGAGGTTTCCTTGAGGCATTGGTCTTAGCCTGGGATTCTCTTCTTCTTTCCTTGCCAGTGTTCAGAAAGAAAATGTCTTCCATTTTTCTTGAAAATACAGAAGAGAAACTGGGAAAGTGGTGAATATGCTTAATGCAAATGTAATAGTTTTGTGTATATGAAAATGCAAAGTCAGTAAGTTTTGCAAAGTGTTTCACAAAAGGAAGCTGAGAGCGTAACTTATCCCAAGGAATTGATACTCTGAATTTGAAGAGCAAATAAAAATTGATCAGACTGTTTATTTCCAGGAAGAAGTTTGGAATATTCTGACATGGCTTTAAAAAGAGGAGCTGCTTGTGATTCTCTTAGCCTTATGTGTGATGCTGTTAGTGTTTCACTCTTAAACTACTGTCCCTGTAGATAGCGGAAAGCAAGTTCTGGAGTGCGTTTGTGTTCTCCAGCAGACGCTGAATTCCTCGGCCGCTGTGAGGTTATCCGTTCAGCTTCGGTGCCCGGCTCCCCGGGGACACACCAGGCGTGGAGCGTGCTGGCCGCCGCTGGCACGGGTTGGCCCTCGGCGGCACGCGGAGCGGTGCCCTGGCGCTGCCCTGGGCAGTTCTCGCCCCGCGAGCTGGGACTCAGGCGAGCGCAGGGCTCTTCGGCACAGGTAGGAGTCACGAGTGGGTGCCGAAGAGCAGCCTGTGCTTAGCTGATCGGACCTTTCCTACTCAGGGCAGAAGGACGCTAAAACGAAGGTTTGGGGGGAGCGGGTCTTTGGGTTTTTTTTTTATTATTTATATTTATTTATTTATTTTTCTCACTTGAATTGCGTCATCTTCCCACAAGTCAAAATGCTTTTCTCCAGGGAGAGTGCAAGCTCTTCCTCACCTCCGATATCATCTCCGTGCACAAGAACAGCCCCTTGCCTTTGGTAGTATCTGGTAATACTTTATCTCCCGCTGTCCTCACCTGTTTCACCACTTGAGCCCTCTGCGCCTTAGCACTCGCACGTTCTTGCTCTAATTTTTGTCTTCCTTCTGAAACATCACAATTCTTTCCAATACCCTGAACACCCTCACTATTTCAAGTCCTTCCTGAAAAAAAAAATCTTTCATTTTGTTTTCCATTGTTATTTCTCCTCATAAGAATGGTTTTGACCTTGTGTGTGCAGCGAAAGGTTCGCTGTTAATGCTGACATCTGTTAGAGTTTTGCTTTAAAATGACAAGACTTACTGGTGTAAATTAACCTGCGAAAGCTCTAGTGTAGATGCAGTTATGCCAGCACAAGAGCACTTAGCTATTTTATCATTTGGGTAATGGGTAAAAATATATCAGTCAAAGACCTGCTGTGTCCCAGTCACAGCTGTATGCCTTTATGTTAATGCATGCTTTAAGCACAGAGACAGCTACTGTATTTTTGGGCCTTCTTCCTCTTGTTTGGGAAATTGCTCAGAATGTGTTTGATTTTCTCACTGTAGAATGCCACATTCTTGTATTGACTTTCTTTTCTCTGAAGGTTTTTGCCATTTTTTTTGTCTCTGTTCTGGACTTTTGCTGGATTCAGACCCTATATGGTGCGTGTGAATTTATGAGTTAGTGCTGTGTGGTTTTTCAGTGTTGCAGTTCCTGTGTGATTGTTGATGAATTACATTTTCCGAAATCACAGTGGAATGTTTTTCAGCCCCTGTGGCTTCCAAACTGAGTGATAAGTGCAATGTGTTAGAGATTAAAAAAAGAAAACTTGTTTTTTTATTGTTGGCAGAGGGGAGAATGTCAAACACTTCTCTGAGTGGCGTGTTACCTTCAATAGATTCCAACAGTTGTATCAAGCTGAGAGAGGCAGGATTTTTTCTATGCCTAATACTAAAAGCAGACAGCACAGTATTGTAACAGTGTGGCCCTTCTGAAGCTGCATTTCATCAGTAGCTAAGCTAAGCATTTGCCTGTGTCTGTGTTGATGTATGAGGCAACTACAGAGTACTTGGACTGTTACTTCATGTGTAAAAGTATTTACTTGCTTGAAATCCCGCGTTTTAACCATTCCTCCCCCGCCGCGCGTTTCCGTGGTGCAGAGTTTCACTGCTGCTGCAGAACGTAGCGTTCAGGCTGTGTCCGCTCTGGGTGCAGCGCGCGGGGGTAACGGGGCAGGGAGCCTCCGCTCTTCTACCGAGATGGCTAAAACGATGGTCCAGGGGCCACAGTCAGAACAGGACTTGTACTAATCTGAACCGTCAGAAGCTCACTGAGCTGGATAATTCCCTCCTAACACTCGCTGAGGTGGTAGCCACGGGGATAAGGGGGATAAGTCTCTTTTTTATTTCTTTCCTTTGATGGGTGACCGACCCCCCAGCTAGTGACTCGTAGGCAGTTCCCGTTAAACACCTGGGTACCTGCGCTGTCTCCACAGAAAGGCTTGTCTCAACCTCCTCCGGGCCCTCTGCAAGCGCTGAAGTACGACGCCTGCCTGATGGAGGACTCTAGGCAGAGTAATGGGTTTCAAAGTCAGATGAACTGCTAGAGACCTTCAGCGCTCTGGCTGTCTTTCAGATACAACTTTGTTTAATCATTCCAGAAGCTAGGCTAGAACAAGCAGTGCGTGTTCAGAACAAGTAGGGAAAAGGTTTGGGGGAAGAGACTGCCGTAGTTTCCTTGCAGAAATTTTCCAGTGTAGCTGTCTTATTTATATCTGCTGAAATGGACTTACGGATTTATTTATAAATGTAGGAGTATTTTAGCCATTTCCTTTCACAGTGGTTTCCTACTGCATTTTCCCAGCAGCCATCTAGGTCCCACTTTGCAGAGTTTCTGTCAGCCCAGGGAGATGAATCCTCTCTTAGCATCTGCACAGGGGTGTTTGAATTTATAATTCCAATAGGTACAACTCCCATAGCAGAAACTGTCAAGAGCTGCATGCTTTTTTCATAATTATAAGGGATTCATTCAATGAAAAAAAATGTACTAAATTGACTACATTACAGTGTCAGGCAGAAATGAACCCTACTATTCAGGTAATCAGAGTATGAGATGCCCCTTGTGAAAATGAGTGAGTCTTTCTTTGGTTTCCTAGGTCTCCCTTTGGAGGCTTTTCTCAGCTGTCCTTATTCATTTCACTATTAGAACAGTAACATCTTGAGATATGCAGGGATTTTTCTGCCTATTATATTCTCTATAGGCTTAGTTCACACATGATTGTAAAACTGTTTTCAAGATTTTTACTGAAATGGTAGTGTACAAACAAACCCACATAAACAAAACCCACATTATTTAGTAATCTGAAATTATTTGAAAGAAAATATATCTAAATTATTCAATAAATCACTTAGTAAGCAGCATACTAAGTAAACAGAAAAGCTGTCTGTGAGAGAAGCTTCTTTCTTGAGCCCTGAGGCAAGCAAGGCTTGAGGCACAAGCCACAAATCTTGCTTGTTAAGTTTACAAACCGCATTTTCTTTAAAAATGAGAGATTTGTGAAAAGCACTCTGCTGACTCACACTTCTGCAAGGGAACATCTGAGACTAGACAATTTAATTCAGTAGTTGCTTTCTGCAGTATCCAAATTGCCGTAAGGCTGGTGATCCTGAGCAGACCTGAAACAACGTAATGCAACACCTGCCCGTCCGCACTCCCTTTCTGTAGCTTCTGGATCAGAGCTGCAGCCAGGACTCGCATCCTTATCCCACAGCCATCACTGTGATTGCAGAACCCCTTCTGGAGAAGACGGGAAGGAAGCAGGACTTCTAAGAATATGGCTTTAAAGCTGAGATAATAAAATTCTTTTCCAAGTTAAGATAGTTTCCAATCAGCAGTGTATGACCTGATGGAGAAATCAGTAGTTCAAATTCTATGGCTTCACTCTGCTGGATATTAGAGTCACTGATTGTACCAGCTCCCTCTGGCCATAAAATCACTATGTGAGATTCAGCGCTGCGCTAACCTTGGACCTGAAGGTGGGAGCTGGGCAAGCCAGTGTTAAACCACTGTTTGGCTTCTCCCCTACAGACTACACTGGGGGCTGGATGTAATTTATGAATATCTCCATTTATCTGAGATCTCTGGATCTTGGTTGCTAGGATCTAAAGAGTACATCAGATGTGTAGTATGCATTGATAGTGTCTGCATAGGACAGTGACTCTTTCAGGAAGGGCCTCTTAAATCCAGAAATCATGCAAGTAAATCGGACGCTGTTGGGAACACCAGATTTATTCACATAGCTTAAGGAGTGTGTACGGTGAGTCGGATGTTTTCTGGAATATGCAGTCAATCAGGTACTTCCTCAGATCACTGGATTTCTTGCACCCCAGTGCATAGTGTGTAATTGGCATGAATGTCTGGTACACCTCAGGCAAGCTGGAGGGATGCACAGAGCAGGCAGTCATCTAGGGCAGCAGACTGCTAGGACTGCAAATACCTATAGCTCTGTCACCTGCTTTGTCTACATCAGCATCCTGGAAATGCAGGCTAGGGAAGGCTGTTACTGCAGTGGCTGCTTCTATAAGCCCAGGCTCTCCCGTATTTCCTTTTTTAAAGATTTGCTTCAGAAAGGTGGAGAGATGTACTTTCCATAAACTAGTCTTTGAAAATATGTTTTGAAAAGATGTTATAGTATACTAAAGAGCATGCCAGTCATATAAGGTTTTCTCAAGTTTCCAGAATTAGCCTGTGGTAGAGAAAGGCCCTAAGCCTGCTGGATTTAAGTCAGTCAGCACAACATGAGGATTTTCCTGTGAGGTCTGGAACCTATGTAAATAGAATAGGCAGAGAAAATGTCTGTGATCTGTACTGTAAGTCCATGCCAGAAGTTCTATGGAGAGCAGTATTTCCCTAACACCCTCAGTTTCTTGTCTAAATAGCAAAAATATCATTCTTTTGGAAATGTAGGCAGGGATTAATCACAGTGATACAGGATTATCAGGTGTTTTGCATTCCAACACAGCAAAGTACAGCTGTAGAGGCAAGAATAGGAGACTTGTCCTTGTTGCTGCCCTCCACTGTCATCTTGAGCATATAAAACTGCTGCTGTTTTAAGAGTGGGCTTTATAGTAAATGAGACAAAAGAAAACAAATACAGTCAACCTTCTTCAGGGTTTTTATTACACAGGGCACAGCTGCTTATTCCTCTGAATAGTTTTAGACCGAAAGAAATAACCTCCTACCTAATTGCACTTTCGTCTACATCTTTAAAAGCAACTCACTTGAGCAAAATAGTTTTGTAAAGTGTTGGGAACCTGCATATCTTGTAAATGATAATTTCTAAAAACAGAACAGTTTTATAAAGTGTTTGCAGCAGGCAGCTTTTTCAGGCAACAAATAATCAAAAAGTGGAATATTTATTACTGAGAAGTTGCAATCTCAAGATGGGTTGGGCACACAGTGGATTCTCCTGGCTGACTACATGACTACATGATAGCTGATAAAATGTTCCTTTTCTCCTCCATGTAACGGTGTGTGGACAGCACTCATGAATGCGATATTTGGCATGCGGACTTTTTGTTTCCCACCCTACTTGTTGACTGTGAGGCCAGGGTGGAAGAGTGCAGGAGAAAGGCTTGCAGTGCTGTGTCTGCAGTCCCTTCCAGGTGACAAACCGTTTCAGCTTCCCTTCTGACAAAGCTGATGGAGAAGGGAAGAGAGAATCATACATTTAAACTATGTAAAATGGTAACGGTGAATGACAGAGAAAAAGAAGCGAAAAGATCTACTGTGCCTGTTTCCAAATAGCTGATTTCCCCTCCCTTATCTGTGGACATCCGTGGGATTTCCCTGGGTTCAGTCCAGCTTCTGCTTGACTGTGGGAAGGGTCCTGGTGGCCCTGACAGTAAATTAATTTGGTTCCCTTTGCATGCTGACTTCGACTCAAAGACCTCTGTTCCCTTTTTATGCTATAAAACCAGACACCCAGATTATGGCCGGGCAAAATCCTTGAGTTGGGCTATGACCCTGTGACAGTCGTGACCGTATCATAACAAATATGTGGCAATGAGCCATTCTGTGCACTCCTGGCTGCTGCTGCCAGTGTAGACTCCTCTCTATTCTAGATTTTGTAGATCTTCCTGGGAGTGTTAATCCAATACCACTTCGTGGCAGTTGGTGCTAATTTCCCGTTTAGTATTAAAAGGGTAAATTTTCAGAAAATTGTATCTAATTTTCTTTTTGTATTAAATCTTAAGACTGTTTTGCCAGCCTTTCTGTAGACGAAGGGCATAGGAAGTACAATTTCATAGAGATAAGAGATTTACATGTAGGCTGAGGAATGCGTGAACAAAAAGACCTCCAGTATTGAGAAATAAATGCATGTCATTTCCTTTTTCGGGGGGAAGTGTATAGGCTACTGTGGTTGCTTATTCAGCTATGGTGGCCCCTTTGGTTACGGTACCAACTGTGCAACAACTTCCCTAGGGGTTAAACTGGCTGAGAATAAGTAGGTTCCTCTATTGTTTCACATGCAGATGAAGTAGTAAGCTGTAGTTTCAGTACTGACAAATAACTACAGTTTGTTTCTTCCTTCTAATCAGAATTTTCCCCGCTGACTTCAGCTGGACTTAATAGGTGCCTTTAAGTGGTTGGCTTACAGTCTTAAATTAGATACTGTAAGTAGGACTCATCTAACTTGAGGCACCTAAAACCAGTCAGGTGAATTGTTCTGTAAAAATTCTTGTTTCTCTTATTGACTAAAAAGGGAGTCTAGATGACCAGTTCAGGAGTAGATGGTTACCTTTTAGACATTTAAAGTAAGGTGATGTGTATTCCTTCCTGCTGACAAATTTCTGCTTGCTGAAATCTATCACTAATACCATTTCACTGTTTTCAGCCTAGAGAATGCCTATTTAATGCTGAATTTTTCCTGTGTACTCCTCTTTAAAGTAATTTTTGGGAAATACCACTTAAATACCACTTCTACATTATCTAAAAATTTTGTGCTGATCTAATATAATTTTTGCTCCTGCTTGTATCTTTTTTTCAATCTGCAGCAGTAACAGCAATACAAACATCTGCATGAAAAAAAATCTTGCTAATTGTGCTTGCTCCAAAGGATGTTTTAGTATGCATGAAACTAAACCAAATAGCAACAAAGTGTTTTAATGAAAAAAGTAGAAATAAAGTATGAATCTTGCAGCTGTACTTATTAATGATATACTATAAGAAAAACTATGATGATAATTTTCACGCAGCCACCAGATTTCTAAAAGCCACTTTTGATTTTACTCCTTTCAGAAACAACAACTTGTGAATGTTTTTCTGGGTGCATCATTAGTGCAGCAACTGGTACCTACAACACCTGCACTTTGTTCCCAGCTCACTGTCACTGGGCAACACCCTTAACCCTGTGCTGTGGAAAATGGTTGTCTGTATCTAGAAGTGAACCTAGTTGGCACTATCTGTGTGACTTAGAAGGTAGTGAGCGAAAAATACCAATTTTATTCTTAGTTATTATCTAGCATATGTTCTTTATTAAATAATGCCTTCAAATTTGAAACTAGCAGCTGATCCATCAAAATATCTGTAACTAAAGTTTGTTGTAAATTCTGTATTGCAACCGCCAGTGGCAAGAAAGTTGGGAAATGTCACATAAGATGCAGGATCACAATCTACTCTACCCAACTGAATTTAATTAACCTCATGCAGTCTGTTGACAGAAATGGATCCTGAGCTTTAGCTTTTTGCCCCATGTTTACCAGCAGTTTGGAACCCTGTGTAAGACACAGAGACATCAAGTGACTTAACAAAACACTGCAAAAAAACACATAAGAGGAAGAATTATGAAATATTGAAAAAACTGAATGCCCTCTTCCATGAACATCTACTAAACATTGATCTTTTTATGAAAATAATTCATTTCTCTTTTTATTTAATTTTGAAGCATTTCTATGTAGCAACCTTACAACGTGCTATATTCTGCAGGAATGAGAATGGTATTTAGTTTTACTGGAGTATTTCAGAATTTCTCTGAAAGTAGTTCCTTCTGGAGAGGTTAATGTATCCCATTTGAAAAGTTTTCAAGTAGTCCAAGGTTCTGTTACCCTGTTTCTTTCCTCTTCTGTCCTTCCAGTTTCTTCTTTCTAGTGTTTTGATATTTCATTAACCTGACATCTGTTCTGTTTTAGGAGAAACCTGATGCCAGCCCCACATCTCTACAGCTGCGGTCCCAGATTGAGGTAAGCACTGTGATTTTGATCATTTTTTGTTTGTTTGTTTTTTAATTCATTACTATGCATAAATTGGGCAAAGGCTGCTCTTGTGTTTGCTCTCACTGCTGTATGTCTTGTCTTGCAGGAGTCACTTGGCCTCAATAGTGCTGCATCAACACCTGACACTGAAAGAAAGTAAGTGAAGGCACAGTGGGTGATAAAAGATGTAGAGGAAATTTGATACTTTTTTTTTTCATAGAGTAAATTTATTTTTGATTGATTTGATGTTTCAGGATTCCAGATGCAGCTTCTATTGATGAAACCCAGTTTGGAACCTGCACCTTCTCTCTTCCTCTTTTGTTATTTTATTATTACTATTTCTTTTTTTTTTTTAATCAAGGAAGTAGTTGTTATCTTTCCTCCTCTTCTCCCCTTTGCAAGCATTTGGGATGTGCATATACTAATAAAACTGGTAGTCAGTTTTGAGGAGCATTACTGATTTCACATTCTCTGCAAATGAAACCTGCTTAAAAATAGCTTTCTGTGGCTAGACCTAAATGCACCCAAAAAAAGATAGGCAAGGGGAAGGGAGAGTTACAAACTTAAACCACTTTCCTCTTCCTGTGCACTCCTGGGTATTGTAACTGTGCTTTTGAAGAAGGTGCCAAGGGAATGAAGTATTTAAAAACAAGTTAAAAGGAACTTTAATTTTAGCAGTCCTTAATAAAAACCCTCTCTGTGACTGAGAGGGTTTCTGTTTACTGTCACCTCCTGCTGCAATATGTGTGCTTGTTTTCTATGCCTCCATCCTTTGATCCTGAGATCTTGGATCCCTACTGCTAAGGGTAACGTGCAGCAGTGCATGAAGACAACTAACACTATATTTCCAATTGCCTGTACTTTGTAATGTGGTGCCAGCTGGAATAGTTCAGAGGGTGTACATGGAATCCAGTTTCGGATGTGAGAAGCTTTAGTAAGCTTTTATAATCCCACATTTGAAGAACTTTTTGTGTAGCCGTAGTTCAACATTGGACCTCATTAGGAAAGTTTTAAAAAATTGCTGCCATTGCTTTTGCTAGTACAGTAGAACCAGTGTCACTCACTGCAGGAGTCCTAGTTCATGTGGGACCTGGGGTTCACCTCACTGAGCACTGGCCATGTAAAACTTGGATGTATTGTACGGAACAGCTGCTTAGGTGTTTCATGTAGGAGCTTATGAAAGGTGATTAATGCCAAAGATCTTGGAAAGTGATAGATTATTTTTTAGAGGTGCCTTGTCTCTCTTCATCAATCACAGTGAAAGTACTGATGACCAGCTTGAGATTGATACTCATTTTCAAACAGCTTAAGACAGATGAGGTGAATTCTAGTTTGGGCATCATCACTGCCCCCACTTTACATGCTGTTAACAGAGAAAGCCTCAGTGGCCTTGAATTTAGAAGTGGTGCTTCAGACATTGAAAAATCTGCTGCATATGGAGAAGGTGTCTTCAAGGATACCTCCCTGCCTTTCATTCTAATGAAACCTTACATGCCAAGTGGATGGGGAACTTTACGGGAACTGTAGACTGGGAAGTAAGCCTCCAAGGTTCTCCTGTGATCATAATACATCTCTCAGTCTCAAAGCATTTTGCCTGTGGGTGAATATCATCATCTCACTCATTTCAGGTAATGATGAGATGGAGATCTCACAGGAGGACAACATACAGTTGAGAATAGATTTCAGCTCTTACAAGTTGTAGCCAGTTTCCCAAAATGTGTCTCTGTGTAAGTATTTTACTACAAATAACTGAGTGAGGATACAGGATCTACAAAAGCATCTTCTGAGTGACAGTATTTTGAGAGCGCCTGTTTATTTTACTGAAAGAAAAATAATCTCATTATCTTAGTTCAGGTGGAAGAGGCCTGTGATTTTTCTGGAACTTTCAATAATGAAAGTGTACTTTTTGAGGATACATTTATCAGTTGGAGCACATACGTGATCTACACAAGCAAATATATGAAACTGGCACAGAGGAAGTTGCATCAGAAAACTTGTGTAGTAAGAAACAAGGCAACATGATGCATGCTAATTTGGTAAAGGGCTGAAAATGATATCTACTTAATGCTTAATAGAAAATAATCAAAACAACAGTGCTACAGGCCCACACTTATTAATGACAGCCTGTCCCATCCATGCTGGTTTCATTCCTCTGGCTCAGAGGCATTCCCTTGTCAATTCAGCCCTGTTCTAGAGAGAGAGAATTTATGAAGTTGATCTGCAGGAACGACTTTAAATCCATCAGATATTTTTGTTCTTGTTGCTGACATGCTGAACTTGGCCTTTTGGGGGCTCAGTATTTAATGTATGGTTTTCGGCTGAATTTGCTGCCTAGGCATGCCACCAGAGACAGGAAAGCTTGTCCCTTTCGGGACAATGCTTTTGTGGCCTCTGTGTGACAGATCTGAGGTAAGCCTTTTACAAAACTTTTCATTGGTGGAAAATTCCTGTTTGCTCAACCTGAAATTTGATGCAGATGTGCATTATTGGCTCCTATTCAGAAGCAGATTTGGGGACAGAAAGAAAGGTTGATCCCCAAAATAGCCATCCAAGTGCTTAGGTGCTGAAAATCCTGTTGAAGTCAATATGCTTCCAAAGTCTAAGTAAAAGCTTTCCCAAGAAAAAGTTACATTTCCATGTATTGAAAATACAGCCTTTTTCGTGGAGTGAGCTAAGGTTGATTTCAGTATGGTGCTCTGAGTGGATTGCTGCGGGAAGTAAAAGCAGTCCTGGAAGAACTGCTTGTTGGGGCGGGGAGGAGAGTGTGAATGGCTCAGTGGAACCTAGTAGTTCTTGGTAGCTTCCCTCGCCCAAAGTTGGTGTTCATGCGCTCCACAGCTTACGCTACTAAGGTCTAAAGTTTTAAAATAACACATCTGGATGGTTGTTTAATTTGACAGAGTTGAGAGATTCCAGACAGAGTGAGGCTTTGAGGGAGTCTGGAAGAAGCTGTTTATTTTAACCTATTTTTGTTTTTCTGTGGTGCCCAATTGAAGAGAAAGACTGACAGGCCCACTGTACACCACAGTGAAAACACATCAGCCTTGAAGCTATGTGGTAGGAAAAAATCCAATTCATGTGGACATGCAGTTTATGTGCAGTCTCGCCTTAAGTCCTGCTAACCATGCTGCCAGGTCATTATTATTTCCATCTGTTCAAAGCCAGTGTGAAATTAGTTGGTCCCCCTCAGTCCAGTAACTTGTTGGGCAGCTATCTGTCTAGTGGGTGATCCGGTGTAACATACAGAGCAGCCATGCTATCTGGAGGGAGGCAAAAGGGGTTAAATGAGCCTGGAGACAGAGTTGGTTGTCACTTCAAGTAAGTGTCCTCCCAGAAGGCATTTGGAGCAATACTACTTTCCTCTGTTGCTGACAACACTGCTGCTGTTCAGTAGCTGGAACTGTTAAAAAGACTGACTGTACGTATGGACCTACTCTGTACATTACGTATGTCCTACCAAAAAAGTTTTTTGTTGGATTGATTGTAATAAGCAGAGAAAAAAAAATCACTGTAGCAAAGGCCTCTAAGATTTACATGAAGTTGTGTGGAGGATAACACCAAGGATACTGATGTGGCCTCAAAAGCTATCAGTAAACAACAGAAAACAAAGTCATATTTGTTCACTTTTTCAGCGCTCAATTGCTCTGAGTTTTTGGCCATACTAGTGTTCCTGCTGTAAATTGAAACAGTTGGGCAGGCTTCCTAGTCGTATAATACTCAGCAAATAACTCAAAACATGTAACGACTTGTCTGAAACTTTTTTCTCATAATAGTAAATTTCATTCCTCTCTGCCATTCCAAAGTTCCCTTCTCTTTTTAAATTGCACTCTTATCAGATGTTGTGCTAGTGTAATTTTGCAGATTCTCAGTGTGTCTTCAGCAGAGTGGCAACAACATCTTTATCTGTAACAGTGATATTTTTAATTTTGAACACAGATCTCCCCAGAACTGTGAGTGCTCCTATACAGCCACACTGACTCCTGGGTTTGCTAGAAGAATGGTCAATGTAACAAATACCCAGTGAATGTGTTCTCAGTAGTTATTATTGCTCCTTTGTCCCCGTAACAAGTTGATCCAGGGATGTAGTGTAGATACAATTCCTATTATTTCTAACTGATGGCAACACCCCAAGGATGTTTACTCAAGCAGGAGATGGAGCAGAGTTTTCTCATAATTGTAAACAGAGTATTTAAAACAATGTAATCCAACTTTTAGCCTGTTTGCAGTTCCCGTTTTGAGCAGTCAAGTCTACATGACAGACTGATGAGCTCTACATGTTTGCCAGGAAATCCAGGTTAAACTCGGTCCCCTGAACTCAGGCTTCTGCATCCTGGCGCTCATCCTGTTTTTAGAAGAACTGGGGATGTTGCAGAGGGGAAGTTGTGTGTTTTATCTCCTGGGAGATAGATCTGTTTGCTGTCACTGGCTGGTCACTGCTGGCTTCTGGGCAAGTTTCAAATGGGATGTATCAGAGAACTGCCAGGAAAGAGAGGAGAGAGTGAGCGACCCAAGAACACTGCATACAGATAGGATGAGGTACAATCACTCCTGTATGCTCATTTTTTTTTCCTCTGCAGCTGCAAGAGAAAGGAAGGACAAAAAACAACTCATGGAGTGATAGTTGTGGATGTATCTGGCATTTCACAGGCATTCCCATCACCTTTGCATGCCAGTGGATGTTATGAATTGCCACATCCTATGTGAATTGCTTGCTGTTTCTTAAACTGTACCACTCAAAACGCATTGCTGACCAAATAAATGGTTATAGTTCATATTAAACACACACCACAGTCCAACCTGGTGGACTTCTCAGGCAGCACAGCACATTTTAAGCATTGTCTATCCAGTGATTCTCAAGACCCGAATGCAAGACTCTCCCAGCATAGGGAGCAGAGCAGAAACAGGCTTGTCAGGCAGAACATGCTGGAGAGCACGCTGTGCAGTGCAGCATTGCGTGGGGGCCTTGCCTGCCAGCGTAGGGGAGCTCCTGCGCCCCCCGCAGCTGTGTGCTGAACTCCGGCTTCAGCTGTTCACGGGAGGGAACGTCTTTCTCATGCTCTCTGCGTGCCGCATGCACGTCTTAACGCTGAGCTCCTCGCAAGTTGAATTCATACGGTTTGGGCTGGTCGGTGATTGCGTGTTACGACTGGTAGAGGAGGAGTTGTAGGGTGCCTCAGTGGCTAGGGCTTTCTCTGAGGCTGCCAGCAGACAGCCAGCGAAGCCACAGCAAAAGCAGGTATCTGCATGCTTTGTCGTTGCCGTAGGAGAAACTATTGATCGAATCTATTCTTAAAGGTTTGCTGCAATGGATATGCTGTGGTAAAGCCAGTCACCGTCCTGTGGTATAAACTTGAACTCCGAATCAGCCTAAGGCAGGGAGAATGCCTGCAGTTCAGTGTTTCCATTTTCCAGTTGTTTTTTTTTTTTTTTTTTTTTAGTGAAAACAGCAGTGTCCTAAAAAAAAAAAAAAAAAGAACAAAAAAAAAGAAAGGCTTTCATTTTGCAAAAGAGTTCATGCAGGCCTAAATTCTGGCCCCTTTGATATGCTGATCTCCTGACTTTTGCCAGTGATTTTTGACAACAGATTTCCTAATCCTCTTCCTCTGAAGCCTGTGGACTGCAGGTCAAGCCTTGAATGCAGGAGGTCGTTAAATCATTACTCCAGGTCTTGGGTGTGAGGGCTTCAGTTCTGTCATATTTGATTCTGGCAGCTTGTCAGGGCGCTGAAATTAACTGTGGCAGCTCTCTGCGAGCTCGTCCGCAAGGAACCGGGAGCGCTGCCCTGACACAGGGGACAGGAGGCCACGAGAGGGAAACGGAGAAAACGGGAAAACAAACAACCCCCCCGCGCGGCCAGGACGCCAAAGGCTGCCCTTAATTAGTGAGAGAATAAATTGTTCCTTTGGGGGTAGGTTAAAAATGGAAAGGAATATTAGAGGGGAAAAAGGAGGAAAAAATACCAGCTTGCTCTGCTTGAGACGTCTGCGTTTAAGATGCGTTCCTGTGCGCCCTGTGCTTGCAGGAATCGGCGAGAATCAGTGGATGTGTACGGCCCTGTGTTCACTCGTCTGAGGCCTGATTTAGTCAAAGCCAGGCTATTCACGCTGCCTTTAAGCAGCCTCCCGAGGAGAAGTAGGGCAGGAAACTCCCACAATAGCCCTCACAACGGGCGCGAGAGGCCAGCCAAGCGCGGCCGCCACACGTGAGCCGGGGAACCGGGGCGCCTTTCAGCGGCTGGGAGAAGATCTCAATGCGGGTAGCTCTGCGTTAGGCGCCGTGAAGGGCTCTTTTCACGGAGGGGTGCGTTGCGTTCGTTACCGCCGCTCCCCGGTCTTTGCCGTCGGAGAGTTTTCAGCTGAGAGTTGCGCCCGCTGGCGCGGGGAGCTCGGGGAGCCGGCGGGGCTCCTGCCCTGGGGGTCGTGGTAGGGAGCGCGCGTAGGCACACACGGCCCGCGCTGTGTGTGTTTCCACTGAGAAAGTTTTGACCTGCTTGAAGAGCCATTGCTATGGAAACCCAATGAGAAGCTAATCGAATGAAACCTCTTTGCTTTCCGTCTCGTGCTCACAGCGGTGCCGGCAAGGTCGGAACCTGGCAGGCCTGCTTTCGCTTCAGGTCCATGCAAATTTGATAAAAAAAAAAAAATACTAAAGGCCCATTTTCCTCCCCGCACCAGCCCCAGTTAGATAAATTATCTTGTACTCGGTCAGGAGCAGTTACAGATCTGTCGGTTTTTCATACTAATTTTGTGACTGGGCCTTTTCTAGCGCACGCGGATAACGAAATGGCTTTGCAGCAGAGCCACTGCAGCCTTTTGTAGTGGTTTATTCACCACTAGGAACGTGAATAATATTTGTAGATTGAAAATCCCATCCCAAGCGTTTTCCTCAATGGGTTATAAATAGTCATTGGGAAGAAAAAAGAGGGCTAGTGTCAGTTTATTGAAGATCGTAACAGTAGTGGCTTCATTATCAGATAGTGCTACGCACCTGTGGATTTTATGGTGCATAAATGAGATGTGGCTGTGTGTTAAAGCACATCTGCATTTAAAATACTTAGTGATAAAACAAAAACCTATCAAAAATTATGTCATTCTCAGCTCTCATGTTTGTTTTCTTTTTCTTCAAAAGTCAACAGACGCATTCATAAAAGCAGCACATGGTGTCATTTGTTTCCTTTTGCAATTCTGTAATGTACCAGCACAAAGCTGTTTCACATCTCAGGGCACGTATGACTGCGTGTCTTGTAAAATCAACTACTGTCTATGCAAGATAAGCTCTGGCATTTTTCTATCTGAGATCAGAATCAGTCCGGAGTTAAGAGGTAAAGCCCTAGCCCAGAAGTTCAATACAGCCTGGTTAAAAGCCTTGCTTATAGTCAGATAGGGTCTCAGTGGGCCTCTGTCGCAAACATGTGTGTTGGTTCTTCCTCGTACTCTGATTTCTGGAGCCCGTCTCCAGAACTCGAGGGGTAATTTGTAAAAGGAGGGAATGCTTCCGTATAGCAAGGTCGTTCCAGCTGCTGAATCAAAAGATAGGTTCGAAGACCATTTTGCACGCCTGGCTTTGCATGTAAAGGTGATGAACCTACAGGCTGCTAAAAGAACTTGGAAGTGCCCTCCAGAGGCAGCCTGCGTGCCCAGCTCTTCCTTAGCAAAAGCATCGTCTCTCTTCCATATCTTTCAAGGACCCTCTTGAAGCAGTTAGGCCTTTTGCTGCTTCTCTCCCATCCTCCACCTACTGTTGAAAGCTTGTCCAGATAGGAAATTTTAACTTCCTCTTTTCTAATTTCTTTCCAGCTTATATCCATTTGTTCCTGTGCCTGTTGTATTAATAGGGAGTAAATTAATCTTCTTGCAGCTTTCAGTTTGACAAGCTGAGCAGGCAAAACTTTCCCAGCCTTCTCTCTTAAGATAACCTGTGCATTGCTCTGGCTCTCCTAACAGCTTTTACGCTTAACTCTTCTGGTCTGAATTCATCCTTTTTAAACATGAGTAATTACAATTGTGCAGAATATTTCTGTATATATTCATCCTTCATGCTGCCATTGGAATTTCTCATCCTTATGCCTTTTAGAATTACAGTGGCTTTTTCTCAGTCGTCTTTTATCAACTGGTATGCCCAGGTACTCTGTCATGTGCAACTGGCAAACTTCCAGTATTTGAAAGATGCACCTAATTTTGTGTCACTGAGTGTTCTGATAAAATATACTAAACTCTGCTGAAACCCATCATCTCTCTAAGGCGGGAATGTAGAAATATTTTCTGTTATTCCCCAAAGTAGCTTAACTTTTACAATTTTTAGGTATTCTATTTTACCATTTGCTTTTTTTTTTTTTTTTTTTTTTTTAAGGTTTCAGCACAGTGACCCCTAGAGGATCTAAGCACAGGCCTAGAGCTCATTTGGAATTTGTGAGATAAATGGATGAAAGTTTTGACCCATTCTTAAACTCACTTCCAAAGATTCTGCGCTGATAAGAAAATACTCCTTCCCTCTGGCCATAAATCTTTTTTCTTCCTTCTTGTCTGAACATACATCCATAGATTTTGTCTGCTATATGCTGTGACAGAGCACATTTCATGTGAAAGCTTGCTAATGAAGTTGTACATCAGACCACAACAAAAATGAGGGCCTCCACGGTGGAGTAATGGCATTTGGCTCCCTTTCAGACATGCAGTGCTGAAACTTCTGCCAAGTGTCACTGCATCATTAACTTTCAGTACAAGTTATCAGTCTATGAATGGAAGAGCACAAATCACTTTCAGTGCACGTTCACAGAGGAGCTGCCGATTTAACACAGTAAGGGAGTGTAATTGGCAAATCAAACATAAAGCAACTCCGAGGTAGCATGGAATTTTTCACGAGACATCTAGAAAGTAAAACGCGTGATTGATTTCACTGAGGATTTTAAAGCGTCAGAGTTGTCTGATAGAACTCAGAGGCAAACACGTTATCTTATCAGGCTGTATGTGGTAGGTTTTGTCAGCATTTCCATCCTTTAAGACCAGCTGTTAGCATTTTCAAGGTCAGTCCAGACATGGAAGATTTCCTCTTTAGAGAATGCATGACAGGATAATTGGAATTTGCATCCTCTAATGAAACTCTGTATAGCTTTCAAATCAGTTATAAATGAGAAGGTGGTCTGCTTGCTGCGAGTACTTCTCTTCTCCTTACTGTGTCTAGTTCAGGAACATCAGAAGTTTGCTCCTGCCATTGTTCCCCTTTTTTGGTAACCAGTGGGGGACAAGCTGGTGGCTCAGGCCAATTCCCAGTGAACAGATGCCAAATGGCAAACATTGCCACTACACCTGCTACTTATTTGCGTCACTGTTGGCAACTACAGAAGAGAAGAAAAGGATTAAAATGGATTTGGAGGTTGAACAGTGCAAGCGGTTGTCTCCTTAGTTTCAGGCTGAATTTACTGATGAAGCAAAGTTGTGTGATTAATAGATTTAATTTCTAAGGATGGTGATTTGGTGAATTTAGAGGATAGTGAGTTCATGAAAGATAAGTAGAATAACTGTGTTAGCTTGATGGGTGAGGTCTATGCCCAGGTGCAGTATGTTAGTGGAATCTGGTTTTTTAGTTCCATCAGAACTTGGCTTTCTTTTTACATTGTTGTCTCCATACAAAAGTCCACCTAGTTTTTATCTCATGGCCCTTTATTTAGAATATATTGACAGCTTTACCTATGAATAGCAAGATAAAATCCTGGCCTTGTTAAGCGTTGATTTTGACACTGGGTTTTCTGGGAATTTTACCTGAAAAGTCCTATGTTTGTTATTCAGGCTTCTGAAAACTAAGTATTTGGCTGCAAATCACATGTATCATTAACTTTTCCCCTCCAAGGGTAAACTTCAGCAGCAAGGAAATTAGTAAACGTCTCCTTCCATCTGATGCTGCCCAAATCTGGTATTTGGTTGCTTCAGTTGGTGTAAAGCTTGTGCTAGATTAAATTTCTAATCAGACTGAAGTTTAAGGCAGTGGCATTTCACAGCTTTACTGTGCCAAGCCTTGTTTGCCTAGATGAATTACTAAATCAAACTGAAACTTCATACTGTCTCATTTCCCATTTAATGATGTAAATTGACGAGTGTGTTTTTCATGGTTACAAAACGTTGGCCAGTAATTGCTTGCACTTTTTACAATCTGAACTGGTTTAAACTAAAATTTTCCTTCAAGAGACTTGGTGAATTTATCAAAAACTCTTCAATGCCCTCTCCTGGGAGTCTAAGAAAGTGCAGGGAGCCTGTGCAAAAACTAGGGGCAGCAACTAGAATATGCCGTACATGTCTTAACGTGATCTCGTTCAAAGAAGGGTTTGGCTTGAGGTCTTGTTGGTATGCTGGCATACGTGTGTTTCCATTTTGCGCGGGCTCGGCACAGCCAGAGCTCAGTGGGGCATTGTCAGGGCAGAGCTCGCGGAGCAAAATCACGGCAGTGATGCTTTGCCCTTGGAGCCTCAAGCAAAGCCGTTGAAGCTGGCAGAAGTCGTTTCGCTGGTTTGGCTCAGCTTGGTTAAATAGAGAGTCCCATAGGAAGGCTTCAAAGAATTTCACAAGATTGGGTAATTTCTATTAGCTCCGTTTATACAGACAGAAAAAAGGCAGCTGAATGGGGTAACGGTGGCTTGTCAGAGATCCCACACTGAACTGTTGGCACAGGGTTGAAATCCGTTACTGAAAACTAGTTCAATGAGCTTAAAGACTGAGGGGGAAAAATGTTTACTTACTGTTTTGGTGGGTTGTTTGTAAAGTCCATGTTCTTTTAGAATAAGTCTCTCTAGCTAGCTTTTGAGTGAAAACTAAGGGGAAAACATAGAGATGGGAATCAGGAGAAAGAGCCTGCAGTCTCCTGCCATCTGTGGACACAGTTCATAGGGTCTGGACACATTCTTTTCACCTTGTCTTTAAATGTAAATCTTTTAAAGAGGAGTCTTAAATACGCCTCTCTTCTTTACAGCAGCTTTCTGAAAGTTTAATGAATGAATATTTATGAAGTATTTTCAGGTGAAAGACAAATAGGTTAAAATTGTTATACAAGTAAACAAATACCAGCATCCCAGTACTGCAGCTTCTAAGGCAGTCAAAATACTATTTTACAAATGAGAAGGGGGGAAGTATATGAAAAAGTGTTTTTCTGAGGGATCCCTAGACTCCGTTGGCTTAACCATAGTTTTCCATCAGTATATATGTTTCTATACTGGTCACAAAGGGCTTATTTCAGAGCTTTCAGAGGGGAACTCAGTTAATGTAGTCTGACCAGTGGATTCGGTTGCTGTTTCCAACTTGGTGTGTTGGGAAGAAAAGGGAAGAGAAAACAACTCATGATAGATTGTTTGGAAACTGTAAGTTACAGTAATCTGACAGCTCCCATGAAATGTGAGAAGTCTGCATCAATAAGTCCATTTCTCTTTTGTGTTCTAGGCTCTCTGTTCATAAATCAAGTTCTGAAGAAGGCTCTGTAGGTCAGTATGTTTCATTTTATTTGATACTTCTGTTGAATTCTTAAGCGGTTTTTCAGTTTTGCTTGTGCTAGGATGCAAAGAACTGAATAAACATAATGCCAGCAGAAGTCAGCAGCATTTGGGTGTGTAGGGAGGGTGAGTCTTAACAGCTTTAAAAATGGTATGTTGGATGTCTTGGTGAGAAATTGCCCAGCTAGAATTGTCATTTCGTAAATATGTAGCTTTTGACTTGTTCTGCTGAATTTCAGATATCCAGATACTAGATCACTACTAGCCTATTTGTTTGTATTCTGAAAACTACTACCAATATTTTTTTGTTATTTTTGTTAATGTCGCCTCTTTATTTCTGAAATATTTTGCATTCTTAAATATGTATTTGTTTTCTGTTGTATTTCTTTTGTTTTTTGACTTACTATAATTAGTTCAGAAATAATTAGTTGTTATCCTAACTCACTAGTTAAACTGATAAAATTCTGGATTTCTTATTTATTTTGTTCATTGTTCACTGCTTGCTTTTAATTTTTCTTGAGACATCACAGAGTAATTTGGAGCTATATCTCAGAGAGTCAGTAAATCCAGTTTTAGTGCTCCTAGGGCAAGATCCAAAATGCTATGGTAATATGCAGAAATGCAGTGGTCCAGTATAAACTAGGTTCATCTAAATTTTTCGAAAGTGGCATGATGCTCTGATAAGCTCTGTATCATAGCCTTTCTGCCAGATAAGGCACATTATGTTCTCTTGTGGATGGCATTAACTTTATAGCATGCATCCTGGCTAGTGCAGTAGAACATAATTGTATGTCCTCCTTTGATCCAGACCCTCTTTGTTTTTTAAGACAAATATTGCTGGTCACCAGGCAATACACAGATCTGGTATTAATGGAGAGCGAGTCCCCACCTTGTGCAGTGCTGGCACAAAAAGTGCAGGATTCACAAATATAGCTAATAGTCTCATAAAATTTTTCAAGTCAAGTAGCAAAATGTGTGTGTGTATGTGTAAGTATGTATGTGTATATAGATACACACACACACACATAAAGGATTTCTCTTCTGTATAGATATGTACACACACATTAGAAAATTCCTTATCTGACTTGCGGCTTAGGCTACAAAATTATGGTTGAGCTAAAGAGAATAAACCAACAAAACATTGCAAAAACACTTCCAGACTTGACATTAACAACTCAATAAATACCAAAATGAATGTAAAATATTTTCTGTTTGTAGTTCAAAATGTTTAAGTTACTGGCTTATCTCAGCCCTCTATAGCATTGGCAGTTATCAAAGAATGCGCATTTCCTTGGGACAGCTACATCAGCGTAGTTCTAGTATAGACTACATTAGGAAAAGCAGAAGATTTGCTTATTCTTTATTCTTGTTTTTGACATAGAAAGTACAACTTAATGCTTGAAAACTTCTCTGATGTTTACTAACTAATGTTTCTTTCCAAAATTCTCTTTCTCCTTCTCCTCACCCCCTGCCTTCCCACTTTCCTTTTAGGGAAAGCAGACTGGAAAAAGAAGAATAAATATTTTTGGCAGAATTTCCGGAAGAACCAAAAAGGGCTAATAAGACAGACTTCCAAAGGTAAATCCTTTTAAGGACACACAACCTATCCATATAAAATATAAAGAGCAAAAATCACAAAAGAGTAAAATTCATTTATAACAGTGTGAAAGTTATGGGTTTGTAGATATGCAAAGCTCAGGAAGATGAATTGCATTCTGTGAGGCTGCAACTGTATGAAGCTGGAAGCCTTCATACCTAACGGTACTTGTGTCAGTGACGGTGTACAAACACACAGAGTCATAAGCATTTATAAATAGTATGTGTAAATTAACCAGGTGCTTTTACTTCTGATCCTGACTTGACTGACATTCTCTTTCTTTGACCTGTTTGCTTTAGGCCTGAACCCAGCCTTTCTCCCATTGCAGGAAAAGCTACCACAAGAAACAATAATAAAAGTGCAGGTGAATAGTGAAAATGTAGGCTCCATTTCACTCAAATTGTCAGATCTCTTTCTCTAGTGCATCTCAAAGATACAGCTGTGCAGTTCTTTAAGTATTCTTCTTCATGAAGAAAATTCCTGTTTCCCCATCTAAGAAGTCTTAGATCCTTATGTTGCAAACAGATGCTTCCCCAAATCACTATGGCTATGTTCAGATATATTGGGAAAGATGACAGGAACCCATTTATGAGGTTGAAAAGGGGCACATTTACACAGTCAGTTAAGCATGGATCTTTGTTTGCTCTCCAGACAAGTTCCAAGTGTTGATGTGGGAGCCCAAACACATCTAACACCCTATGTCAGCTCAGTTGCCAGTTGCATAGTCTGGACAGATTGAGCAGTGTGGCCTGTCTGCAGCTAGGAGGGCTTGGTACACCATTCCTGGAAAGGCGTTGCATCTGCTCTAGCAACAGACTCTTCCTCACGGCTAAGTTCAGGACTTCTTCAGCGTTAGGACTTTCTCATTTCTTTGATTCTTGTCTCAGATGACTTCAGGCTTGATAACCACCTGATGATTTGGGTCACATTTTGTTTCTCCTTGTCATGCTCTCTTGATTTCAGTGTCAAAGTAGACTTAGTTTTGTAGCCCTAATTTATGTAGTTTATCAATAAGCTTATCACTGTCTTGTTCAGTTACACCATTCAAATCATACTATGAGACTGCTCTGGGGAAGGTCTGGGAAGGCCAGCCAGATCCACATAGCAACCAGATTCTAGGGCATTGGAATTTCAATATACACCTCTCTCCATGCATGACTTCTTACACATGCTTATTATCTCTTTCCTTTTTCCTCCAGGAGAGGATGTAGGATATGTGGCCAGTGAAATCACAATGAGTGATGAGGAACGGATCCAGCTGATGATGATGGTCAAAGAGAAGATGATCACCATAGAGGAAGCACTTGCTAGGGTATGATGTGTGCACAACTCAGTTTCCTTGAGAAAGATGTTTTAGGATGTAGGAAATGACAATTGGGAGTTTGCAGTTGCTTTGAAAGGATATCAGAAGGGGAGAAAACCTGCCTGTTTATCTCATCTTGCTAGATAGTATAAATCAGATGGCAATTTTCTTGTTTATGGGAAAAGCGAGACTTAGCTAACCAAGGATGGGAGTCATCTCAGCTGAAAGCGGATTTCCAATATATAGTAGATGAATTGAATCCCAAAAGCTTTTACTTCTCCCCATTGCCTGTAAAGGGAGTCAGTCAGGTAAAAGCTCAGGTGTGGACATTTACATTGCAGATGTCTAAAATTAAGGCGGATGAATCCCACCTATAGTATCTCTTATTTTTCATACATGTTCCTAGGGTTTTTTTAAATAGTAAAAGAAAGTCTTCAGGTGTTGCTGGGGTTGCCTGATTCTCTTCAGAATGGATTTTCTTCATACCATTTTTGTGCTACTTATGGCTAAAGGACAATTTGATTGAAGGCTTCCATTTTCACCCGTTAAAATTTTATAAAATACTAACTTTCAAGCTGAAATTTCTCCTACTTGTTTTTTTAGCTGAAAAGGTGGTGTTTTGTCTATTAAGCTTCAAGAAAACATACTTGGTCATTTTTGGCATTTGATGTTAAAATGAAAACATGTTTTTTTTGATAAATAGAGTGGCTGACGCAACTGTTTTTTTACAAAATCTGAATGTTAATGAACCCAAGGAAAAAAATAACCATGAAAGATTGTATTTGTGCAGCAGTAAGGCTTAGATTTTAATTGTTCAGGAGCTGAAAGGTCACTGTTAAAGTTTCCCTACCACTCTTGATTTTGCTCCTATGTACAAAATACTGTGATGAAACACACAGTGTTCTGTTTGGGCACCTGATGCTCAGAAAATATGAGTCTGATCCCAAATTCGTACTCAGATAGGTACTTTTTACTTACACATTACATCCTGAAATAGATTGTCATGGAAGATGAAGTTCTGTTGTCTGAAGAAAATAACTCTTTGCTGGGTATCACATAATGAAAAAAAAAAAATCCAAAATTTTAAAATTAACAAGAGGTAAGCCTGAGAATTCTTTGACTTCTCTGCTGTCGAAAGTTTTGTGGGAAGAGGGTTGCACCTGATCTGTATAGTTCAATATATGTATTGGTATTGATTCCCTCTAGTGGTCTGAATTACTAGCAGCAACTTTTATTTCTGTGATATAATTACTTCTTTTCTGGTCCACTGGACAATTTGATTCCAGAGGGTAAGATTTTATGACTTCAGCCTTTTATTGGAAAATGAGAAAGATGATCATTAGTTTTATGATTATAAAAGATCCGAGTCTCTCACTGTAGATAATTTTCCTTATGAACGAGATATAGACTATCACGATTCAGTTTGTCCAGTGTAAGTTGTGCTTTTGAGATGAAGATGTGTAACATACTTACTGTAAACCAGCATTTTTAAAATTCAGTGTTTACAGCTCACTTTCTTTAAAAACAAACAAAAAAGTTGTATCTCATCCTAAAAACTCTTTAGATTCTAAAACACACAAAATTCAGTTTAAAAACAAGTGAGAGATGCAATGCAAAAGTTCTGAGTTTTCCAGTTCCACAATGATATGGGAAAAAAAGCCTGAAAGGACATGAATTCTTGCTCTTTTGTGAAGATTAATAGTTTCTTCTCACTGGAAAATCTTCATTCAGTCTTTTCGAATTTCAGCTGAAAGAATATGAAGCCCAGCACAGGCAATCAAGTACTGTAGAATCTACAGACTGGCCTGATGGTTCTTACTCAACATTTGATGGGTCTTCCAATTGTAATGTAAGTACCTGTCCTTCTGATACAGCTCTAAAGTATCATTTAATATACTATGGCTTTTACTGCAGTCCAAAGGTAACCAGTTTTACAATGGTGATTTCCTTAATGACAGCTTTTGCACCATTTGATCTTGTGCTGCTGTCTTCTGTCAGCAGTAAATCGTTAACATAGACTTAAAATCTTCAAGATATGGTGTTGTGGGCAAAGATCAACTTTAACTGTATACATGATCACTTTTTTTTTTTTAATCCAACCCTTTGTCAATGAGCTTTTTAAACACAAATGATACGAAGCAAAAACAGTTATATTCCAAATTACACAGGAAAAGCTTTTTAGATTGTTTAGAGGGAACTGTTACACTTTACTTCTCAGTTACTGTAAATCAGCAGAGTTTCTTAGGCCTTCCTAGAGCCTGTTGATACATCCTAGCTGAGGATCTGACTAAGTTCTAGCTGCCTGCTGCTTTCAAACAGTTCCAGCTCTACATTTGCTAACTCTCAGCCCAGAGAGTTTGCAGCTTTTGCCAGATCCATAAACAGTAAAGCTGCTTTCTTCCCTCATTTTTGCTTCTGAGATGTGTAGCTTCTCTTTTTATAGACACCAGACAGTCTTTGTGTCATGCCATACTGAATTAATTAATTTTTCTTTCCAAGTATCTTCATTTTCACTGAGTAGTTTATTCTTCTTCATTTCTCTAATTGAAAGTTCACAGATAAATCTTACAGATGAACACATTCGGCTGTCAAATCCAAACTCTTTGTAGCACATATAATTGAATCACAGGCCTTTGAGCCCATTGATTGATTTATTTATTTTATTGTCAATGGAATTTCATGCTAAAAGTAGCAGACAGTTGGCATCTACTCCCTAAATGAAAAGAGGAATGCTATGTAATTTTATGAGATGTTTAAAATATTTTGTGGTAGAGAAAGATTTTTTTATCTGTATTAAAAAAGGGGGGGGGTAAGATGCCCATTTTCTGTTAGACAGTTAGATGGAAAAAGAAGGGGAATGATGTTGCCCTATACTCTATTCTGATACATCAGAAATGTGGGGGGAATAGGGAAGGAAGGATCCTGACTCCTCTACACTGTTTGTTTGTCTGGATAAAAGCTGTCGTGATTTATTCCTCCTTAGTATTTATAGTGAACTTTTCCCTGTTAAGGCGTTTGGCTAAGGTGCCCATAGCATAAGAGCTTGGAAACTCTCAATCACCTTGGACAGAGCTCAGAGGGATACTGAGTTGTTCTCTCAGATCTTATGACTGGTTTAATCTTGTGTTGGAGTTACTGAAAGCTGTGCATATCTCTGAGGACAAAACATGACTCGGTATTTTCTCCCTAATGGAATGACCTGGCATCTTCTCTCTGAAAATGTTTTCCTTAGCTGTCTATACAGTTTGATCCAAGTTGCATCTCTCTGCTCTTCAATTAAGATTTAAGCGTCTTCATGCTAAGTTCTGTATGGGTTCTGTATTTCATAGTTCTAAATACCTTTAAAGATTTTTGTCTTTGCCATTAATTTTTATCCCAGCTGCATTTAACAGAAGCGGTGAAACTGCATGCCTTCGAGGGAAAATCAGATAATGTGCAGAAGTGAGGTTTCATGTTAGAACAAAAATCAATTTGGCTTTCTTTCTTTCTTTTTTTTTTTTTTTTTTTTTTTTTTTTTTTGTAGACCAAAAAGAAATTAGGGTAAGCTGGGTTGAAAGACTTTGGGCTGTAACTGCAGTGCAAGAGGGAGGAAACCAAGGAGCACAGACTCTCAGATGTGTCTAGAGATAGGGGTTGTGTTCGCCCAGACTGTTAATCTGAAATGACTAGTTTTTGAAAGGTGCAAAGATAATTCTGTCTTCAGGCCCTTTCTTTGCCAAATAGGTTGACTTGCAATGTCATTTATGTGATTTGTACAATGAGATTTTGGAAACTGAACTAAAATATACTACATTCATTTTATAGAGGCCATGAAGCAAAGATATTTTTCCGTATTTTAAAAACATTCTACTAGATAGCCGTCTGTCACGGAAACTGAAATTTCTGGTTTGAATTAGAAGTCCTTGGGCAATGCTCTTCTGGTTTTGTTGGCATTTTTTCTGTTTTCTTGTTTTTTCAGTCTCATGGCCAAATTGTTACTAGGCAGATATTAATGGAATATTGTGATCATACTTGATCATTTTATGACTATTTTGTATGCCCAAATTAGAAAATGAACTGTAGGATAATGGGAAATGGAGGAAATTTAGGAGAGGGATAGTTTTTCTCCACCTTTTTCAGTTTACTTGCTCTGCATTTGTTCAGTAATCTTGGGGATTTAAGAGATCAAGAGACTAGCAT